>NC_083326.1:59562665-59862665 GCF_963455315.2 Globicephala melas
ACACTCCCATTTACCATTGCAACAAAAAGAATAAAATACCTAGGAATAAACCTACCTAAGGAGACAAAAGACTTGTATGCAGAAAATTATAAGACACTGATGAAAGAAATTAAAAATGATACAAATAGATGGAGAGATATACCATGTTCTTGGATTGGAAGAATCAACATTGTGAAAATGACTCTACTACCCAAAGCAATCTACAGATTCAATGCAATCCCTATGAAACTACCACTGGCATTTTTCACAGAACTAGAACAAAAAATCTCACAATTTGTATGGAAACACAAAAGACCCCGAATAGCCAAAGCAATTTTGAGAACGAAAAATGGAGCTGGAGGAATCAGGCTTCCTGACTTCAGACTATACTACAAAGCTACAGTAATCAAGACAGTATGGTACTGGCACAAAAACAGAAAGATAGATCAATGGAACAGGATAGAAAGCCCAGAGATAAACCCACGCACATATGGTCACCTTATCTTTGACAAAGGAGGCAGAAATGTACAGTGGAGAAAGGACAGCCTATTCAATAAGTGGTGCTGGGAAAACTGGACAGCTACATGTAAAAGTATGAGATTAGATCACTCCCTAACACCATACACAAAAATAAGCTCAAAATGGATTAAAGACCTAAATGTAAGGCCAGAAACCATCAAACTCTTAGAGGAAAACATAGGCAGAACACTCTATGACAAAAATCACAGCAAGATCCTTTTTGACCCACCTCCTAGAGAAATGGAAATAAAAACAAAAGTAAACAAATGGGACCTAATGAAACTTAAAAGCTTTTGCGCAGCAAAGGAAACCATAAAGAAGACCAAAAGACAACCCTCAGAATGGGAGAAAATATTTGCAAATGAAGCAACTGACAAAGGATTAATCTCCAAAATTTATAAGCAGCTCATGCAGCTTAATAACAAAAGAACAAACAACCCAATCCAAAAATGGGCAGAAGACCTAAATAGACATTTCTCCAAAGAAGATATACAGAGTGCCAACAAACACATGAAAGAATGCTCAACATCACTAATCATTAGAGAAATGCAAATCAAAACTACAGTGAGATATCATCTCACACCAGTCAGAATGGCCATCATCAAAAAATCTAGAAACAATAAATGCTGGAGAGGGTGTGGAGAAAAGGGAACCCTCTTACACTGTTGGTGGGAATGTAAATTGATACAGCCACTGTGGAGAACAGTATGGAGGTTCCTTAAAAAGCTACAAATAGAACTACCATATGACCCAGCAATCCCACTACTGGGCATATACCCTGAGAAAACCATAATTCAAAAAGAGTCATGTACCAAAATGTTCACTGCAGCTCTATTTACAGTAGCCCAGAGATGGAAACAACCTAAGTGTCCATCATCGGATGAATGGATAAAGAAGATGTGGCACATATATACAATGGAATATTACTCAGCCATAAAAAGAGACGAAATTGAGCTATTTGTAATGAGGTGGATAGACCTAGAGTCTGTCATACAGAGTGAAGTAAGTCAGAAAGAGAGAGACAAATACCGTATGCTAACACATATATATGGAATTTAAGAAAAAAAAAATGTCATGAAAAACCTAGGGGTGAAACAGGAATAAAGACACAGACTTACTAGAGAATGGACTTGAGGCTATGGGGAGGGGGAAGGGTAAACGGTGACAAAGCAATAAAGAGGCATGGACATGTATACACTACCAAAGGTAAGGTAGATAGCTAGTGGGAAGCAGCCGCATAGCACAGGGAGATCAGCTCGGTGCTGTGTGACCGCCTGGAGGGGTGGGATAGGGAGGGTGGGAGGGAGGGTGACGCAAGCGGGAAGAGATATGGGAACATATGTATATATATAACTGATTCATTTTGTTGTGAAGCTGAAACTAACATACCATTGTAAAGCAATTATGCTCCAATAAAGATGTTAAAAAAAAAAAAAAAGAAAACTCACGTCTCCCCTCTGTCTCCAATTTGTAATCCTCCTCCACCTGGGCCCCCCCCATTACTGGCTGGGCCTAATATGCCCAGGAATTTTACTTACATAAACATGATAACAATCATTTATTGAGCCTTAACTGTGTCCCGGGTACTGTCCCATTTAATACAACAATCCTAGCCATCTCTCGGATGAGGAAACGAGGCTGAGAGAGGTTAGGTCATTCACAGGCAGTTAAGAGTGGAACCAGCTCCTGGATCATATGACCCAAGGCCACGCTCACAGCCCGTGGCCAGCATGCGCTCCTCCTGCACTGCCTATCCCCTACCCTGGCTCAGTGCAGAAATCCCTCTGTAGCATCTCTGAGTATCTCCAGAAACACATCACTGGTAATCTGTTCCCTATCCCCACATCATTTGGGGGGTCCCTGGTGAGGCTTTGCATCTGTCCACTCACTCAGCAAAACAGACAGTGAGGACCCACCCCTATGGGTCGCTCTGCTGGACTCGGGACAGGAGTCACATAAGATCTGGTTCCTGCCCTTGGGAAAAGGAGACGCAGACACAGCAAATCTGTTCAGAACAGCATCTAGACAGGACAAGAGCAGGCCGAGTGCCGCAGGGCCCAGGAAGGTTTGGCCATTCAGCTGGTGGCTCAGCAGTGATGTCACAAAGATGAGAAGATCAAGCCTCTGACGTCACAGAAGACTGATGAAGCCCCACAGATGGTACACAGGGGGCTCGGACTCGGAGACCTTACAACAGACAGTTCCCTTAGTCCTGAAAACACAAAACCAGCTCCTTGGTCTCCCCACAGTGGTCCCTTTCATGCAGCCAGTCAGCAAACAGCTGACCTCTCTCATGTAGTGGGTGCTCTGCTAGGGGCTGGGCCTATGGCAGGAGCAGGACAGACCCGACTCTTGCCCTCAGAGAGCAGACAGCTTGGTTACCAGACTTATCACACAGAGAACCTGCCCAGCTGGCATTTGCTAAGGCATCAACACATACGGAGGCTTACTGTGGTGCAATCTGCAAATGCTGGCTCATAGGAGCTTGCGAACAAAGCTGCTCTAAACCGGAGCCACTGCACCAGACGCCAAGGGTGACGGAGGACAGAGACACAGTGTCTGTGGTGGCCTGGGACCAAGAGCAGTGATGTGCTGACATCTGTCAAGTGGTGTGCTTCCGTAAGATGACATTTTGTCAAAAACAGGTGATCCACTTGAATAAGCCCATTTCTCAAAATCTTCTAGAAAACAGACATTTCCTTCCTGTCTTGATCACTACCCTCCAATGTC
This sequence comes from Globicephala melas, assembly GCF_963455315.2. NCBI lineage: Eukaryota > Metazoa > Chordata > Mammalia > Artiodactyla > Delphinidae > Globicephala > Globicephala melas. Next base: position 59,565,894 of record NC_083326.1, read on the forward strand.
TATTCTTCTATTCACTGTGTGGGTTGAGGAATCAAGATGGCAGAGGAGTAAGGGGACATGGAGTTCACCTCTCCCCACAGATGCATCAAGAATACATCTACAAATGGAACAACGCTCACAGAGCACCTGCTGAACATTAGCAGAGGACCTCGGACACCTAACAGAACAAGAAAGGTCCCTGTGTAGCCAGGCAGAATGAAAGAAAAAACAGAAAAGGAAGAGGAAAGGAAGTGGGATGGGACCCACACCCCTGGTGGGAAGCTGAAGGAGAGGAGAGGTTCCTGCATCCAGGGAAGCCCCCTCCCCGGAGAGCGGATCAGCTGGGACAGAAGGGGAGCTTCGGGGGCTATCAGAGGAGAGCCCAGCAACGGGTCTGTGGCAGGCAGGGCAGAGTGAGACCCACACAGATGGTCTGTGCCACAGCCCTGCACGCCCCAGCCTAAGAGGGGTGTCTGCACAGAGGCTGGGTGCTGGAACATGGGGTTTGGAGAGCAGTCCCAGGGAGAGGACTGCTGTTGGCACAGGGAATGGGAGTGAGGAGCTCTTCAACCAGGAATGCTTGTGGAGGAAGCCCAGACCACCACAGAAGCGAAGTGCCTTTGTTGAGTGATGTGCGAGGGGAGGGGCCGCCACTGACACAAAAGAGCACACCTACAGGTGAACAGCTCCAGAGGAGGAATACTCAGTGGCTTCTCTCCCAGTGGCAGTGCTCCATTCCTACCTACCTTGCACCACAGATCAGAAACGCAGCTAAGAAACAGATCTTGGGGTCTCTACTCCAACAACTAGGGAGCAGCCCCCACCCCAGACAGGACAGTGACAACCACAGAGCAAAGGGGAGGCCCTGCTCAATATCCACTAATCAATATGCAGTGCAGGCTCTGGTCACCACAACATCAGTCACACCTCCTATCAAGGGGATAACAGTCAGCATACACTGAGGAAAGAGGTGGCAGACATCCATACTAAAAACAGCACTCGCACCAAAATAAATAAATGAACCCACGAAGGTTACACAGGGATGTCCCCACATAAAAATAGCCCTCCAAGACAGTCTGAGGGTCTGGCATTGGGAGGAAGAACCCCCAGGGCACTTAGCCTTGAAGGCCAGCAGGGCTTCAGTGCAGCAGCTCCAAAGGGCTGAGGGAAACAGAGACTGCACTCTTGGAGGGTGCACACAAGGTCTCACATGCACTGGGACCCAGCACAAAGCAGTACCTCCACAGGAACCTGGGCTAGACCTCCCTAGGGGTCTTGGAGAGTCTCCTGGGGAGGCGAGGGTTGGCTGTAGCTCACTGTTGGGACAAGGACACCAGGAACAGAGGCCCCAGGGAATACTTATCAGTGTGTGTGCTCCCAGAGGTTGCCATTTCAGCACCAAGACCCAGCCCCACCCAACAGCCTGCAGGCTCCAGTGCTGGAACACCTCAGGCCAAACAACCAGCAAGACAGGAACGAACACACACACACACACACACACACACACACACACACACACACACACACACACACACACCACCCACCCACCCATTAGCAGACATGCTGCCTAAGGTCATACTAAGCTCACAGCCACCTCAAAACACACCCTCTGACATGGCCCTGTCCACCTGAGGGACAAAATCCGGCTCCACCCACCAGAGGGCAGGCACCAGTCCCTCCCACCAGGAAGCCTGCACAAGCTCCTGGACCCAGCTCATCCACCCAGAGGCAGACACCAGAAGCAAGAGGAACTATGATCCTGCAGCCTGCCAAAAGGAGACCTCAAACAAAATGAGACAACAAAGAAATATGCTGCAGACAAAGGAATAAGATAAAAACCCACGAAAACTAACTGAAGAGGAGCTAAGCAATCTACCTGAAAAAGAATTCTGAGTAGTGACAGTAAAGATGATCCAAAATCTCGGAAAAAGAATGGAGGCACAGACTGAGAAGATACAAGAAATGTTTAACAAAGAGATAGAAGATTTAAAGAACAAACAGATGAACACCACAATAACTGAATTGAAGAAAACCCTCGAAAGAATCAACAGCAGAATACCTGAGGTAGAACGCATAAGTGAGCTGGAAGACAGGGTGGTAGAAATTACTGCCACAGAAAATAAAGAAATAAGACTGAAAAGAAATGAGGACAGTCTCAGAGACCTCTGGAACAACATTAAATGCACCAACATTAGCATTATAAAGGTCCCAGAAGAAGAGAAAGGGAAAGGGCCTGAGAATATATTTGAAGCAATTACAGCTGAAAACTTATCTAACATGGGAAAGGAAACAGTCACCCAAGTCCAGGAAGTGCAGAGTCCCCTATAGGATAAACCCAAGGAGGAACATGCTGAGACACATAATAATCAAACTAACAAAAATTAAATACAAAGAAAAAATATTAAAAGCAACAAGGGAAAAGAAACAAAGAACATAAAAAGGAATCCCCATAAGGTTATCAGCTGATTTTTCAGCAGAAACTCTGCAGAGGCCAGAAGGCAGTGGCATGATATATTTAAAGTGATGAAAGAGAAAAACCTACAACCAGGAATACCCAGCAAGGCTCTCATTCAGATTCGATGCAAAATCAAAAGCTTTACAAACAAGCAAAACCTAAGAGAATTCACCACCAACAAACCAGCCTTACAACAAATCCTAAACGAACTTCTCTAGGCAGAAAAAGAAAAAAAAAAAAAAAAGAGGCCACAAATGAGAAAGCTCACAGGTAAAGGCAAACACACAGTAAAAGTAGGAAATCATCCGCACACAAATGATACCAAAACGAGCAACCATGAGAAGAGGAGAGTACAAATGCCAAGAAATAGGAACTGCATTTGAAATTAAAAGATCAGCAACTGAAAACACTGTACATATATACTGTTTTATCAAAACCTCATGGGAACTGCAAACCAAAAAGCTACAATAGTTACACACACACAAAAGAAAAAGCAACCCAACACAACACTAAAGATAGTCACCAAACCAGAAGAGAACAAAAGAAGAGAAGAAAGAAGACTGACAAAAACAAATCGAAAACAATTAAGAAAACAGCAATAAGAACATACATATAAATGGATTAAATGCTCCAACCAAAAGACATAGACTGGCTGAATGGATATAAAAACAAGACTCATCTAATATGCTGTCTACAAGAGACGCACTTCAGACCTAAGGATACATACAGACTGAAAGTGAGGGGATGGAAAAATATTCCATGAAAATGGAAATCAAAAGAAAGCTGGAGTAGCAACACTCGCATCAGACAAAACAGACTTTAAAATAAAGACTGTTACAAGAAACAAGAAAGAACACTACACATAATGATCAAAAAGGATCAGTCCAAGAAGAAGAAAGAACAATTGTAAATATATATACACCCAATATAGGAGCACCTGAATACATAAAGCAAATGCTAACAGCCATAAAAGGAGAATTGACAGTAACAAAATAATAGTGGGGGATTTTAACACCCCACTTACACCAATGGACAGATCATCCAGACAGAAAATCAGTAAGGAAACACAAGCCTAAAATGACACATCAGACCAGATGGACTTGATATTTATAGGGCATTCCATCCAAAAGCAGCAGAACACACTTTCTTCTCAAGTGTACATGGAACATTCTCCAGGATAGATCACATCTTGGGCCACAAATCAAGCCTTGGTAAATTTAAGAAAATTGAAATCATATCAAGCATCTTTTCCAATTATGAAATTAAAAATAAATTACAGGGAAAAAACTGTAAAAACCACAAAAACACGGAGGCTAAACAATGTTACTAAACAACCAACGGAACACTGAACAAATCAAAGAGGAAATAAAAAAATACCTAGAGACAAATGACAACAAAAACACGAGGATCCAAAACCCATGGGATGCAGCAAAAGCAGTTCTAAGAGGGAAGTTTATAGCAACACAATCTTACCTCAGGAAACAAGAAAAACCACAAATAAACAACCTAACCTTACACCTAGAGCGACTGGAGAAAGAACAAGAAACAAAACCCAAAGTTAGTAGAAAGAAAGAAATCATGCAGAAATAAATGAAATAGAGACAAAGAAAACGATAGAAAAGATCAATGAAACTAAAAGCTGGTTCTTTGAAAAGATAAACAAAATTGATAAACCTTTAGCTAGACTCATCAAAAAAAAGATGGGAGAGGGCACAAATCAATAAAATTAGAAATGAAAAATGAGAAGTTACAATGGACACCACAGAAATACAAAGGATCCCAAGAAACTACTAAGAGCAACTCTAGGCCAATAAAATGGATAACCTAGAAGAAATGGAAGAATTCTTAAAAAGGTGCAATCTTCCAAGACTAAACCAGGAAAACAGAAAATCTGAACAGACCAATCACAAGTAATGAAATTGAAACTGTGATTTAAAAAACTCCCAACAAACAAGAGTCCAGGACCAGATGGCTTCACAGGTGAATTCTATCAAACATTTAGAGAAAGGTTAACACCCATCCTTCTCAAACTCTTCCAAAAAATTGCAGAGGAAGGAACATTCCCGAGCTCATTCTACAAGACCACCATTACCCTTATACCAAAACCAGACAAAGATACCAGAAGAAAATTAAAGGCCAATATCACTGATGAAACAGACACAAAAATCCTCAACAAAATACTAGCAAACTGAATCCAAAAACACATTAAAAGGATCATACACCATGATCAAGTGGGATTTACCCCAGGGATGCAAGGATTCTTCAATATATGCAAATCAACGTGAAACACCACATTAATAAACTGGAGAATAAAAACCATGTGATCTCAATAGATGCAGAAAAAGCTTTTGACAAAATTCAACACCCATTTATGATAAAAACTCTCCAGATGGGCTTCCCTGGTGGCGCAGTGGTTGAGAGTCCGCCTGCTGATGCAGGGAACGCGGGTTTGTGTCCCGGTCCGGGAGGATCCCGCATGCCGCGGAGCGGCTGGGCCCGTGAGCCACGGCCGCTGAGCCTGCGCATCCGGAACCTGTGCTCCGCAACGGGAGAGGCCACAACAGTGAGAGGCCCGTGTACCACAAAAAGAAAGAGTACTCTCCAGAAAGTGGGCATAGAGGGAACATACCTCAGCATAATAAAGGCCACAGATGACAACACGCACAGCTAACATCATCCTCAACAGAGAAAAACTCAAAGCATTTCCTCTAAGATCAGGAACAAGACAAGGATGTCCACTCTCACCACTTTTGTTCAACATAGTTTTGGAAGTTCTAGCCATGGCAATCAGAGAAGAAAAGAAACAAAAGGAGTCCAAACTGGAAAAGAAGAAGTAAAACTATCACTGTTTTCAGATGACATACTATACACAAAAAATCATAAAGACTCTACTAGAAAACTACTGGAGCTCATCAATGAGTTTGGTAAAGTTGTAGGGTACAAAATTAATACACAGAAATCTCTTGCATTCCTATACTCTAACAATGAAAGATCAGAAAATGAAATGAAGGAAACAATCCCATTTACCATCTCACCAAAAAGAATAAAATGCCTAGGAATAAACCTACCTGAAGAGGCAAAAGACCTGTACTCAGAAAACTATAAGATGCTGATGAAAGAAATCAACGATGACACAAACGGATGGAGAGATATACCATGTTCTTGGATTGCAAGAATCAAAGCAATCTACAGATTCAATGCAATCTCTTATCAAATTACCAGTTGCATTTTTCACAGAATTAAAACAAAAAATTTTACAATTTGTGTAGAAACACAGAAGACCCCAAATAGCCAGAGCAATCTTGAGAAAGAAAAACAGAGCTGGAGCAATCAGGCTCGCTGACTTCAGACTATACTACAAATCTACAGTAATCAGGACTTTCTTGGCTGTCCAGTGGTTAAGACTCCACATTTCCACTGCAGGGTAACTAACTCTTGATCCCTGGTCAGGGAACTAAGATCCCGCATGCCACACGGTGCCACACGGTGTGGCCAAAATTAAAAAAAAAAAAAGCTACAGTAATCAAAACAGTATGGTACTGGCACAAAAACAGAAATACAGATCAATGGAACAGGTTAGAAGGTCCAGAGATAAACCCATGCCCCTATGGTCAACTAATCTATGACAAAGGAGGCAAGAATATACAACAGAGAAAAGACAGTCTCTTCAATAAGTGGTGCTGGGAAAACTGGACAGCTACAGGTAAAGGAATGAAATTAGAACACCTCTAACTCCATACACAAAAATCAACTGAAAATGGATTGAAGACCTAAACGTAAGACCGGATGCTATAAAACTCTTAGAGGAAAACGTAGGCAGCACATTCTGACATAAATCACAGCAAGATCTTCTTTGATCTACCTCTTAGAGTAATAAAAATAAAAACAAAAATAAACAAATGGGACCTAATGGAACTTAAAAGCTCTTTCACAGCAAAGGACACCATAAACAAAACAAAAAGACAACCCACAGAATGGGAGAAAATATTTGCAAACAAAGCAACCGACAAGGGATTAATCTCCAAATTATACAAATAGCTATACAGTTCAATTAAAAAAAATCAAAAAATGGGCAGAAGGACTTCCCTGGTGGCCCAGTGGTTGGGAGTCCACCTGCTAATGCAGGGGGCGCGGGTTCGTGCCCCGGTCCGGGAGGATCCCATGTGCCGTGGAGTGGCTGGGCCTGTGAGCCGTGGCTGCTGGGCCTGCGTGTCCGGGGCTGGAGAGGCCGCAGCAGTGAGAGGCCTGCATACCGCCAAAAAAAAAAAAAAAATGGGCAGAAGATATAAACAGACATTTCTTCAAAGAAGACATACAGATGGCCAAGAGGCACATGAAAAGATGGTTAACATCACTAATTATTAAGGAAATGCAAATCAAAACTACAGTGAGGTTATCACCTCACATCGGTCAGAATGGCCATCATCAAAAATCTACAAACAATAAATGCTGGAGAGGGTGTGGAGAAAAGGGAACCCTCCTACACTGCAGGTAGGAATGTAAATTGGTACAACCACTATGGAGAACAGTATGGAGGTCCCTTAAAAAACTAAATATAGAATGACCATATGATCCAGCAATCCCAGTCCTGGGCATATACCTGGAGAAAAACGTAATTAGAAAAGATACATGCACCCCAATGTTCACTGCAGCGCTGTTTACAACAGCCAAGACGTGGAAGCAACCAAAGTGTCCAATGACAGATGAATGGATAAAGAAGATGTGGTATATGTACACAATGTAATACTATTCAGCCATAAAAAAGAATGAAATAATGCCATTTGCAGCAACATGGATGGACCTAGAGATTGCCATACTGAATGAAGTAAGTCAGAGAAAGATAAATACGATATTGCTTATATGTGGATTCTAAAAAGTGGTACACATGAACTTATTTACAAAACAGAGTCAAAGATATAGAAAACAAATTTATGGTTACCAGGAGGGTAGCAGGGGAGGGATAAATTGGGAGATCGGGATTGACATATACATGCTATTGATATATATATAAAATAGAGAGCTAATAAGGACCTACTGTAGAGCATAGGGAACTCTACTCAATACTCTGTAATGACCTACATGGGAAAAGAATCTAAAAAAGTGGATATATGTATAACTGACTGGCTTTGCTGTATACCTGAAACTAACACAACACTGTAAATCACCTATGCTCCAAGAAAAATTTTTAAAATAAAAATAAAAAATTAAGAGTATACAGCGCCTGGCTCCATTTCTATACTCCTTGAGAATGCAGTAATTGAACTGCCTTGTTACATACTTGTTATAAATGTAATCTCCCTCCTCTCGGTTTCTTTACTTCTGAAGGTAAGGTAGAATAATAAACATAACTTCTGAGGAAAAAAATTGTGCAGGTTAAGCCACCATGAAGATTTACAACTCCTGGATGGTGTGCTTCAAATGCTAACTGTGTTTTAAGTTACTGTAGGGCACGGATAACTTGAGGTGCCTATCGTGCCATCCAAGCCAAATGATAAAGAAACGTTCAATGCCTCTGCCTCGATTCCTGGTTTAACTATCATCCTCCTCCTCATTATTATCATCACTCATTTCCTCCTGTTAGTCCAATCATCTCTCTGCCCACCCATCCATCCATCCTCCATTCATTTCATGCTCTTGTTCATGCCGGGGCACCAGTTAGTAAGAGATTCCCCAGTACATCCTCCCAGCTCAGAATAAGAAATGAGGAAGGTTATAGTGGAGAAGCTTATGTGAGTAATAAAAGAACACTGATGCAGCTTGTGAGATGTTTTCTGGAAAGCCCTGACCATAGATCCATGGCTACCACAAGGAAGAGCCATGTGGTCACCGCCACCTGGGCATTAGCAGTCATGTCCCACCTCAGATGCCCCCTAGGGACGTCACCCCAAAGGCTCACCTCCCTCCGGAGTGGGCCAGCCCATGTCTCAGGGGGTCATGGCTCTGGGCCAGGTGACTCCCCTGCCCTGAGCAGCTGGGGCAAACCTTTCCCCTCCCTCCCAGGTATCTCCTGTTCATGAGCTTCTGGGGCCAGAAGCTATGCTGTTTGTACCCTGTGCTTTTTCTCACGTGCATGAAGAACACGAGAGAGCCATGAATACAGCTCATGTGGGGCCCTGGTGCCATTTTACACCATAACACCATCCAACATGGAACACAGGTCCAACAGGAATCCTTCCAACTTCTGATCACATGCTCGTACTGAATTGCACTGTATACCCACTTGACATCTGACACAGCCTGTGCATAGTCCCCTGCCAGTAAATCCAGTCAGCTGGATTATCATGTGATTATGTTTTTAGTGTAAAGAATAATTACACATCCATACTGCTGCCAAGATTCTTTCACTCCATCAACAAACATTTATTAACCATCTACTACATCCCAGTCTCGGTTCCAGGGATGTGGAGATGAGTCACTGGAGACCCTGTCTCGAGCCCCTCGTAGACCAGGGGAAGAGAAAGGCACAGTTACACTTCACTAAACCACAGGGTATCATGGAGCACAGAGGAGGCTGGGCCGAGTTCTACCTCAGGGGCAGCAAATTCGAAAAAAAGTGAAACCCACCAAGACATCATTGTCTCAGTTTAGTCCACTTTGGGGATAAGACTCTTGATTCATCCCCTTCTAATTCAGTCTTTCTGGATATTATTAAACATGTCTAGCTAGGTTCAATTCAGAACTTTATGAAGAGAGCAAAAGGATTTATAAGACTGACACCTAAATTATGAACTCACACCTAAATTTTGAAGTGTTACAGCATATATCCACATTAGAGGCCATGAGTAGTCGTGAACACTGACTGTGGGTCGTGGCCGCCTTCTTTCTCATCAAGGAGGCGGTGACCCTCCTGCCCAGTGTGGCAGGGGCAGGGTCGAGTCCCATCACGTTCTCTGCAACACTCCCTGTCTCAGCTGCCAGTTCTGCTGATGCCACTACTTATGGAACTGCTGTTATCCACTGGTCTCCTTGGACCAGTGGGCTCTACTACATGCTGTCAATACAGCTTCACACCCCACACCCCAGCCCCAGTGCTGCTTGGTGCCACTGCCCCCTCTGCAGGATTAGGGGTCCTGGTGAAACTGCCATCCTCTGGGCTGTAGCTGCAGCCATGACAGAAGCATGGAATCTACTCTGCAGACAGATCCCCCGCTGCACAGACACAAGGACAGTGAAACAATGTCTGTGCACCCTGCGGAATCACAGGTCACAGTGTAACTCTGAGTCACTTCCTGATGTGTATCACATCCGCTACAGAGACTGGAAAGGGTATGGACAGTGGGAGAAATAATACCGAGAGAAAATGTGGATGAAGCAAAACTGAAGTCTTGATAAGGTTGAGATATAAACATAGGAGAGAAAAAAGAGCTATAATTTGGATTGAAACTGGTTGCAAGGGACAGAAAACCCAAAAGAACATTGCCTTAAACAAGACTGAGGCTTATTTCTCTCCCAAGGAAACACAGGCAGTGTAGGGCTGGGATGGGGCACCACAATCACAGGGAAGCCAGGTTCCTTCCACAGTGTAGCTCTATCACCCTCAACATGCTAGCTTCTAACTCATGCTCCGAAACGGCTGCTCAAGTCCCTGTCATCAGAGCCTTATTCCACCCAGCAAGCAGGAAGGAGGAGTACAGAATGGATTGCCCCCTTCCTATGGGGACGGTTCTCAGAAGCTGCATCCATCACTTCTGCCTACATCCCATCGAAGTAGTACTTAGTCACAGTGCCACACCTAGTTGAAAGGGAGACTAGAAAACACAGGCATTCTTCTGAACAGCCTGTGCCCTTCTGTGGTAACTGAAGGCTTTCTAGCAGTCTCTGCAAAAGGCCAGTCAAACAGTGAAGTTTAAGATCTCAGAGACGGAGCACTTCCAGGTACTAACACAATGATAAATATGACCCCAGGAGTAGGCAGCTGAAAGGCAGACGAAGTGAAGGTCATGGACATACTGAAGTTGGGGACAGTGAGGCTGATTTACTGAGTGGATCCTTAACAGCGTAGAAGATGAAGCCAAATGGGTTGGCTGAAGGAGTCAGGGTGGAGAGGACGACCCCGAGGCCACTGGGATGAAATCCTGGCGGCAAGGCAGACCTCGAAACCACGTGACCACTGGTTTACGTTTATCCTAAAAATTACTTCATCTAATTATCTCACTAGACGCATATATACCTTAAGGAATCAGGGACCATCTCTGCTACATCCCCTTTGATTTCCTGCAGTCCTAGAGGCATGGCACACAACACACAGTTGAGCCAATGAATCCCCAACACTTCGCTGGGGCCCAGAAGATAACCTAATATGTCCTCTTTCCCACAATACTCTGACTCAGCATTCGAAAAACAATAAACACTCCTCTGTTTGGTGCAGCAATTTGGTAAACTGCCCAGCTTAACAGGCTACCCATTTGTTCTTTGAAGACTGAAAATACTCTAAAGTTAAAGAAATAAAACAAAAAATAAGGAAGTTTTATGTGTGTTATGTTGCTGTAATAGACCGAGAACAGGCCCAAGTATCTCAGTGCAGCACCTGTTACCAAAATAGCCAAACCAAAGGGGATTCACTTCCTATGTTCTTTACTAAATAACAGAACTGCTGATTTGGGAAGAGAAGAACAGAGCAACTTCTTTCTCCTTACTGTGAAGATGATAAGCAAACCTACTGGCTTCCGTATAAACTGTGCACTTAAAAGACAACCATCTAAGCAGCCTGGAGGTGGAGGGGCCATTTTCCACACCTGGCTGCCGCCTGCTCCGCAGACCTAGCCCTGGACGGTGCCCCAGGCTAGGGCCTCCTGTGACTGGTTTCCCTCTTCCCCTCTCTGGCAGGTGGACACCTTCGCTCTCATGCCAACAGGCTTCATCTGTTCCGAGTTAGGGTTAGGAGACAAGCAGATGAGGTTTGGACAGCTGAGACAGATCAGAACCCTGAAAGTGCCTCGTGCAAATTGAAACACAGATTCTACAGTGAGTGGGGCTTCAGGTCCAATCTGAGACTAAGACAAAGACTTAAAAAGAGGCTTTCATGGTCTAAGTGGTGCTGAAGACTGCCCTGGCAGTCTTCTCCCTAGAAACCCTTGATTAGGAATTAGGAAGGCCCTGTCCCCTCTGTTGTTTTTTTTTTTTTAAAGTGTGAGCATTCTAAGTGTATTTGTCAAGCTAATATCAGGAACAGGAAAGAAAATAGTTCTTAAATTATCCTCTGCTTACACTCCAAAGCAGACTGTTTCTCTTTTTTTTTGAACGACAAAATAGAGATAATAACCAAGAATTACATAACAATATTCACGTAACCACTATTCAAAATGAATGGTTAACTTTGTTAACATTTACGTATTATACAAGTTACAGCTGATTTTCGTTTTCCACAGTATTTATGTTCTACAAGCTTACTATGAACCCCTTAATTAGATAATACTGAACCACTGCTCTTAGAGGAAATACAGTTTTCCTAGGAGAAACACGGTTTTCCTAGGGGAAGTACGGTTAGGTTCCTGGGAGCCTCTGGTGTGTGTACTCATAAACAGAATGTGGTATGGTTCTGTAGGTTAATACATTTTTTCCGTAAATGATATCACACTCTTCCAATGTTCTGCAACTTGCTTTACCCACTTAATTGTGTTTTCAAGATCTATTTACATGGAAACATAGCTCTAATTCATTCACCAAAACTTCAGTATAGTAATTCCAGCCTCAGCAAATCAGATGATAGATACCAGTCGTCAAGAGTTTCAGGCACTTCCAATGAAAAGCTATTATTCATCCTTCTCTAGAAGAGTTGTCATATTATTCCTTTGTGTAAAACTCTCTTGAGCACATGACACAGACTATAACCAATGCTCCTCAGTACATCAGGTCATGGTCAATCTGACCCCAGGACCATTCCTCTGACATCATCCCCCGACACTAAACCCCATGCAATCAATGCTGTGATACACAACATTTTCACATCTTTGGCCCTTGCAAATACGAATAGCTTTGCCAGGTGGGTTAGTCCTTCTTTGTCTGGCAAACTCCTTGATAACCTTCAAAACCCAATTGAAATGTCATCTCCACAGGTAGATTTACTGTGAGGCCAATGAAGTTTAAGCTCCAGGCCTTGCGTTTCCATAGGCCTCTACTGAGACCAAGGGAGAGATTCTAGCAATGTGTTCACATGGACATTTGTTGTTTAGGTAAAATTACAGGATTAAGATTTTTTTTGTTGAAGGGCCATCCAACTGTATAACCTTCAGACCCTTCCAAGCCTGGATCTGCTCTGATCACTACTTGTGAAGCTTTACAGGACCTCCCTAACATGAAGCCCTCTGGGGTCCCTAAGCACTTTATTCTCATGTCTAATCCCTCACACATTATAGTATGGCTTACTAGCTCACCTCTGATTTGATAAGACAAACGAGGATTTCTGTTCATACGTTGGTCTCAACAGTAGGTATTCAAACATTTGTTAAATGTATGTTAATAATGGAAACATAAACAGAGGTTTGTGCATTTGCTAATTGTTCCACCATTCTCAGACCAGGCTACTTCCATCTTCAGATGGAGCCTTCCACGCTGGCTCACTGCACACCAGCCACGTGACAGCAGTAAGGGAAAGTGGGTTTCAAGAGTGTGTGGGGGGCTTCCCTGATGGCGCAGTGGTTGAGAGTCCGCCTGCCGATGCAGTGGACACGGGTTCGTGCCCCGGTCCGGGAGGATCCCACATGCCGTGGAGCGGCTAGGCCCGTAAGCCATGGCCTCTGGGCCTGCGCGTCCGGAGCCTGTGCTCCTCAGCGGGAGAGGTCACAACAGTGAGAGGCCCGTGAACCGCAAAAAAAAAAAAAAAAAGAGTGTGGGGGAAGAGATGTGAAGACAAACCCCCAAAGGAATGGGAGTCAAATGGAAATGAGACAGAAAGTTTAAATAGGGAAGCAGATAATAATGTGAACCTATAATCTGGGAAAAGTTCATGTTTTAGGTGGTGGGAGTGGTTTCATTTAAAAACAAAAGGAAAAATACAGAGGACATAAGATGGGAGACATAAGGAAAATGGGCATTTAGCTACAACTGGGTGGGTTAAATTTGACACGGAGCTAACCCAGTGCCCTAGCACCTGCTGTTCGTTCTCTGGAGGGCCAGCCCCAGACAGCTCTCCCTCCGCCTCCAAGAACCAGCCTTGCTGTCACTGCTCCGGAGCCACTTCTGGATGTTCCCATCCTACTGGCCCAGATCTCATTTCTCCCTCAGCTCTGTAACCACAACTATGAATGTAAGTACCACGATAAATAAGTGTTGCTTTACTTATCTTAAACATCTGAGGAATTACTGAACTGTGCATGTATAAACTATTCTTTACATTTCATCTGATAACCTAAACTTTTCCACAATTAATCAGTTAAGAAAATTGGAGTGTTTTCAATCTCAACTCATCCTTCTCTCCCATGTACCTAAGAGTGAGCTACGTATGTTCTGGAAAAATATGACACTGTTCTGCTGGTAACAGGCAAGGAGGCAGGTGAAAGCAAAAGACGGAAAACAAACACATTTGAGAGCATTTCCTATAGGAAAGAATGTCACATTTGAAAACAGATGCCCCTGTTGTTTCCTGGGTTTAAGCCTAAGTTACTTGCTCTGTAAAATTACAGTTGAAACCTGTGCTGCAGAGCAAGCAATTCCCTACCCTCCTATGTGGAGATGGGCTCGAATAGAATCTGAAATCATTCCAGATTTACACAGTGAGTGCCACAATCAGAATGTCACTGGGTTAGGGAATGGATGAATAATTTAGCTCACTAAAAGGTAACATTCAGAAAAGACCAGGCCTGCAAATTCCAGGAGGGAGTGACAGCCTGGAATAAGATGATCTCCTCCCTTCAATTAAAAATAAACTGACCCCAGAATCCAGACACCCCACTGTTTTGATAGGAGCACCGTTCAGACCTGAGAGCCAGAGAGGGGTCCGACCACCCCAACAGGGCGTACAGGAAGGTTATTTGATTTCAGTTCATCCAGCACTTTCTGGGCTCATACCAAGGCGGGAAAACCCTCACTGCCCTTGAGAGGCGTGTGGTTTGGTGGGGTTGACAAGGACACAGGGCTGTGACGAGGACAGGGGAAGCCCAGGGAGGCCCACTTGCCTGAGCTTGTGTTTGTGTGGGGTGCTGTGTGGTAGAAAATCGGGATCACCGGGTGGTATCTAAGAGAGCCTGGGTTCTGAGGCAGTGACTGTCGGGCGCTCCAGCAGCAAACCTGGGGATCAGGGCCGGAATCTCCCAAGGACAGCCGTGCTCTTACATCCCATGGTGCCTACACGTGTGGTGCTTCTCTGCCCAGGATGTGCTCACCCCCTTCATCCTCCTGGAAACTGCTGCTCTGCCATGAGGTGAGACGCTGGCACTGACACGGCCCCAGGGGTTCCGGTGCTGGTGGGTCCCCGTGCTGGCTCGTTTCCAGCATTATCATCACACCAGCAGTGAACACATCCTGTTGTGACTGCCACTCGCCCGATGCACTGGACGCTCAGCGACCAGAGAGCAAAGACCACGTTTTCTCTCCTCTGCGTGTGCACGGCCTGGCAAGCAAGGCTCTCAGCAAGTGTTTGTTGAAATGAGTGAGGCAGAGCTCCCCTCTGCTCAGGAAGAGAACTCGGCTTCCACCACCACACCAGGAAAAGGCCAGACACTCTAAAACATTACAGCTTGGGCTTCCCTGGTGGTGCAGTGGTTGAGAGTCCGCCTGCCGATGCAGGGGACACGGGTTCGTGCACTGGTCCGGGAAGATCCCACATGCCGCGGAGTGGCTGGGCCCGTGAGCCATGGCCACTGAGCCTGCGCATCCAGAGCCTGTGCTCCGCGACAGGAGAGGCCGCAACAGTGAGAGGCCCGCGTACCGCAAAAAAAATAAATAGAAATAAAAATAAAATATTATCGCTTTTCTTGAGCCCATCAGAGAGGTGAACATAATTCTAGAGTGACAAGTCCCCTGAGGAAAGACAGGACACGCTGCTGACTCACCTCTGGCGGAGGGAGGCACGGCTGCCACAGAAATCGGGGGGAGGAAAACAGCTAAAATGGGAACAAATTCTTAAGTGTGGCCTCAGCATGACAATTTACAGTAACCAGATGCCCGGGCACAAGGATGGTGGTCTGCACTTGCAAACAAGCTCTTTTCCATGGCCTCTATCAGGCATCACTCAAAGATGGGGGCCGAGCAGGAGAAGGAAGGACCAGAGGAACCGAGAGCCCCCACGTCCCCGCACAAGCCTAACACAGGGTATGGAACCGCAACAGTCTTGGAGAGAGGCCCCCGCGAGGTGGGCGCAGGGGCACCCAGGAAACCCCCGACACCACGGACCCCACGGAAGGCACAAGCACCAGCAGCCCAGCGCTGGAGGGCAGGACAATGCAGCATCCAGGAAACCACAAACCCAAAGCCGACCTGTGCCGACATCACAGGCTGATCCCCCTCACCCACTGCCCGGCCAGTGCAGCCCCACCTCCAGTTCCTCTGCAGCTCTCAGAGCCCCTCTCCCCTTCCTGGCATTCTGCCTCAGAAATTCTACCTGCCTTCACCTCCCCTCTCCTCTGACTCCTCAACTCAGGGAGACCACTAGGCCCTGTCTGGGCCCCCCTTCCTGTGCTGCAGCTTGAAGACCCTCCAGGTGGTCAGTGGAAGCCATTGTGGGCTCACCTCACTCGTCTCCCCTCATTCAGGGCTGACTTTTCTGTGCTGCCTCTTGTCCAATGTCGAAACCACTGTCTCCTAGAGTTTGTCCAGCTGTGTAGTGTTTTATGGCTCTGATAAATCTGGCGCCAGTTACACCATCTTGGACAGAAGCCAAAGTTCACTTGACTTTTGACAAAGGTGCCAAAGCAACACAACGAAGAAAGGAAAGCCTTTTCAACAAATGGCGTAGAAATAACCGATACGCAGAAAAAATAAACCTAAAAACCTACCTCCCAATATACAGAAAATGTTAATAAAGCTTTTTGGGGAAAACATACATCTTTATGCCTTAAAAATAGGGAAACACTTCTTAGGCAGTAAACAGAAAATAGTGACCATAAAAGAAAAAGATAAATTAGACTTCATCAAAATTAAAAACTTTTGATCATCAAGTGACTGTTAAGAAAATGAACAGGCAAGCCATAGACGTAGATAAAACAGAAAACTAAAGACTAGAATCTAGGATAAATACGGAAATCCTGTAACTCGATAATAAAAAGACACCCAATTAAAATGGTCAAAGAATTGATCAGATACTTTAGGTATACAAATGGCCAATAAGCACATGAGAAATTGCTCAATACCACTAGTTGTCAGGGAGATGCAAGTAATTAAAACCACAAGAGATACCACTACACAGGCACCAGGATGGCTAAAATTAAAATCACTAACACCAAACGTTGGGGAGGAAGTGAAGCAACTAGACCTCATGTACTGTTGGAGGGTGTAGAGTGGTCGCTGGTAGTTTCTTGTAAGGCTAAACACATACCTACCCTATAGCCCAGCAATTCCATTCTAGGCGTTTATCCAAATGAAATGAAACATCTGTCCACAAAAGACCTATGAAAGATCACTCATATTTATAACATCCCAAACTGGAAACTCCCAGGTGCTCTCATATTTATAATATCCTAAACTGGAAACTCCCAGGTGTCCTCATATTTATAACATCCCAAACTGGAAACTCCCAGGTGTTGTCAACAGGGAGATGTATACACAAATTGAAGTATGTTCACACAGTGTGACAGTTCTCAGCAAGAAAAAGAAACAAATTAGTGATACACAAAACCACATGGATGACTCTCAAAAACATCATGCTGTGTGAATGAAGCCAGACCAAAAAGAGCATGTGTTACTGTATGTACTGTGTGATTCCATTTATTTGAAATTCTAGAATAAGCAAAACTACTGTATGAAAAGTATCTATCTGAAAAAAAAAGAAAACGCTACGATACAAAAAATATCAGATCAGTGGTGCCTTTGGGGAGGGAGGAGCTGGGAATCATGGGAAAGTGTGTGAGGGGACTTTCTAGGGATGTGAACGTCCTGACCTTGACAGGTTGGAGTTTGGGTTACACTGATTTAGGCAGTTATCAAAACTCAAAAAACAACCATCTCAAAAGAAAAAACAAATGCATCCAAAAACGTACAAGTATTGATGGATGGAAAGAGGGATGATAAATAGATAAATATGTGAAAAAACAAGGGTGGTAATAGCAAAGTCTAGGTGGATGGTAGATGGGTGGTCATCTGAAGTTCCTTCAACTTTTCTTCATGTCTGCACATTTCATAATGTTAAGTTGATGTGGAAATTGACGGGCAAGATGCTAGTCTCAGCTAGGCCAGGATACTAGGGCAGAGACTCCAGCACCCGGTTATAGGACAGGACCGGTCAAATAAACACAGGGGATAACAGCAACAGCAGCCATCATTTATCAGATACTCACTGTGTGAGGCCCTGAACCCAGCACTTCTCAAAAGTCAGCTCATGTAAGCCTCCCAACAAACTCATCTGACAGCCAAGACGCTAAAACTTAGAGGATTTCTGTAACTCATCTGAAGTCCAACCCCACAGCTCGTAAAAAGCTGAGACATGGCTGGAGCCCTGCCTGCCAGGTCCCAGAGCTCGCCCACCACGCGGTCCAGCGGTCCACCTGCCACCTGCAGAGGGAAGATGAGCACCTGCTTACTGAAACCAGCGTGTTCAAGGTCAGAGCGGGGCTGACAGCGAAGATGACATGGGGAGCCATCGAGAGTGCTCTAACTTTCTTCCAGTTGGGCAAACGATGGACTCCGGAGCTTAGGACCAGGCTGACGGCCTGACGGCCTGCAGGGTAAGCTCTCTGAGGGCAGGGACCATATCTCTCTCTCATTTCTGCTGTCACCCCACAGGCACAGTGCATGGCAAACACACTTACTGAACGGATGAATACATACATTGAATACATAAACAGGAATGCAGGCAGACATTATAAATTCACAAGCAGACATGTGACCACATGAATGGGAAAAATCATCTTTCTAGGTCAATCTTATTTCTCAACAAAACTGCAGCTCTGAGATTCCCCCCAAAGAATGTAACTTCTTTTGAGTGACTTATTCTTGGAAAGATTCTTCTTTTGCTGACACTGGAGGTAGTTTTCACACATTCTAACACAGACCAGGAAATCTGTAAGAGTTCTGAAACAGTCCCGCAATTTTGACTTTTGGAATATCTTTAGAGATGGTTTAGGTTAGCAACTTACCAAATGTAGGAGGTAAGACTCTTTTTTTTCTTTTTTTAATTTACTTTTGGCTGCATTGGGTCTTCGTTGCTGCACATGGGCTTTCTCTAGTTGCAGCGAGCGGGCGCTACTCTGTTGCGGTGCACAGGCTTCTCATCGCGGTGGCTCCTCTTGTTGTGGAGCATGGGCTCTAGGTACGCGGGCTTCAGTAGTTGTGGCACGTGGGCTCAGTAGCTGTGGCTCGTGGGCTCTAGAGCACAGGCTTGGTAGTTGTGGTGCACGGGCTTAGTTGCTCCACAGCATGTGGTATCTTCCCGGACCAGGGCTCGAACCCGTGTCCCCTGCATTGGCAGGTGCGTTCTTAACACTGCGCCACCAGGAAAGCCCAAGGTAAGAGTCTTGTAATCACTTTTCTCCCTCTTTCCTGGGGAGGTTCTAACCCAACAGGAGTGACATGAATGAGGACCCCAGAGCTCTCTGCTTGCTCTACCCACAATCCCCAAGGAGAGAGCTGCTGAGGGAGCCTCCAAGGGCAGGGA
The DNA here is from genome assembly GCF_963455315.2 of Globicephala melas. Taxonomy (NCBI): domain Eukaryota; kingdom Metazoa; phylum Chordata; class Mammalia; order Artiodactyla; family Delphinidae; genus Globicephala; species Globicephala melas. Next base: position 59,585,072 of record NC_083326.1, read on the forward strand.
GGTCAGGGTCCAGATCCTGGGCATCCAGTGAAGCCTGGTCTGCCTGAGCCAATCTGGGGACAGTGGTGTTTGATGGGCTGGGTCATGGAAAAGAATACCTCCCCTAAAGATAAACTCAAAGTAAATTTAGTCCATTCCCACTTTCTTCACCCAATGCTCCCAAGCCACTCTTTGAAGGAGATGGGAGCCTATTTGCTTCTTGGTACAAGAGGAATGGGCTCCTCATGGCATTTAACTAAGAGCCTCGTGGGCTCCACAGATGCTCGTGTGGGCCTGGATTTTGTCAGTGGCTGCTGGTGTTAATGTGGCTGTAGAACCCCATCTCAGTGGTTCTTCTCCCCTAGTCCTTACGACATGGCATTGTTTTATCCACATTGTGCAAACGACAAACTAAGACTCCAATCAATGGAATATTTCATCAAAGTCATGCAGCTGGTTCCAGGAAGAGCACAACGATGCTGCAGGCTGACCCCCTTGCCCAGGCGAGACGTCCTGCCCTCAGTGAGCTCCTTTCTCTGCCGTACATGGGTCTGTTTTACCCAATCCAGTCACTAAAGCACACCTGCTAAAGCTCACCGGAGGACAGCCTGGGAGTGTGTACTCAGCATTGTGGGTTGCTGACATTTAGTTCGTGACTTATTTAGGAAGCATCAGGCACTCCCTGAGACTTGATGTCAGATTTGGGGTCAATGACCTATCTCCAGAATATTCCCTGTGAGTCTGGGTGGGAAAAAAAATGCAGATCCCTATACCCTCACTGTGTGCCTAGTGTGTTCAGAGCAGTCCAGTCTTCTCCCTTTCTGCCTTTTCTCCATCACTCACGGGGAGGTAATGCAAGAGTCCCAGTGAGGCTGACCACCCTGTGAAGGAAGGAGAAGGGAGCTGGTCTCTGAGTGGAACAGACCTATCTCTTCCTTGCCCTTGCTTTCTCATTAACAAGTCAAGACTATGGTGCTGGCCAACTGGGGATCCAAAGCAGAAGAATTCACAAAGGAGAAAGTTGCTTTTTTCAAAAAAAAAAAAAACAAAAACAAACTGGAATTATCTTGACAAAGTTTGGCAAAGCATACGGAGAGCTGGCCTAAAATGGCAGCCAGGAAGGGACAGAAAGGGACCATAACCTTTTAAAAGCCTCAATCATTGGCAAGTCTTCAATTTCTAATGCAGGGGGATGATAAATTATTCAAGTGAAATCATCCTGGCTTCCACTCACCGTGGTACAGGAATATTGATTCTCCCCTTACTAACCCACAGAGGCTTTCACTGTAAGAAGCCAGTGAAATGCAGGAGCGCAGCATTTCTGCTTCGGATCTTTTACCCCTTTCCTTACCCTGGATTTTGTTTGCTTTTCCCCAGGCTCCAGAAATGAACTATTCTTCCAGTCACTTCAGAAGGCACCGTGAAGATCCGTTATCTACACATATTCCACTATTGTGCTCAGGATTTTAGGTAACGAAGGACTAATTCAGAGCCCTCTGTCCCCACACAAGACCACGATTCCATTATCTGACATGTAGACCAGTGCTTTTTAAACTTCGATGTGCATGAGAATTACCTGGGGATCTTATTAAAATGCAGAGTCTGACTCACTAGGTATGACTGACTGGATAGTGGGCCTTTCTAATAAGTTCCCAGGCGGTACCAGTGCTGCTGGTCACGGATCACTCTTTGGGTAGCAAGACACTAGATGGCCATAAAAACCGAGCATAGCGACCCCCCCTCCCCAAGTCTAACCTGCACATCACACCAATGTCACATCCCTGCTCAAAACCCCTCAGTTGGAAATGCAGATGGCCAACAGGCACGTTGAAAGATGCTCAACATCGCTAATCAGGGAAATGCAAATCAAAACCACAACGAGATACCACCTCATACCTGTCAGGACAGGTATAATCAGAAGGTCCACAAATAACAAATGTTGGCGAGGATGTAAAGAAAAGGGAACCCTCATATACTGTTGGCAGGAATGTAAATTGGTGCAGCCACATGGAAAACAGTATGAAGGTTTCTCAGAAAGCTACAAGAACTACCATATGACCCAGCAATTCCATTTCTGCATATGTATCGGGAAAAAACCCCAAAACACTAATTTGAAAAGATACATGCACCCCAATGTTCACAGCAGCATTATTTACAATAACCAAAACATGGAAACAACCTAAGTGTCCATCAACAGATAAATGGATAAAGATCTCACACACACACACACACACACACACAGGAATACTACTCGGCCATAAAAAAGAACAAAATTTTCCCATTTGCAGCAACATGGATGGACTTGGAGAGCATTATGCTAAGTGAAATAAGTCAGAGAAAGACAAACACTGTATGGTATCACCCATATGTAGACTAAAAAATACAACAAGCTAGTGAATAAATCAGAAAAAAAGCAGACTCACAAATACAGAGAACAGACTAGTGGTTACGGTAGGGGCAGGCAATATAGGGGTAGGGGAGTGGGAGGTACAAACTATTGGGTGTAAGACAGGCTCAAGGATATACTGTACTACACAGGGAATATGGCCAATATTTTGTAGTAACTATAAATGGAAAAATTTTTATACAATTTAAAAATTATATAAACAAAAAAATAAATCTGCAATGCAAAAATAAAAACCCCTCAGTTGCCTACTAATAAAATTCATACTCTTGCCTGACATTCAAGACCTTGTACAAATAGATCCTACCTACTTCTCTGCTTCCTAATCTTTTCCACTGCTCCTGTCTCATGATCTACATCTCAACCAAATGGAACTATTTGCGGCTTCCTAGACATTCCCTCACTCTGCCTTTATTCTGCTGCTTTTTCTACCCAGAATGTTCTTACCCAACTCCTTCCAAGTCCAGCTCAAATGCTGCCTCCTCTATGAAGCCCACAATGGTTCTTCCAGCCAGAAGTCATCCTCCTTCCTCTGACTTCCGATATGTCACTTTGTACCTACCTCTCTTAGGGATAATATTACCAGCTATCTTTCTTTTTATAATAAGGACCACAAGGGCGTCCTGCTACAACATTGGCTCCAGCTGGGGAAATGTCTGTGGGGCTCACCACAAGCAGTACAGGCCCAGATGAGTGCCCCAGGCATTCTTTTTTTTTTTTTTTTTTTTTTTTGGGCCATGCTGAGCAGCTGGCGGGATCTTAGTTCCCCAGGCAGGGATCAAACCCATGTCCCCTGCAGTGGAAACGCAGGGTCTTCACCACTGGACCACCAGGGAAGTCCCAGCTATCTTGTACCATGACTTGTGGGCACCATGTCTTTTATCTTATCTATACAATTGTTTACTCCCTACTTCCTTAAGGCAGGTTCTTGTTTGATTTATGCTTGTAGCTTATAGACACCTAGCACGATGCTCTGTATAACTGGACATGACTGTGTCTGTATTTATTAATTTTATTGGGTTATAATTTACATCAGTAAAATGCATTGATTTTAAGTGTACTGTTCATTCAATTTTACACTCAGGTAACCACCATCCAACAGAGACAGAGAACATTCCCATCAACCCAGAATGTTCCCTAGTTCCCTTTCCAGCCAATCCCTACCAACAACCAATCCCTAGCCAGAATGTAACTGCTCACATTTCTACCAGCCTAGATCTGTTTTGTCTCTTCTTGAACTTCATCATAAATGGAATCACACCACATGTACTCTTCTGCCTACCTTCTTTCATTCAACGTAATGTTTTTGAGATTCACCCATGTTGCCACATGTTAGAAACAGCCTCTTAAAGAATCCACTGATGGTGGGAAGGAAGCCCTGCTTTACTGGACTTCACACCAGCCCCGGGCTTCCCTGAGTCAATGGCATTTGGACTTCCTGGGCTTGCTTCTTGCCTGCTATCAGGTTGTTCACAAATCAAGGAACTCCCTTGAAGCCCTGTCGCTCTTGCTTGCGGGCACTTCTGCCTCCTCCACATCGCCTCTGTGCCTTCCAGCCACCTTCAGCAAGCAGACAGCTCCTGACTGTTTTCCCCACCACCCGCCCCTGTCCAGCTCCAAGGTTCTATGCTCCCATGCAGGGCCCCCATCTGTCAGGAGGAGATGTCATCTCCACTGTTTCTTTGCAAATCTGTTTTTCTTGAGGCTCAGCTAGAGTCACCTGTCCAGGGGCCTCTGGGCCCATGTCCTGCTATGGCTCATGTCCACATTGCCAAGAGGCAAGTGTGACTGGAGCCACACAAGAGGGAGAGGCTGCTGGCTCTGCAGCACTCTGTGCCGGCTACATCGTAGGGGTTCTCAGGTGATCTCACCTGATGATGATGGGCCGGCTCCCACCGGCCAATGCTCGTGATGCAGGGACGGTGGCTTCCTGGCTGGCAGAGTCACTCCGTCTGGTTCTCAGTGTACATTTGGGTGGACAAGCCCAGGTGCTGCCCCCTCCCATCACAAGGCCCACAAAGGGCTTATGCTCACGCCTGTATCAACTCTGCCATAGTCTATGTCAGAACCGCCACTTCAGGGTGAGAACGAGGCCCAGCCTGGACAAGTCCTAAATCGCCACTCCAGAAAAGGAGATCCAGCCTGCACCCCAGACACTGTGACATCTGGCTAAAATGTGACAGAAGGAGTAGGTATCACCCCAAGGAATTATCTTAACTGGGAAGAACAAGGAAAGGACTCCAGAAGGTCAATTGTGTCACTCGAACTTTTAAAACTGTGCTAAAGTACACCATCTTCATCAGCTCGGGCACCATAACAAATACACCACAGACGGCAGGGCTTAAACCAGTCACTTACTTCTCACAGTTCTCAGGGCTGGACGTCCAGGATCAAGTGCAGCAGATCCACTGTCCCACGAGCTCTCGTCCTCATCTTCCTGTTGAGCCCTCACCTAGTGAAAAGCAGAGACAAGCAGCTAGTTCCCTCTCAGCTATTCTTATCAGGGCACGAATCCAATCAGGAGGGCCTTGCTCTCATGACTTAGTAACCTCCCCAAGGCCCCACCTCCAAATACCATCTCATTATCTCATTAGGGATTAGGGTTTCAACACGTGAATGGGGGCCTATAACATGATAATTAACAGTTCAGTGGCATTTTGCGCTTTCTGAGATGTCAGTTGCTGAAGGCTCTTCTAGGACACGTGTAACTAATTGTGCAGAGCACTCCCTTAATCTTGCAGACCTGTGAAGTAAGTAGTATTATCCGTCTCAAGGAACTAAGGCCCAGAGAGGGTGGTGGTTGCACAGGGCATATGCAGATCTTGGGTATAAACCCCGTCTGCCTGCTCCAGGCTGGTCGCCTGCCGCTCTGTCACCCTGCCTTTCTGTCTGGCTCCTTGAAGGTGATTTCAATGTCTCTGAGCTCATATATCCCATCAAAGCGCTTACCGTGCTGACCACAAAATCCTTCCATCTAGTCACAGCACTTACGGAAAGGGAGCCGGGAAGGAGAGGATGGCTTTCCCTCTCCCTGTCAAGCTGTGGTCCCCACCCATCTGCACTGGCCTGTTGTGTGACTTGAGATTTGCAGAATATCAACGAGGCGTATGCAAAAATATTTTCCATTCCAGGGTTGTGACCTACCTTGAATTCCTCCCAACAGTCCTCGCAGCTAGAGTTTTGTTAAAGCGGAAGCATTTTAAGAAAAGGGAAGACATCTGGAACCATTATCTCCTATTAACACTGCAGCCATTTTGAGTTATGAATTACGAGGTCCAGCGCCAAGCCTGCTGGGATGGCCCCGGGGCCAATTATTTCAGAGAGAGGAGAAAAATGAGGGGAAGAACTGTAGCTTAGGATTCCACCCAAGAGCCCAGGGCCAAATGAGGCCCTGTAGTGAATTGTGGCTTCGTGGACGCAGTGTGAGAGGAGAGCAGAAAAGGCTGAAAGCAGCAGAGATGAGATTTACTTACTGGAGCGTTTTGCTGGGCACCTGTGTGGTGGGGCGTCAGAGGACGAGCTTTGAAATCAGGCAGGACAGGGGTGTCTGGACACCGGCTGGGTGCCCGGGGCAAGGTGCTGGAGCTCTCTGGAGCTCTGCTCCCACTGACCACGAATTGGGGACTTCAATGCCTTCCCTCCAGGGGTGGTGGAGGTGAGCCACTGTCAATCACGCACAGGGATGGCGCGGGGAGGTGATTAGGCAACGGCCCCTCATGAGCTGCGCGGAGACCCCACCGGGAAGTCTGGGCGCTGGGGACGGGCGGGGACCACAGGTGTCCGCCTCCGCTCCCTCTGCTTCACTGGCTTCCCCACCAGCCCTGGAGGCGGCCTAACCTGGGATGCAAGGCCCAGCCTCTCGGCAGAAACAGCCGTGACCACGCACCTGGAAACTATTGCTATGATATGGTCTGTCGGGTTTGGCTTCTGACCGTGAACCGGTGGTGAGAGGCCCTCGGCGTTCGCGGAGGAATGAGCCGGTCAGCCCGGAACCTCAGGCCGCGGCGGCACTGGGAAGGGCCAACCTCCCCGGGGGCAGAGCCCCCCTGAGGAGAAAGCTGTGACCTTTCACTAGCGGACACATGAGCCAAACCAAGAGCAAAGGGAAACAGAATCCAGAAGAGGTGGCGTCAGGGTCCGCGGTGGCCACTCACGTTGTCACTGGCAAACCCCATTAACAACTCACGAGAAATAAAACTAGAACCTGGGGGAAAAAACAAAGTCTAACCTTGTTTCGTCTGCGCTGAGTCTAGTTCACCAGCTCCCAGAGCACCGCGTGCAGGCGCCTCGCAAACCGCCAACACCTCAGACCAGGCTTCCTGGTGCAAAACCGCGGCGCCGACAGCTCTGCTCAGGGCCGTGTGCAGAAGGTCCGCCCACCACGCCCAGTTTAAGATGGCGGGCGGGCCGCGTGCAGAGACGCTGCGCCCTGCTCTGTGATCAGGGGCGGGAGCAGCAGCTGCGCCTGCAGACGGCCCCGCCCCTCCCCGAGGACGGGACCCCTGCAGAGCAGCCTCGCCCACCGCCTGACTCAAGATCACGTACTCCAGAGCCTCCTTCCATTGGCGCCAGTGACACCGGCGGGAGGACCCTTTTCGGGGCCGGACTAGGAGGCTGGGTAACAAGATCTCAGATGGAATTTCAGAAGTGATGTGGAAAGTTTTCTTCCTCACTCAGGAGGGACCACGATGTCCCAGAGAGGAGCCCAGCCGCGAGAATCCAAGTAGCAATGGAACCAATGTGGGAAAGTCCAAAAGTCTGGGAACCCTCCAGCGTGGGCTCTCTGGAGAAGGAGGGAGGTAGGAGAAGCGCCTGGCACAGCGGGCGGGGCAGCCCCTTCAGTTGTGAACCTGAGCTCCACAACCCGGCAGTCCAAGCCGAGAAGTTAATCTGAAGGCAAACCAATTCTCAACAGACAACAATCCAAGAACCAAAGAGTTCCAGCCATCCAGAAGCCAAATCACAAGGAGCAGTTAATCCAGGAGTGGAGCCAAGGCCAAAGCCACACCGAGGTCGGAAGGGCAAGGTATCCCCAAAGCGGAGCAGGACAAATGTAGACCAGGAGCAATTCTCAAATCCACAAGCCAGGGGCCCACACCTGTGGCTCATAGTGGAGACACACTAGATGCCTTTTAGCTGGCACAATTAAACCTCTTTCATATGCAGAGTGAGAGAAAACCACATTCTGGTGCGGCCAGCACACCTGCTACCCCACAGGCAGGTGCCTTGGGACGAGCAGTGAGTGGGAGCAAGGGCTCTGCTGTTCCTGCGGGCAACCTCTGCATCTGAGCAGCACACCTTGTGAGCATCTTGCCATCTGGAAGTGATTTTGTTGATCTAGATCCATACTTTTTAATAAAAAATGGCTCCTGAATGCAGGCCAACCACTGCATCTGATGCTCAGTACTCCCCCACCTCCCCCACTCCAAGCAGTCAGTTCCAACACAGGAGGGGAAACCAGCTCTGTCTCACTGAGAGGTGTCATTCATTGTAACTTGAGGTGATATAAGGATTTTCAAGGCTAATGTTAACTGTGTAAATTTTACCGTATGGACTGACTGGATAACCTAATGTCCACTCTACGTTGGGCTCCTATGAATGCCGGGAGGGGGTGGCAGATCCCAAAGGTAAAAAGCACAGTCAGACTTGCAACAGGGACATTTAAATCTACCTAGAGCTACATGGAATCCGTAGGGTTTAGGGGAACAAAATCTACTGAAGTCAAAGCAGAATGGGTACTACCCTTCAATGACGGAAGGACAGTCTTTTCAACAAATGGTGTTGAGAAAACTGGATATTCACATGCAAAAGAATGAAGTTGGACCCTTACATTATACCCTATATATAAAATAACCCAAAATGGATCAAAAACTTAAACCTAAGAACTAAAAATATTAAACTTTTAGAAGAAAGCCTAGGAGAGAGCTTATTACATAGGATTTGGCAATGATTTCTGATATGACACCAAAAGCACTGGCAACAAAAGAAATAATAGGAAAATTGGACTTTCTCAAAATCTAAAACTTTATGCATCAAAGGACACTATCAACAGAATGAAAGGCAGCTCAAAGAATGGGTGAAAATATTTGCAAATCACCTGTTAAAGGATTAATATCCAGAATATATAAAGACCACCTAAAACTAAAAGACCAAACAAACAAAAAACCGTTAAAAAATGGGCAAAGGACTCGAATGGCCATTTCTCCAAAGATACACAGATGGCCAATAAGCACGTGAAAAGATGCTCAACACGCAATGCAAATCAAAACCACAGTGAGATGCCACTTCACGCTCACTAGGACGGCTGTCATTTTAATAAAAGGAGGGGTGGAACAGAGAAAAGCAAGTGTGGACAAGGATGTGGGGAAATTGGAACTCTGGTGCTTTGCTGGTGGGAATGTAACCCCTGTGGAAAACAGTGCGACAGGTCCTAATGATATTCAACACATAATTACCACACCATCCAGCAATTTCATTTCTGGTTTATACTCAAAAGAATTGAAAAGGGGGACTCAAAAAGATATTTGTACACCCACATTCATAGCAGCATTATTCACAATAGCCGAAAGTTGGAAACAACCTAAGTGTCCATCGAGAGATGAATGGATAAAGAAATTGTGGTGTAAACATCTAATGGAATAGTATATAGGCGTAAGAAGGAAAGACATTCTGACACATGCTACACCATGGATGAACCTTGAGGACAATAACCTCAGTGAAACAAGCCAGACATGAAAGGACAAATAGATGAATCTGCTTAAATGAGGTACCTAGAGGGGTCAAACTCATAGAGACAAAAGGTAGGAAGATGGTTACCAAGGGCTGGGGGAGGAGATAGGGAGTTAGTATTTAATGGAGACAGTTTTTCTGTTTGGGAAGATGAAGAAGTTGTAGAGATGGATGGGGGTGATGGTTGTGTAGTAATGTGAATATACTTAATGCCATTGAACTAGACACTTAAAAGTGATTAAAACAGTACATTTAATGTTAATATATATTTTACCACAATAATAAAAAAGGAATTGTACTATGTAACCAATAGGCCTCCCCCTCCCCCCCAGAAAAGCTCTGATCTCTAAATCCCCTGGGCCTGCAGTGCTCTTGGCCCAGCGAGGACTGGAGCAGAAACCCCACAGGACTGAGCCCGGAGGTGGCGGGCACAGTCTCGTCCAGAAGAAACGGGGAAGGCAGAGGCTGCGGAGAGAAGGTGAGACGGATGGGGCCTTTGAGACTTTACTCCTGACCCTGACTTTCCCTGAGATGAATTGGCTCATCCAATGGCTCCCCTTCCACCAGTCAGTTTCTCCTAAACCCCTCAACTGCTTTTCTATGTCTGCTGCCTCAGACCATCTCTTATGTCAGGTGTCAGTCTCACATTCTGCCCGGCTCCTTTTCCTCCGTCCACTTCTGAGGTCTCTGCTCCTGACTCAGGCTTGTGCGGAAGGATTCTAGCGCATCCTGACCACGACTTGGAAAGGCCATCTGTCAGTCAGTACTCCTGCCTCAGCATCCGTCTCATCCACCACCCGGGAGGGGCTGGGTGTGCATCCTGCATGGTGGTCGATGGCGCTCACGGCTTCTGGTCCATTAGGGGTGGAAGGGTTCCAGCCTGCGCATGGCAGCAGCAGGTTGCTTATCGGCCCCACCAGGGAAGGATTCCGGGAATGCTCCTCGTAGTTCCCTGAGCGCTCAGGACAGGGCACAGTGGAAGGGAAACGCTTCTCTCTGGGCCCTCTGCTCTGTCCTGTGCCAGCTTCCCTCTCCTCCCTGGCCCTAAGGAAACAATGCCTGGCAGAGAGTCGCCCCACGAGGCAGCTTTCTCGCCTGATCTTTTAGTGGAATTGTCTGTTTAAACAGTCATCCTTCTGTACCCCAGACCTCCCAGTGCGTCCTTTTAGTCGTGACCTCCAATACCGCGGCACGACCACACAGTTTCACCCCAGAGCACCTCCTGTTATCCGGGCAGCAAGATCCTACTGAGCACATCGTATTCACTTTTACCCATCCTTTAGCAGCTGTGATGTATGCAAATCTTCATCTCTAGTGCTACCAAAATCCAAGATCCCCAAAGCAAATGTGGGCAATGGCTGGAATTTCCCTACCCTCTGGGCAGCAATTTTTGGGAACCATAACAGAAAAGAACGAGAAAGGGCCTGGATTCTACCTGCATCTTAAAACCAACAGCTGAATGCAGCCCTGACGCCTCATTTTGACGTGCTACCAGGTTTGAATCATGCTGACACTGCCCCACCTCTCAGCTATAATAATGGGGTTTTGAATGGTTGGACTGCAGCCCCAGGATTAAAGTCGAGCTGAGTAACGTGGTATTGAGTTAAGGCATGCCCACAGTAAAGAGACTGCTCTTCACTGTGGAAACCAAAGCATAGGCAGAGTTATTTTTGCTCATGGCGAGTCCTGTCTTCAGATCTATTGCTAAAAGGGAAATAAGCCCTTCTCCTGTTTGTTCTTTTAAAAGCGCCATCTCTAATATAAGGACCTTCCCACCTCTAGAAACTCAGCATTAAAATGATATCTTTGAAATTTGCCATAAATAGTGCAAATATTTTCCCAAAATGATCTTGACTATGAGCAAGGTAACACAGCAACAACCACCACCCTTCCCAATGCCAACTAAAAATATTTTAAGTAGTTTTCTCACTATTCCAGCCCAGGGTCTTCCACCCATCCTATTTGCAATGCAGAGCAGAATTTTTAAGACTATGAACTCCGTGATTCAGACATACCTGAATTCACATCCCAGCTCTGGAAGTTACTGTGGGGTGTGGCAGTTATAAAACATGTCATCCGAATTTAAACACTCCTCAATGAAGAGCTGAAGTCTGTGTTCCCTGCTCTTCAATCTAGGTTCTTTGACTGCTTGACCAAAAAATGCAACAGAAGTAATGGTACCAGTTTCTAGACCCAGGCCCCAAGAAACTAGCAGCTTCTACTGCCTGTCTCTTGGGGTGCTCCTCTCCTTCTTGAAACCTGGTCACCATGCTGTGAGGAAGCTGAACAGCCCACGGAGATGCCTGTGATGAGTGGTCCCATGTTCTCAGGCCCATGGACCCAGCTGAGCTCCCAGCCAATAGCTAGCCCTGTGAGGGAGTCGTCTTGGAAGTGGTCATTTAGCCCCTAGGCTACTATGAATAATGCTGCTGTGAACATTTATGCACAAGTTTTTGTGTAGACATACGTTTCCATTTGTCTTGGGTATATACTTAGAAGTGGAATTGCTAGATCACGTGGTAACTCTATGCTTGACCGTTTAAGGAACTGCCAACCTCTTTTCTGCCATGGCTGCACCATTGTACATCCCCACTAGCAATGTACGCGGGTTTGCCAACACTCTATTATCTGTCTTTGTGATTATAGCCGTCTTAGCATGTAAGTGTTACCTCCTTTTGGTTTTGACTCGCATTTCCCTGATGGATGATGATACTGAGCATCTTTTCAAAACGTGCTTATTGGCCCTTTGAAAATCTTCTTTGGAGAATGTCCACTCAGATCCTTTGCCCATTTTAAATTGGGTTATATGTGGTTTTACTACTGAGTTGTTCTTTATATATCCTAGATCTCAACCCTTTATCAGATACATGATTTACAAATATTTTCTCCCATTCTGTAGGTTGTCATTTTTTACTTTCTTGATGCTATCCTTCAAACCACAAAAGCTTTTAACTTTGATAAAGTCTAATAGATCTATGTTTTCTTTGGTTGCCTGTGCTTTAAGTGTCATATCTAAGAAACCATTGCCTAATCCAAAGTCACAAAGATTTACACCTTTTTTTTTTTTTTTCCTGAGAGTCTTATTGTCTTAGATTAGGTTTCTGATCCATTCTGGGTTAGTTTTTGTATATAGAGTAAGGTAGGGCATCCAATTTCATTCTTTTACATGTGGCTATCCAGTTACCCAAGAACCATTTATTGAAAAGACTATCCTTTTCCCCCATTAAATGGTCTTGGCACCCATTGAAAATCAATGAACTGCTACTGTGAGGGTTTATTTCTGGACTCTCAATTCTACTGCATTGACTTATATGTCTGTCTCTATGCCAGTAACACACCATCTTGATTACTGTAGCTTTATAGTAAGTTTTGATTTTGGGAAGCATGAGTCCTCTAACTTTGTTCTTCTTCAGGATTGTTTTGGCTACTCTGAGCCCCTTGCACTTCCATATGAATTTTAGCACCATCTTGTCCATGTTTGAACGAACTCAGCTGGAATTTTGATGGCAGTAAATGACTGTGGATCACTTTGGGGAGTGTTGCCATCTTGACAATATTAAGTCTTCTGACCCTGAGATATCTTTCCATTTATTTAGGTCTTCCTTAATTTCTTTCAACAATGTTTCGCAGTTTTCAGAGTGTAAGTTTTGCACTCCTTTTGTTAAATTCATCCCCCAGTATTTTATTCTCTTTGGAGCTATTGTAAGTGAGCAGTTCCTGTTTCTCAGCTGATGGAGAAGTCCTTCCATGCTAAGAGCTTTGTCTGACACAGGTGTTTCAGTTACCTGGGAGTTTCAGACTTCTCTGGTTAAGTCTCAGCTATTTCATAGTTAATGAACTGGAAATAAACTCCATAATAAAGATCTTCCCCTGCCCTGGTCTAACAGGTTCTAACTAAATTTATGTTCTCAAGGGACTTATATTTTATTTTAGAAAATTCCCTTTGACTGATTGCTACCTCCTCCTTCTGCCACTACTGGTGCTGCTCTGTGCTTGTTTGGTGCCAATCCTGGTACCTTTTTTGTGAAGCAGCCACTGAGAAGGCTCCAGAGGTTACCATGGCCAATGAAGAGCCCCAGGAGGGAGTCAAGACAGAGGACCACGATCACGGTAACACGAAAGTGGTGAGACAGGATGGTTCTGTGGTGCAGTTTGAGATTTGGAGGCATAACCACGTTTGACAAAAGCCTATTGTGAATGACAGGGTTTGTCCCTGAGGCAGATCAGATTCTGATTTGATGGGCAGCCAATCAACGAAAGAGACACACCTGCACAGTTGGAAATGAAGGATGAAGATACAGCTGATGTGTCCCAATAGCAGACAGGAGGTGTCTACTAAAGAGAGAACCTGCTGCTTTACTCCAGAACCAAGAAGTCATTGTGAGTTAGAAAACCACAATTTGGTTCCGCCGCATCGTGACTGCTGCCGTACAGTTTTCTCTAGTCTTTCATTTTCCCCTCCCCCACTCCTTTGTTGTACATTCAGTAATGGAGGTATGTGCAGAAGAATATTGATTTTTTTTTAACTAAATGGCCAATGGTACATTTTGATCAACATCACAAGGAGATGGGATGGGGGGAAATACTGCTTCTGTGAAAATAGTCCCTTTCTCCATTATTGGCATGCTCATTCAGCTCATCTCTTTATATGCCAGTAAGTTCTTTTGATTTCCCTGTTTAACGAGAAAAGAACAATGTAAAAATTATTGCATACTTTGTTCGATTGGAGAATTTTAATGTTTTTCATTTTCATTTCAAAACCAAGAACAATTTTATAACTTTTTTGTATGTAGCTGTTATAGGTAGGACAATCTGTCTTTAAGCAAGGATAAATGACTGTAAAAGAAATGAATCCTAGATAGTTTTCCCCTTCAGGTCAAGCATCTTGTTGTTTAAATAAACTTCGTGGGTTTCTTTTAAATGCTTTTTTACTTCTGCTTCTCAGCTCAAGTGTGTAATTAACAGGAAAATGGAAAGTTGCTCACTATGCTTTCTTCGGATCGCTGTTAAATGACCTTATTTTAAGGAAAACTGAGGGAGAAATCCTTCCCCAGATGCTCTTCTTGGGAAGAATTTTACTCCTCGGGCTATTTCTGAATGTGCTTTCAGCAAAAAGATTTTCAGTCACAGCACATGTGATTTTCAAGTTTCTTCTTTTCTGGGAATAATTAGAAAAATCACAAAATGGAGTTCAGAAATAGAAAAGAAAGATGATGTGAAGGAATAGCAGTGGGAATTCTGCCAGAAGCCTTGGGAGGAACAAAGGGAGCTGGGAAAGGCCTCTTGCCTCCGCCAGCGCCTGCCTGGGGAGGATGCAGCCCTCAAGGGGCTCCGGTGCCCACTGGGTGCAGCACTGCAGTCATCCCAACCAGAGTGGGACCAAAGTGGGCTTCTCTCTAAGAAACATTTCAAACACACAAAATAAAAAGGAATTAAGTATTTGTCACAATGAACAAATACAGTGAAACCCCCTATGACCCCATCACCCCAGATTCAACAGTCATCAACTCACGGCCAAATTGGTGTCTTCTATAAACCGACTAATCCCCCACCCCAACCCCAGGTTATTTGAAAGCAAATCCCAGGCATTATATTATTACACCCATAAACCTTTTTTTTTTTAACGTCTTTATTGGAGTATAATTGCTTTACAATGGTGTGTTAGTTTCTGCTTTGTAACAAAGTGAATCAGCTACACATATACATATATCCCCATATCCCCTCCCTCTGGCGTCTCACTCCCACCCTCCCTGTCCCACCCCTCTAGGTCGTTACAAAGCACTGAGCTGATCTCAAACCTTTTTTTTAATTGAGAAATTTCTCGATATTTCTTCATGAAGTAGTAAGCAGAATTAAAGAAATATACAGTCTAAAAGAGTCAAAATGATCCGAAAATTTTTGTGACAATTACACATCTATAGCCAAAATAAAAATGAAGTTTTTAATAAACCACTTTAAAATTTTTGCTCAGTAATTTATCTGAAATTGAACAGATATGAGGATAACTAGGATAATGCCACTTTGTGCTTCTCCAAAAAAATTGTCATCCTTGTAAAACAGTGGTTTGGTTCTGCAAGATTCTGCAAATTTTCTTTGCCCAGTGTGAAGGGAAAGCCTGAAGATGAAAATAGCAGAGTTGGCAACCAAAGAACTAGATTCTGCCGACCCTGGAGCGGGATGACCATCTGACTCAGACCCGTCCTGGTGAGGAGCAGAGGGAGGACCACAGATCCCGCTGGGAGGAAGTGAGTGAGTCAGCCCAGGTCAGGATGGTCAGGAGGTGAGATGCTCTGAGGAAAGCATGTGCCCAGCTCATGACACAGCTGACTGTTGAGAAGGCCAAAGGCTCCCACTGCCTTGCAGGTGGCTGGGCTGTTTCCAGTGCAGTGAAAATTGTCCGTGTAAGTCTGAATAACTTCCTATAAAAGGCAAATGTATGGGGCACAACTCTGTGAGTTCCCTTACGTTCTGGCATATAAAGTAAGCAATGCCTTGGAAACAATTCCTACTCTAAGCTGCTAACTGGCTTGCAAGCTAGATCAATGCACTGCTGGCTACTCATCTGAAAGCTATACTGGTGTCTTACCTCTAATTGGCATTTGGTTTGTTTTTTTAAAAAATAAATTTATTTATTTATTTTTGGCTGCATTGGGTCTTTGTTGCTGCACGTGGGCTTTCTCTAGTTGCGGCGAGTGGGGGCTTCTCTTCGTTGCGGTGCGTGGGCTTCTCATTCAGTGGCTTCTCTTTGTTGTACAGCACGGGCTCTAGGTGCGTGGGCTTCAGTAGTTGTGGCATGCAGGCTCAGTAGTTGTGGCTTGCTGGCTCTAGAGCACAGGCTTAGTAGTTGTGGCACATGAGCTTAGTTGCTCCACAGCATGTGGGATCTTCCCAGACCAGGGCTCGAACCCCTGCATTGGCAAGTGGATTCTTAACCACTGCACCACCAGGAAAGTCCTGGTATTTGGTTTGAAATCCAGTTTCAGAAGAATGTTTTATAAAAGTTTAAGAAATTTACTAGTGGTATCAATTTGAAGTAATAACTTACAAAACTACAATAATTAAAACCGTGTGCTACACAGGAAAAACAGATCAATGGAACACACTAAGAAGTTTAGAAGTAGATCTGTATACATACAGGAATTCAGTATAAGTCTGGCATTTC
This sequence comes from Globicephala melas, assembly GCF_963455315.2. Lineage (NCBI taxonomy): Eukaryota > Metazoa > Chordata > Mammalia > Artiodactyla > Delphinidae > Globicephala > Globicephala melas. The sequence continues at coordinate 59,601,346 of NC_083326.1, forward strand.
AGTTCAAGGAGGAAAAATCATTTATTCAATAAGTGGTTTGGGGACAACTTATCTAGAAAAAAGAAATAAAGTTGAATCTGTATCCTATAAACTAGAATGAGTTCCAGATGGATCAAAAATGTATGTTGGATGTCAATTACATCTCAAAAAGCTGAAATAATACATTTGGGGGGAAAGTGGAATCATTCTGGTACCAGAGGAAATCATGGGCAATTTGTTTTTGTAATAATTTCCTTTAGAAAAGGAAAGAATCTTCTATATACAATACAAAATCCAGAAATACAAAATCCAAATCCAGAAATCTTCTATATACAATACAAAATCCAGAAATTATTACCTATTATCCTAGGTAATAAAGAAATGGGCTGGCCTGTCTCCAGTTCCTGGGTGGTAACATTTAAATACCTGGAATTTCCCGGGTCATAAGAATGTCTTTGTCATTCTTGGTGGGCCCTGAGAGTTTATACTAAGGAGATGACTCAGATGGTGGCCGGCCAGGACAGGAAGACCAGCAGGTGATTAGAGGGCTGGGGCTTTGAGTCACATGGGATCAGCCCAACCTCTGGGGAAGGGAGGGGGAGCTGGAGGTTGAGTTCAATCAAGTGGCCCATGATTCACTTACTCACACCTTCACAATGAAACCATGGAAACTCTGGACATCAAAGTTCAGGTGAGGACCCCTCGCTGCCAATCCTAAGCATGTTGTCATGCATCACTGTGCCAAGAGGGTGATGCATCCCAACTCCACAGGGAGAGGACATCTGGGACCCTCCCAAACCTTGCCCTCAGTGTCTCTGCTTTTGATTTGTATCCTCTTTGCTATAATAAACTGAAATTAAAAAAAATTGTATCACACTTTCCTGAGTTCTGTGAGACATTCTGGAGAATTATTGAAAGTGAGTGGGGAGTGGGGACCCCAAATTGTAGCCTGTTGGTCAGAAACATGGATGCCTGGGGAGCCCCGAGCCCGCGGCTAACATCTGAAGCCTGGAAGGGGATGGCGCCCTCACCTGCAAGGTTTGGCCTGACTCTGTAGTTGAAGTCAGAAGTCGGCACCATTAACAAGGAGACTAATAACTGCTTATGTTAAACGCCAGAATTTTCTACATGGGCTCCTCAGAAGAATGTAAAAAGACCGACACCAACTGGGAAAATGTTTGCCACTCATACCACAGAAAATGACCAAATTTTCTAACAAGTAAGGGATATCTACCATACAAAAACAAAACAAAACAAAACCATTAGAAAAAGAAGCTTAACCAAAACATGAAATACAAAAATCTTTTAAACTTATAAAAAGATATAACACGACTCATAATAAGAGAAATGCAAAATGATACTTCCCAAGACATGATTTTTTTACCTATCAGGTTGGGAAAGATCAAAAGTTTGCATCACAAACAGCTTGTGGGAAAAGCTGGAGCTAAGTTCTCACTCTTTCTGGTGGAAGTGTCCATCTGTGAAACCTCCAGAAAGAGGAATTTGCCAATGACTACAAAAATTTTGCTGCACATGACCTTCAACCCAGTGATACTACTTCTGGAAATTGATCATATGGATAGACGTGTCCATGTGTAAAATTATTTATGTACAAGCTAATTTATTTATTTATGGCAGTGTTATTTCTAATAGCAAAATATTGGAAATTATATGTTCATCAGTAGGAAAGAGATCAGATAAATTATGCAACATCCAGACAATAAAAAGAATCTGTGTATCCAGACAACAAAACGAAGTAAAAAGCCTTTATGCAGCGGTCCCCAACCTTTTTTGGCACCAGGGACCGGTTTTGTGGAAGAAAATTTTTCCATGGACTGGGGTCGGGGGGTGATGGTTTCGGGATGATTCAATCACATTACATTTACTGTTCACTTTAGTTCTATTATTATTACATTGTAATATATAATGAAATAATTATACAACTCACCATCATGCAGACAGGAGGCAGAGCTTAGGCAGCAATGCAAGCAATGGGGAGCGGCTGTAAATACAGATGCAGTTTCACTCGCTTGTCTGCCGCTCACATCCTGCTGTGTGGCCCGGTTCCTAACAGGCCACGGATCGGTACCCCTTCCAGGGGTTGGGGACCCCTGCTTTATGTGCTTCTTTAAAATACAGTAAGTGAAAAGAGGGTGCAGCAAAGAAGGCAGTTTGTGAAGGGAGGGGGTATGTGAGTCTCCTCAGGCTTCCTTAACAAAGTCCCACAGGCTTGGGGCTTAAACAACGGACACATATTTCTCACTGTTCTAGAGGCTGGAGCGCTGATATCACAGTGCTGGAGTTGGTTTCTTCTGAGCCTCTCTCTTTGCCTTGCGGTCCTCTCTCCTTGGCTTGCGGCCCTCCCTCTGTATGCATCTGTGTCATAATCTCCTCTTCCTATAAGGACACCAGTCATTCTGAATTAGGGCCCACCCATAAGACTTCACTTTACCTTAATCACCTCTTTAAAGTCCCTCTCTCCAAATACAGTCCCATTCTGAGGTGCTGGGGGTTAGGGTTTCAACATATGAATTGCGGGGTCAGGGGCAATTCAGTCCCTAAGAAGGTAGAAAAGGGGGATAGCTATAGATACAGATACATGTCTGTATGTGAATAAAATATCTATGGAATATACACATGAAACCACGAACACTATTTGCCTCCAAGGATGGGACATGAGGGGCTGGAGGATGGGGAGGGAAGGGAGATGTCTCGTTCTTTACCCTTTAGAACCTTCTGGATTTTGTATCATTACTTAGATTATGGATCAAAAGGGTATACAAATTTTTTAAACTTTAAATCAAGAAGTTGAGTTGGGGGACTTCCCTGGTGGCGCAGTAGATAGGACTCCAAGCTCCCAATGCAGGAAGCCCGGGTTCGATCCCTGGTCAGGGAACTAGATCCCACATGCATGCCCCAACTAAGAGTTTGCACACCACAACTAAGGAGCTGGCAAGCTGCAACTAAGGAGCCCACACTCCACAACTAAGGAGCCTGAGAGCCACAACTAAGGAGCCCACCTGCCGCAACTAAGATCCCATGCAACCAATTAAGTAAATAAATATTAAAAAAAAAAGAAGTTGAGTTGGCATGTAGGACTTCAGACTGCATCTGGCATTTAATGGGAGACTGTTTCTCTGTTGATGAAAGAACTAGTCCTTACATTCCTCAAGGCTGATAATTGTCTGCCTGGCACTTACGTAGTCTCATTAAAGCTACTGGAAGCCAATGTTGTCACATGATTAATGCTTCCTATTTTCAAAATAAGCATTTGGACATTTATTATTCTCAGAGTCCAATTTTCTGTGACAACAGCATTTTTCTGTCACTAGCTTTATCGCGTAGGATAATGTGTTTGTAGCTGACAACTATTTTACAAATAGTAAAGTATGGTGCGTAATGATGGATGTTCACTCAGACTAAGAGATGTGTAGTTGAACAACATTTTCATAAGTCAGCTATAGCTACATAATACATCCTGTATTGCCATAAGATGGGGAAATAAAGCTGAGATTTTAAAAATCTCAGTGATAAGAATAAATTTCCCAGCTTCTCTTGAAACGATGTAGAGTATAGACAACAGGACTGGTAAATTCACCCCAGGATATTTTGAGGAACAATAATAGCGACTAGTAAAGGGTGCAATCGTTCGGTGCTAGATGTTTGTGAAGTGCTTTCACACAGAGCTCATTTATTTCTTGTAACTACTCTTCAAAGCATACATTTTGATTCATATTTTACAGATGAAAAATGTGAGTCAGTGTAGCTGGAGAATGGCCAGCATCAATTCTGAGTCATCTTGTAATTCAAAGGCTGTTTGTTTGGTATGTGTATCTAGAAATATTGCCAATTTGCATAAATTGGTCCAACTTCTATTCGGCCAATGGGTCTGCCCAAATACCAAGAAAATGTGATCCAGGGACCAAAACATGAAGTTAAACAACACACAAGAGAAGGGAAAATCTCCAACAGTACACGAGCACTCATTTATTGAGTGATAATTGTGGTATGCAGAGCATTTTCACATAGCTTGTCTCATTTAATCATTACCAAGGGAAATATGCAGGCCAGTTCTTATCACAAACCCTCAAAGAAGCATTATATTAATAATATAATGTCTTTAATAATATGAAGCCTGTTTCACATTCTGTTTATGCTACTGAATGCTTCAATATATATCCAGAGAGGCACCTAAAACCCTACGAAGTATAAAACTTAGGTATGTGATAGAACTCCAATGATAGAGTAGTAACTGAACATGAAAAGGTTCTTGTTTCCCCAAGAATTAAATATTCAGTGATCAGCACTGTAGTGCTGGAAGACAGTCACAGCCTCTCTCCAATGTCCTGAGCCCCTCCCAGGGTCCCAGCCCACCATCCACACAGCACGACATAATGGACTCCTTAGCTTTGGTTACCAGTTAAAGATCTGATTGTAATTGTAACTACAGGGATTCACTTGAGTTGCCTATGGACTAACCAGAGATAGGAAACATGTTCAGGAAATAATATAAAGTAACCAAAACAGCTCTGCTTCCAGGCTTAGCCTAGACGCAAGTTCTGAAACAGTGGTTTCTATCGTTTGTTCTCTGTGGAATCCTGGCTCGCCTCCAAATTTCAGAGAGCCACCAAAAGGGACCTTAGCACATCTCTCTGGATTCTCTTATTTTTTCATAATAGAAAGTCATGATCAAAACCCAGACAACACGTCACTTTTCAGAATACCAGGAAAATAGAGTTTTAAAATATTGTGTGTTCACTATGCCTCATTTTGCCTGTCAAAGACAAATACAGCATCGTGGTAACTTATTTTGGAAATGATACTGATGAACTTACTTGTTGACAAAAGTATCTGAAGAACTTAATAACATTTATTTATTCAAATATTCTCTCTATATTGACAACCTGTGCAAATCACTACATGTTAAGGTAGTAAGATAATAGGGAAAGCTCTGTCTCCAGAGTCAGAGGGACTTAGGTTTGAATACTGACTCTGCCAATACTACCTGTGTGATCTTGAGCAATTTATGTCACCTCCCTGGGCCTCAGTTTCCTCATCAGTAAAATGGTCACATGATGTCACCAACTCCAAAATGGTTGCTGAAATACTCAATAAAATCATTCATATAAAGCTCTGGCCCCCTTTCCGTGTGTGTGTGTGTGTGTGTGTGTCTGTGTGTGTGTGTGTGTGTGTGTGTGTGTGGTCAACCTCAAAGAGGCAATAGATATTTCATGATGTATGTGAGTCAAATCTTTATGCTGTACACCTTAACCTTATACAGTGCTGTATGTCCATTATATCTCAATAAAACTGGAAGAAAAAAAAAAGAGGCAATGGAATGGACCAAGAATATTTTGACACATTTGATACTTACCTTTACAGTTCACCTAGTTTCGATGAGCCTGAGTTTCCACATCTCTGAAAGTTTTCCTGCCTTCCTTACAGAGTTGTTGTGAGTTCTAAATGGGATAACACACGTGAGTGTTCCCTGGAAACTATACTGTTACAACCCCTTCCTCATCTTCTGTGCATTTCCACAGTCACAGACAGAATCGCTGTCTCCAAAGATGATCCCCAGTGACCCACATTCCCAGCATTCCTGCCTTGGAGACTCCCCTTTCACACTGGATCTGGGCCGGCCTGTGACTCGCATCAACCTGGAGAATGTGGGAGGAATGACTGGGCCAACTCCAGCCTCCAAGAGGCTGCGAGCACCTGCCTCTCAGCTTAGCTCAAGTGCCTGTAGGGCCCTCGAACTGCCTTGAGAGGTCTGGCTACCTTGCTGGGGAGAGCACAGGAGACAGTACATGGACTTACCATGTGGAAGGAGAAGCCCCATCACTGTACAAAGAGAGGGGGAGGGGGACCGGCCACCCCACATCCCGGCTGAGCCCCAACTTCCATTCATCCTGTCCAAGGCTTCATGGGCGGGAACCACCCTCAAGGGCGTGAGCCATCCCTCCAGGCCAACCAAGCACCTGGGTGACTGCAACCCAGCTGACATCACAGGAGCAGAAAAACCACCCCGATGAGTCCGCGTCATGGGAGGTAATAAAGTGTTGTTTGAAACCACTGAGTGGTGGCGTGGTTTGTAACCCAGCAGAGACAACTGGGACACAGACCCAGACCAGTTCCATCAGAAATGGCACGTCTGCTTTACTTTCCACTAACTTCACAAACGCAGCTTGTTACAACTGAAGGAATCATCTTCCCCAAAACTGCATCCCCCCAACCCCAGGCCCCTCCTGGTGAGCTCTGCACCACCATCCACAGGGTTGGGGAGGAGGAAGCGCATTAGGTTCTCAGCTGGGACACCAATGTCATTCCCTCCCCAGGACTCGGGCCTGGCTTGGCGAAGGTGCCGGAAGGATCAATGAGCCTAGGCGGTTCTGAGTTCTCACATTTCTACTCCCCATGCTGCCTCTCCCAACACAATCTCACTCCTGATCGATTAGTTTAAATCTTTATCTTTAAGCTGGGAGTCCCCTTTTCCCAGGGGACCCCTGCTCCCCCGCCCCCAGCCTGGTCATTAAGGCCCCTCCCACACATCCCCCAACAGCTGTGCATGGACATGGGTGACAGCAGCAGGGACAGCACATGAGGACAGGATGCACATCGGGCCTCTGCCGCATGTCAGGGGGACAGTTTCTTTGACCATCTGCTAACGTCTCCTCCCTCGTCACTGAGAGGCTTGTTCCCCTGGAGCCTTCCCACCCTTGATATGCAGCCATGAGGGTTTTCATCCAACTAAGACAAATGCGCAGGAGCTGCTGGAACAGAGTCCTTCATCTGCTTTGAGCCACAGGGTGAATTTCTGGAGTCCATGGTGGGAGAACTCTCTCTTACAGAGAGAAAAAGTGTTTTCTAAATTCCAAAAACTCCCCTAACAGATCAATAGCCAGGCTTGGCCAACTTGAACTAGAAAGTTTGGGGTCCAGATAGTCCTAGGTGACCTCTGGAGGAGGCTTGCAGGGGGCTGTGACTTGGGGACCACTGGCCCGCTATGGGGCTCTGAGGTGAGGCTGGGCTGACCCAGAGCAGGACAGCTGGACGGTCACCCCCAGCATCAGAGCAGGTCAGGGCTGAGACCAGGAAGGCGTGTTGCACCAGCCAGGGCTGGGGAGAGGGTGGAAATGTCCGCTGGAGGGAAGGAGACATAGGATCGTGGGAAGGGGGTGGGTTCTAGAGACCCTAGACTCTGATCATGCTGAGAAACCAGACCTCAACTCAGATCAGCTGCAGCACCAGGGCCTGCACAGCTACCAAAGAATCAGGCGGGACCACTCATACCTGAGCAGAGATCCCCAGGCCATCACCCAAATGCCAGGGCCAAGGGGTCCCTCCTCGGCCAGCAGGAGCCTGTGCAGAACATGCCAGGAGGAAACTCGAGCTCTTCCCCGGACACAGATGCATCTTAGGAAGGAGGAGAAGGAAGAAGAAAGAGCCCAGGCGGGGAGCTGAACTTCAAATCACTGTTTTCAACTGAAACGGGCTGGGAGGGGTGGAGATACAGGTAAGAAACAGCTGTAAGTTCGTGCTACAATCAGCAGCGGCATCCAGCATAGATGCGCTTGGTCACAGAAGGCAGAGGAGCCTTGTAAGCTTCCACTGTGATGCACACCGGGGCAGCCTTGCTCAGGGTTAACCTCTTAGCTTCCCCACCTGTGCCGTGAGGATAACGCACGTGCGTCAGAGCCGTGTGGAGAAGACCTAACCACACAAGACCTTGTAGGGATGGTGCGGGACCCGGAGTTGGCCCGGGGCTTGTGGCAGGTGTTCCTTCCGTCTGGACCTCACCACGAAGTCTCCACAGATGGCTGTCTTCCCTGAGTTGTTGCCTAGACATCCAGCTCATAGACCACAGGCAACTCAAGGACAGGGACAAAGTCTTACTCGGTTCTGTGTCTTGGGCACTGAGCCTAGTGCTGGGCACATATTTGTTGAATGAATTCATCCTGAAAGATAAAGATAAGCAGGTGTGCAGCCCAGGCTTCCAGAGGCACCGGCGGGCAGTTTGGAGAACGAGGCTCCCTGCCTCCATGGACCAGCCTCCCTCCCCAGTGGGTGAGGCCGGATGGGCCCCGTGGTGCCAGGAAGTGCCAACGGGAACTGGGGGTGGTGGTGCTGAAGCCGTGGGTCATGCCGGTCAAGAAACCACGGCTCACAAAGACTGTCAGAAGTTAACGGCACGAGGACGCTGGCCGTCTGCTACTGGGATCCGAGCGGCAGCCGGGCAGGCAGAGCACACCCTCTACTTACCTGAGGGGAGGCTGAAAGTCTGTGAAATGAGCGAGTAAAGAGCTGGGAAGAAGGGGCGATGGGGATTTGGTGACTAACAAGAATAACCAGGGGGCCGCACATTTACTCCGAGCTGGCAGGACGCCCAGACTCTCTGTGTGATCAAATCTTCACAACACCCTCCAAAGATGGTACTCAGTCCCCGTTTACAATTGAGAAAACGTAAGTCACAGAGTTCAAGTAATTTTCCCAGGAACACAGAGCCAGCGATAGGTGGCTGGAGAGCTGGGCCCAGGCCGTCAGAGCCTACAAGGCAGGTCAGCAGGTCAGCAGGTCAGCAGGTGGGTGTGTGCACAGACTCGGAGCCAGCACTCATCCTCACAAAAACTGGGCTTCCTGCAGCCTTGGAAGCCTCCCCAGTTGGGACGTGATCTTGAGCCCCATCATTCTGACTAGACCAGGAATGGACTCGCCTTCTCCCTTGATGGTACCCCTCCTCCACTGTCCCTGTGCAAACATCTCTAATGAAAGCGGACGGCAGAGGGATGCGAGGGGCTACCCAGACCCCAACTCAGCTCCAACGCCAGGCAGCAGCCCTTGGACCTAAGTTTGCGTTTCTGCCAAATGCGACTGGTTGACCCCTAATTGCTTGCAGCTCTGAGAGTTCACGGTTCAGGAATTGCTACACAAACGATTCCCTCTCACAGGACCGTTCCAACCTATGTGGAGGTTATTAACCCCAACTAGGCCCTGTTTAAAAATGTCACACCAGAGATGTGTCCTTAGACATAAGCATGTGTGATGAACTGCAGAGTCTGGCTCCCGAATACGGAAATATGAAGATAAACCCGGACGCGTCAAGTGCAGGAACCTCACCACTGGCTACGAACATCACAAAGACTTGTCAAGGAAGACACCAACCATCTAACTGGCAGACCTGAGGCTGCAGCTCATACCCAGCAGGGCAGGTGTGTTCCCTCCACCCCGAAATCTCGGGAATCTCTTCACTCAGCAGCCCAGACAAATGGTCTCAACGCTCCGCAGTACACGAACATTCCAGGCCACAGGGCAGCACAGTACAGGGAAGATTTATTAAGGGAATAAAACATCCAAAACCTACTGACCTTATGCCACAGGCAAACCATGCCCTTTCCCGAGCACAACACTCATTTCTTCCGAAGCACGTCCGTGTACCATCCCCATAATTCCTGGTGGGTAATGGAGGACATGCTACCGGGTCTCAGTGTGCAGCCCTGGGGGCCCCTGGAGAGACGGTCCTTCGACAGCAGCATACAATACTGCGAATCAGATCAATGCTCTTCACATCCACCTCCGAAACAAACAAGACCCCAAGGAAAATAAGTAGCCCAATGTCTACTTTACAGTCTTTACATATCTTTAGCAAATCTGGCCAAATTCTTAGGTTTTTAGCAGAGCAACAAGAATTTTTGACACTTCCCAGGTTCTAAGGAACCCATGGAAATTACTCAAAAACCAGAAATAGAAGGTAAGTGTGGAGGACGTCTTGGTAAAAACTGAGGGCGTGGGCTCCGCTTTTCCTCCATCAAGTCAAGAACCTGCTTCTGCCGGGGCCTCACTCATCGTCACCAGGCACTACGGGCCACCGCGAGAACTGGGCCCCTCGACAGCACCTGTCTGTGATCTGGGCGGATGTGCCAGCTGCTCTCCTGTCCCTCTTGCTGAGCAGAGGGAACAGCCAGCCCCCAGACCCCTTTCCTTCCAATCCACGTCCTCCTCCTCCTGACACCCCAACACACACACACACACACACCATACAAACTCTGGATGACAAATGAGCAGTCAATTTAATCTCTGCTCTCAACAAGATCGCACAACAGATGGAAGGTCAGGGGTAGTGCTGAGTGCCTGGGAGGGGAGGGGCGGGCTGTTTGGGGGGCTGTCACCATAGCAACAGGAAGAGCACTGCTGAGGTTTCCATTCTTGTGCTGCCACTAATTACTACGAATGTGGCATTGGGCCTTGTGACCAGCCGTCCCCAGAGCAGCCTGTTACCGGCAGATGCTGGTTTTCTTCTCTAAGAAAGCCACAGACTGAAGTTGTGTTTGGTTGTTTTCCATTTTAAAAACAATGACAGGTTTAAGAACGCTTTGTTTTACACTGTATTGTAAGAGCTCAGATGCCTCAAGATTCTCACCAAACAAACACTGTTCTGTGGAAATAAAAGGCAGGCCCCATAGCATTAACAAACGTAGTGTTTAAACGCGTTCGGGGCAGGGTGGGGAGGCCACTTGTGTGCTCACACCAGGAGAGACTTAGCAGGTGCCTCTACCCACCCCGCTGACAACTAGATCCATGTGAAATTCTTTGTGGAAGTCAAGTTTTCCCTGTTTATATATTAAACCTTTTACTAAGATTCATCCCAGAAAATCTTAGGGTTAACATGTAGCGACCCTTAAAACTGACACAAAATTGGGTGGGTTTGGTGTGGCTCTGGGGACAAAAGTGAGACCAAGTTTCATTGAGAATGACAACAATTCAATCTATTTCTTCAAACCTATGTTAAGTCTGTTCCACAAAAGTTTGAGACAGCTTTACCAAAAAATACATATGATATTTAAAGACAAATAAATTTTTGAGGGAGCTGATGTCAGAAAAAAAATAGGTAGGAAAATAAATGAGAATAACACAGAGATATATAGCTCTGCACACTTGGCGGAGGGAAAAAATGCCATATTGTGAGATATTTATTTCTTCCAGAAGCTAAAACAAACCAGATATTCACAAGAAGCACAACTTTTCTGATGCTGGGACCTGAGGGGAGTGGTTCCATTTCTCCCCATGAAAAGGTTGTTCAAAACATCGTTCATGGTACTTGTTAAAGAACAGTCAGATAGTCTTCATTCAGGGAACTGTCATGATGGGTGAAGGACCACCACAGTGAGGTTTTATGAGGGAGAGAGGTTGGGCTCAACTCCAAATACAAGGATAAGGGGAATTTATAGCCAAGGAGGAGGATGGTAGGGACAGGGTCCCGGGGCAGCCCACAGTTTCTTAGAAAGTACCTCATAGCCAGCTCTTACCTGAGGAAGCAAAACACGATGATTCGAGTCACAGCCCTCAGAGGGTTGAGAGCCTTCTGACAGGAATTGCTGTCTACAGTGGGGTCCAGCTTGTCCTGCAGGTCAGCCGTTCTAATGGGGGAGGGGCAGAGAATCTGTAACACCAAGTCGGAACCAAGGGGGTGTCGCATTTTAAAAGCCTATTCATTATTATACTACAGTGTTCTAAAGTCAGAAAAAAAATATTTTCAAGATAGAAATAAAATAAGTTAGTCAACAACAAGCTTCTAGACTCTAGAGATACATGGAGTCAGTAATTCTCAATGGGGGGTATAATCTAATCTTCAGAAAATGTGAAATTTTTTTTTGTGGCAGGGGGCTGCATTGGGTCTTTGTTGCTGCATGCGGGCTTTCTCTAGTTGCAGTGAGCGGGCTTCTCATTGCGGTGGCTTCTCTTGTTGCGGAGCACGGGCTCTAGGCACGAGGGCTTCAGTAGCTGTGGCTCGCAGGGTCTAGAGTGCAGGCTCAGTAGTTGTGGCGCACAGGCTTAGTCGCTCTGCAGCATGTGGGGTCTCCCCGGACCAGGGCTCAAACCCATGTCCCCTGCATTGGCAGGCAGATTCTTAACCACTGAGCCACCAGGGAAGTCCCAGAAAATGTGAAATTTCTTTTAATCAAAAGGATGAGGAATCGAAAGCAATGAGGTAAACTGTTGGTCAGGTGGTTTAGTAGAGAAAACTCAAAGCATCAGAGAGAAGCCACACTTTTGAATACCAGAAGGTGCTCTGGAGACTGCGCCGTTATATCAAGCAGTGGCACTCATTCTAGAATTTATATGGAATCTCAGGGGACCTCAAATAGGCAAGACAGGCTTGAAAACGACGATGAATGTTGGAGGACTCACACTCCTGATTCCAAACCCTACTACAAAGCTGCAGTAATCAGTGTGATGCTGGCAGAAGGACAGACACACCAGACCAATGGAGCAGAACAGAGAATCCAGAAAAAAACGCACGTGTGGTCAAGTGATCTTTGACAAGGACACCATCACAACTCATTCCTGTCTCCTAGAGTTCTCACGAGGTTCTCACCACATAAAAGGGTGTCCACAGTGAGCTCACAGCCCTCAACAGATAGGAGCTACACTCATGGCTGTGATGACCCTGTCTCCGTTCTGCTAGTAGATGAAATCCTCCCAGGAGGGAAGAAACAAACCTCAGCATCTCTGCCTCTCCCCTCATGCAGGACACACAGCTCTAGCCATGCCAGGTGGCCAGTGAATGAATGAATGATCAAGTGGGTGAATGAATGAATGTCCAGGAGGCCCTCCTAGGGGAGGAGCAGTCCAGGTAAACTACCCCCCGTGCAACCGCAGGTGCTCAGCCTCTCTAAGTCCGAGTAGGCAGCTGGCGGCCTGCCCAGCCGGCTCCTCGGGACCTCAGGGCACTGACACCTCCCAAGCTACCCTTAAACCAAAGGCCTTCTGCAAAAAGAAAAGAAAGAGGAATCCCTTGGCTTCCGTTTTGGATTTCAGTGACGTTCGTTTTTCCCAAAGCTCTCACGACCTTTGGTAACATCTGAAACGTGATATTCCCTGCAGATTTGCTCATCCCTGCTCCAATGAGGAAAATATCGAGAGAAAAATGTTACTTCTAGGTCAACGGGGCTTTCAGTCAGTTTAATGGTGATAAGACGTGGGTTCTCAGTTATTAACTATAAACCAGTGGTTCAGAACTGGGGGTGGGGAGGGGGTGATTTTCCCCGCCAGGGGACATTTAACAATGTCGGGAGACATTTTTAGTTGTCACAAGTGGGGGAGGGGAATGCTATGAGCATCTAGTGGGTGGAGGCCAGGGCTGCTGCTAAATAAACCTTCTACACTGGGGACAGTCCCTCGGCAAAGAAAGATCCAGCTCAAAATGTCACCAGTGCAGAGGCTGAGAAACCAACCCTACCACAAACTAAAACAAGAGAAGAAAGGTATCACTGTTAAGAGAGAATGTCCAAAAAACAGATAAAATCATGACTCTCATACAGATAAAAAAAAGGAACCCATGATAAAGATTTTATTTAACTCATGAGAGAAGCAAATGTTATAGCCAATTCAAAAAAAAAAAAACCTGAAGAACAAATTTATAGATCAGGTGTATTGAAGTTAATATGCAAATTGAGGCAAAACTGGGCTTCCACAGTGGGGGAGGGAAGCAGGCTGAACCTCTACAGGACAGGATGGAATCCACCAGCCCCCAAGAGGGCACAAAACTGTGAAATAGCTGGATTTTTTTTTTTTTTTGGCCATGCCTCAGGGCATGCAAGATCTCAGTTGCCCGACCAGGGGTCGAACTCACGTCCCCTGCAGTGGAAGCGTGGAGTCTTAACCACTGAACCACCAGGAAAGTCTCTGAAATAGCTCTCAAAGGACCCGGACTACTTGGAAGGGTGTGCTGTAGACAGTGTGAAGGCAAAACACCAATGCTTCTCAGGATTAAATGTTTGCTATGTCAAGGTCAGTTTTAGAGTCTTTTGGGGATTACAAACTAATCGGCAGAAAAGTTTCAACATGAGAGCACTGAGGTCTGTTCCTCAGACCCACAAGCCCAGAGTTGGGCCTAGATTTCTAAGAGCCTGAAGTCCGCAGGCTCACTGAGGTCTCACCTGCTGGCAGCCTGCTGGGATTCAGTCCTGGCATCCCTCCTCCTCATACCTCCGCCCCATCCTCAGGAACCCGGCCTCACCTGGTTGTTTGAGTGGAGTTTCTGGAACTTGAACGTGCATATGAATCACCTGGGTTGCTGTGAAAATGCAAGTTCTGGTTGGGTAGGTCTGGGCTGGAGTTTGATACCAGGTGTTTCTAGTGAGATTAGACTGGCCAGTGCTGTTCACTTAGGGGCACACTTTGAGGAGCAAGGGTCAGAGAGAAGAAATGTCTTTATTACCAGTTGAGAAAAACCAAAGACACGGACTCCCGGAATAGGTGTGGTGACAGATCTCACCCGTGTCCTGAGCTGAGGAATAAGCCTTTGAAATTCTGCAAACCCCTAAAGCAGCAGGATTTGCAAGATCCAGGACCAGACCAGGTTCTGGGCCTCGCTCTGGCGTGGAAGAACCCAGGAAGGGGGCAGGGGGTGAGGGGTTCACCGCTAGAGGAAAGACTAGAGGGGAAGGACTTCAGGAGGGATGGAGGGAGAGGAAGTGCCCGCCTGGGAAGCCGTGCTCCTCTGGAGTCAGCCCGGGAGCAGGCAGCCACCCACTGACCTGATCTCCTCCAGACCAGTCCTGTGGACCCCCCTGGGAGTAGCGTACCCTGAAGGTAGGCAGCGCAGTTCAGATGCACTGGCGGGACTCTCACTCTGGGTCATTCAGAAGCATCGTTTGGGGCCTGTTGGCGGCCAGAGTTCCACCTACCGACAAGTTCTCAGCCAGAGAAACGGAGGATGACTCTCAGCTTCTGCCTTCCTCCCTGCAGCTCTCCTCCACCCAGAAGTGGCCTCTAGGAGGCGATCGGGAGGCTGCCTCCAACCCTGATGGCAGGGGGCTGGGGCGGCCGAGGAGCTCTTAGGTGGATGGGTGCAACTGGATTCTATCGGGGACACCTGAAGCCAGAGCTGCGAGCCTGACCAGGATGATGGAAAATTAAACGAGGAGGCTCTCATGCCTCCATAAGGGTACCCAAAGCTAAGCCTATAAATGCTTCCCGGTTACAAAATCAAAACCTGAGGACCACCAGTCACAAACAACCAGGCTGTGAGCTGCAGCCCATCTGTAACTTCCTAGCTTTGCCTCCGCACTTTGTCTATCAGTCTCTCCCAGCTCCTGTTCGCGGGTAGATAACCATCTCCAGTTTTGCGCTACCCTAATATATTTTTGCTCAAATAAACTCTTAACATTTGCAGTATGCCTCATTTTATCTTTTAACAACGCAAACCAGAGGATCCGTGCTTCTTGTAATGTATTTTATTTTGGAGAAGCAGTACTCAGCCTTTACTCCAAACTGTTTTTCTTCTCCCCCTCCTCCTCCTTCTCCTCCTTCCTCCCCTTCCCCTTCCCCTTCTCCTTCCCCTTCTCCTTCTCTTTTTTTTTAGGGAATGCAGCTTTATTATTTTCAGGCACAAACAATGACTTGGGCTGGGCTAACCAAATACTGCATGATTGAGGGGCGCCGCTTTAATGTGCAGATAAAAGGATGGACAGTTGGCACAGCTGCTCGTGCCTGAAAGATGCTTCCGTGATGCTTGAAAATAACTTGTCTTAGGAGGCATCTTGTTCCCAGTCATTCCACTATTTAATGTGTCCCCCACAGAGAGCTCAAATATAAACTTAACCTCAGTCCTCCTAGATCACAACATGCATCAAATTAGTCAATATGAATTGAGGACTTTTACCATGTTTCTATATGTGTTGATTTGTCACAGAGACCAGCCTGAGGATTTTCAGCAAGCGCACTAAATCCAAATCAGCAAGTTATCTGTTCACAGTGTGAATACGGACACCAAAAAACTGAGTTTCTGTCATTTCAATTAACGACCTGTTGGGTTTAAATATGCAAAAACATGTTTTTAATTTGCATACATTCATGACAGGTAGAAGTAGCACAGGCTACGGACGCGCAGGCTCAGTGGCCATGGCTCACGAGCCCAGCCGCTCCACAGCATGTGGGATCCTCCCAGACTGGGGCACGAACCCGCGTCCCCTGCATCAGCAGGCGGACTGTCAACCACTGCGCCACCAGGGAAGCCCGGAAGTAGCTGGCTTCTTTAAGCTGCAACGAGTAAGAGGGTTTACAGTGGTCAGGATGTAACTTTAAGCAATTGAACTGTTCTGAGAAGGGCTGGAAAGACTGAAAACACGTTGAATCTCAACGGAAAAACACCGTTTTTTACTGAGCCTGATCAGTCAGCCTGATGAGGCTGATGGCAGTGATGCAAAGACTATCCTGTAGCCCATTTGGAAATTTCTTCCAGAAATAATCCACTTTCCTACAACAGCCAGGGGCCTGTGAGGCCATTATCAGAATAACGCTATGTGTAACAGAATAACGCCCCGCCATCTAGGGGCCTGTGAGGCCATTATCATACAAAGCAGCACTTGGTTCTTTTGATAATACTTTTATTTAAAATATTTATTTTTAAATTCTATAGTAATTTTATATTTATGTATTTAATTTATTTGATTTATGTATTTAAATTTATGTTTATGTATTTATATACATTTATAATAAATTAAATTATATTTTAAAATAAAATTTTAAAGGATATTGATTTGAAAATGAGAATGTTTATCATTTTGGAGGCGTTTTTCTCTCCCCTAGGCCTTGGTACAAGCCAGACTAGGCTGACATCAGCAGTGGTCAGAGCGTGTCCCAGGCGCACCCTTGAAGAGGACTCAGTGGGTCCTCAAGAGTCTCTTCCCCCGACATCTTCACCCTCCCCAATGAACTCACCCACACAGATACTTCAGTGATGCAGTTCCCACGGGGCACCTGCCCCACGGGGTCTGATGGTAATCACAGAGACTAAGATTTTCCATGCACTCACCTTTCAGTCAGCCCACTTCTAGACAAGAGCTTCCTTGAGAAAGTCCCTGACTAAAAATGATCCTTTTCTAGGTCCACAAATTATAGGTCTCTATCCCCATGTCTGACATCATCACCTTCCTAAGAGGCATGTATGCCCAGCGCCGCCCTCTGCACCCTGCAACTCAGACCTGCGATACTTGAAGGGAAATGGTGCGTCTGAATGTCAGCGTGACCCTCCTGCACAGGGAAGAAGGAAGGGAATTCCCGGGTCAGGGGAGATGTGGAGATTTTCATAACAGTAAGACTAAACGCTGTATGATCACCCTCAGCTCAGACCTATTTCATTGTCTCTCTTCAATCTCTTAAGAATATTGTAAAAGACTCCCAGCCCTTGGTTTGTAAATTACAGGACAGAAGTTGATCACTTGTGTCACAGGCACAGAATGCCTTCCTTCCACGTGGGGAGGGGGGAGGTGTACATTACCAGACAGATGTTCTTAACAAGCTGTGTGAATTTGGGCAAGTCTCTTAACCCTCCTAGATCCCTCTTCTTGTATGTAAAAGTGAGAGTCTGAACATGCAAGCAGACAACGGCCAGACCATGTATAAAAATAGGGCTCTGACCCATATCTGCAGCAAGGAGCCCAGAAAACCATCCACCGTCTGTAACAGCCAGTCCAGGAAGCAGACATACTATCTGTAAATCAGACTCATAGGAAGTCAGACCACTGTCTCTAGCAAACAGTCCAGGAAGCCAAACAGCAACTTCTGTAATAATTGGCCCCACATGGCCAGGACGTGATTAATAACTGACAGCTTCCCTGATTTTTGTGCCTGCTTCCAATTTAGGAACAACCAGAGGAAACCAAGTATGCACCCCTAACCAACCACATGGGATGCCCTGCTTCTGGCTAGCCTGCCCACAGCAGCCCCATGCCCACAGCCTCCGGGCAGGGCACACCTGAAACCTTCCCTTTGTCCACTGAGAAGCTTTTTCACTCCTCCACCTGGCTCTGAGTCTCTGACAAAACACAAGTGACGGTGGCTGACTACCTTCTAAGCTCTGACTAAACAGCCTTTACCTGCTCTCATTTGAGTGGTCTTCCGTTATTTCCACATAAGCAAGGGCTAGGTTAGGTGATCAGTCTATGGCCCCAGTGTTTGAGAAGTCTACAGAAACTTAAATATTTATTCAACAAATATTTACTGTGCAGCCGGTTTCATGCCAATCACAGTGCTAGATGCTCGAGCCATTTGGTGAGTTTCCAGTCTCGTTAGGGAGAATGTCGTAAATCAAATGATTATCCAAACAAATGTAAAACTGCGGTGTTACAAGGAGCCATGTGTGATGCTACGAGCCTGAGGTAGGTGGCCTTGTTAAGGAGAAAGGGCAGGATTTTTCTGAGGAAGTGGTACCTACACTGAGATTTGAAGAGGATGAGAGCTTACCGGTGAAGAAGAGAAGAGAGAAGCAAGGTGCCAACCAAGGTCATGGGGTGGGAGGAAGCCCAGGGCATAGGAGGACCAGAGCAGGGTGGTCCTGGATGGAGCCGAGAGCAAGGGGGATGCTGCCAGATGAAGTTAGAGAATGAGGGACCAAGCCACACAGGGCTCACAGGCATTCTGTCTCTACCTGAAACTAACAACCGCGATACAGTAGCTAACACTTACTGAAAGCTGACCATGCGTCAGTCACACTTCTGAAGTCTTTAGAGATGTGTTACACTTGTAGTAATAGCTGTTACTTATTAAAAGTCAAAATACTAGTAAGAGGTGGATCAGATTGGTGGAGGTGGAGAGAGTGGACAGATATGTATGAAATTTAGTAGGTAAAATCAGAGGACTTGGCAATGAATGAAGTGTAGAAAGTGAGAAAAGGGGAGATTTCCTCTAGGATGACTCTAATAAGAAAAAAAAAGAAAAATAACAAGTGTTGGCAAGGAAGTAGAGAAATTAGAACTCTCACAGGAAAGTAAAATGGTGCAACTACTGTGGAAAACGGTTCGGCAGTTCCTCAAAAACTTTAACATGGAATTACCTTATGACCCAGCAATCCCACTCCTAGGCACATACCCAAGAGAAATGAAAACATGTTTTTACAAAAACTTGTACATCAATGTTCACAGCAGCATTATTCACAATAGCTGCAGATATAAACAACTGAAGTACCCGTCAACTGGTGAACGGCTAAAAAAGTGGGGTACAGTCACACAACGGCGTATTGTTTGACCATAAAGGGGAATGGAGCGTGGTACATGTTGCAACCCAGGTGAATGTCGAAAACATGCCGAATGAAAGAAGCCAGGCGTAAAGATCACATACGATTCCATTTCTATGAAATGTCCCAAACAGGCAAATCCATAGAGACAGACAGTGGATTGGTGGTTGCCAGGGAACAGGGAGTGACTGTGGACATGTACCCGGTCCCCTTTTGGGATGACGGGGATGCTCTGGAAGTAGAGTCGCGATAGTTGTACAGCATTGTAAACACACTAAAATCCACAGAGTCATATACTTTAAAATGATGAGTTTCATGTTATGTGAATTTTATCTCAATTTAAAAATCACAAGAGGGCTTCCCTGGTGGTGCAGTGGTTGAGAGTCCGCCTGCCGATGCAGGGGACACGGGTTCGTGCCCCGGTCCGGGAAGATCCCACATGCCGCGGAGCAGCTGGATCCGTGAGCCATGGCCGCTGAGCCTGCGCATCCGGAGCCTGTGCTCCGCAACGGAAGAGGCCGCAACAGTGAGAGGCCCGCGTACGGCAAAAAAAAAAAAAAACATAAGAAAAGAAAAAAAAGTAGAGAATTTTTTCCGACTGACTGCAATCAGAACACAAGCGGAGGCAGGACCGGTCCGAGTAAACAGCAATTAGGTGGAGATGAGGACTGGTCCAGCCCCGCAGCAGGGTAGGAGCTTTGTCCCTGTCAGCAGGTGGGGCGCTGAGAGCCCCTGGCATAGATTTCCAAGATTTCACCGATGGTGACCTGGAAAGTGTTCAGGTGGAGGGGATGCTATGGCAGGTGCCTTGATGCATGCATTTAAAAAGTACGGGTGGAAAAATGCCCGCAAAAACAGCAGGGTGGGCTGGATGCCGCTGAGCTGTTCTGAGGTCTCTCAACATCGGGGCTCGGTGACCGCATACAAAGGGGCCTCTATCTCCCGCAGAGGAAGGACAGACCCAGCCAGGACGCAGGCTGAGGACCGCATTGTTGGAGTCCTGGCGCTCCGGAGAGGTGCCACTGCTTAGCCAAGACAGGGCCCGGTGGGGAAAACCTGGGATCTTGAAATGGGGACGGCTGGATGGATGCCCTGAGGATGCTGCTTCTACGGTGCCCCTGGGCCCCTCCCTAGTGAGCCAGGTGCCGCAGAGGCCCCTTCCCCACCCCCGGGGAGCAGCCCCACCTCTTCTCTTCTCCTGGCTCCTGGGATGTGCCCTAATGTGGAAAAGAAAAAACGACAGTGAGAACTGCCCCTTCATTAAACTGTACTGGGAGCAAGCAAAACCCCTTTGAACTTTTGCTTCTAGAAGTCAAAACTGTGAAGCAGTTAAAGTAGCTTCTTATCAAAACTAACAGCTTGCTCCTCAAAAGTCACTGCAAGACCCTGGTCATATGCTTCTCACTTCAAAGCTGTGATGTCTTAGCCTTTGCCCAACCTCATCCCATTCCTGGCATTCCAAGGTACACCTTAAGATCACCTACTCCAGGACGTAACGCCCACCGTATGCCCTAATTCCTCCATTTGGGACACTGCTGAGACAGACACTGAGGTATTCTCTCTCCTGGTGCAGGTCTAATACACTTAGCTTTATGTGATCAACAAGTGTTTTGGGTGGTCTCCTTGGGAAGACCACTGTCAACACAAAAAAGACATGGATAATAGTAATAGAATAAATTTAACACAGTAGACGTTTCTCACTATGGTGCTGACCTGTTTCGGTTTTGTTTTTTACTTTATTCACCTATGATGTGTCTGACCTGAGTCAGTTCCAACCGGTTCCTTTTCTCAACAGAGAAGACATAGGAAACATAAAAGAAACAAATCAGGAAATATACCAATAAACGCACTTCACATCTGAGGTTCAAGAAAAGAGTGGCTAAAAAAGAGTGGCTGTCTCACCCAAGGGAGGAAATAATGATTGGTATTATTAATTTTTATATAAATTTATTTTATTTATTTATTTATTTTTGGCTGCGTTGTGTCTTCATTGCTGCACGCAGGCTTTCTCCAGTTGCGACGAGCGGGGGCTACTCTTCACTGTGGTGCGCGGGCTTCTCAATGCGGTGGCTTCTCTTGTCGCGAAGCACGGGCTCTAGGCACGTGGGCTCAGTAGTTGTGGCTCGCAGGCTCTAGAGCGCAGGCTCGGTGGTTGTGGCGCACGGGCTTAGTTGCTCTGTGGCATGTGAGATCTTCCTGGACCAGGGCTCGAACCTGTGTCTCTTGCATTGGCAGGCAGATTCTCAACCACTGCGCCACCAGGGAAGCCCAATAATGATTGTTATTAATGAATTTCCTACCCCTGTAAGCATCCTCTGATGACTCCACCCTCTTTCCTTTAGCTAGAATCCTATCTACTTTGTCTGCACTTATTTGGTTGAATAAAATTTATCGTGACTAACTTTAGGCTGGCCTTTCCAGGTTCTGAAATGGTTGCCAAGTATGCGACGTGTGGACTGGAGATGTAAAGAACTATATCTAGGACACTGGGGCTATTTGGACCTTGAGAAGAATCAGATTCTGATAAGAATGTCCATTTTTGTGGACGCAGACTTCGGCCACATTGGCGCTAGTCTTCATTGTCCAAGTTGATCCTTTGGGCATCGTTGTTATGAGAGCAAAACAAAAGAGCTAAACCTATCGGAAGATTTATCTATTTGCTGTTGTTATTCATGATCAGGTTTTCTTAATGGTATTTTTATGGGTTCAAAAATATACTCATAGAACGAGAAATAGGCATAACTTTTCATACATACTGCTTATGTCTCACATACAAATTTGGCACAAATTCTACTCCCTGCTCAACAGACAGTTGAGTACAAATCAAGGGTTCACAAATCTGGTTCTTTTCCCATGGGTTTCCATTTTAATTTCATGTCTCATCGTCATTTCTAATAAGAATTACGTCCTAAGTGTTTACCACGCATTATTCATTGATTATTCCAGTGAGTTTGTAAGCTAGTTACCTGGCCATAGCTCTCTGGTAATTATAGACCAAAAGAGTGGGTGATTGATGCCTCCTGAGTGGTCAGTCAGCAAGGGTCCTAGTGTTGTCGAACCCAAGATCATGTGTCGGGCTCACAGTGAGGCCAAACAAACCGAAATGCCAGAGTTTGGGGTCCAGAAAGGATTATTGCAAAGCCAAGCGAGAAGAACAGGTAGCTCACGCTCAAAAGACCTGAACTCTCTGATGGTTTTCAGGGAAGGGTTTTTAAAGGCAACATTTGGGGTGAGGGCTGCAGGGTGCATGACTTTCTCCTGATTGGTTGGTGGTAACAGGGTGGTGTTCCAGGAATCTTAATCATCAGCATTCTGGTTCCAAGAGTCTGGGGTCTGCATGCTTGTGGTCACTAGGTAGTCACCCTCCTCCACCTTCCTGGGGGTCTTAGCTCCTGAAGAACAACTCAAAGAGATGCATCAGATTGTCATGTGTATCCCTTGAGGAGGAACTAGGACTCTGTTTTATCCCTGAACTATTGTTTCTTGACTGCTATTCCTTTGTTTCTGCAGTCCCTCACTTCCCTAATTAATGACTGCCTGAATCTGCTCTTCGAAACCCAGGGAAGGCCCAGGAGACTAAAGCCTTTTTCTACAAACAAGAAATGGGGAACACAGAAAGGCTTCTGTGCCCGGGAGGGCCCCGCAGGTCCAGCGTGGTTTCACCAGCAGTGGTTGCCAAGCCTCTGGCTCTGAATATCTGCCTCATCCCTGCTGACTCAAGACTTTCTGCCAAGTGGTTAATCTGTAAACAAACTCTTAAATATACTCAGGGTGTTTCTATGCTTAAAGCACTATTTTATTTGTATTACTCCCTTGATCAAAACTTTCCAATGCCCCCTGATCAAAGTCCAAAGTCCTCAGGCTGAAATTTTAGCTTTTCCAAAGTCAGATCCCTTTTCATTCTTCTAGGTTTACCTCCTGCTATGCCCTCCAGCAATTCAGAGACTCCCAACCAAACAGAACCAGTCCATATGCCCTGCACATTGATGGCTTTTTCTGCCCCCAGGCCTCTGCTGATGTCACTTCAGGAACACCCTCCCCTCCACCCCAGAGGCTCAGCCAGGTGTAATGTTTAGGAGGAGCCAAGGTGAGGTGATCATAAAAAAGGTGGAGGTCCTGCATTTCAGTGGGTTTGGAATAATTAACACAAAATCACATCACCCTTAAGGCCTCTTCATCTGCCTGTCTCATCCTCCTGATTTGTTTTTTTTTTTTCTTTCTGTTCACATCCTTTTAATTTTTTATTTTATTTTATTTTTGGCTGCGTTGGGTCTTCCTTGCTGTGCATGGGCTTTCTCTAGCTGTGGTGAGAGGGGGCTAGTCTTCATTGCAGTGTGCGGGCTTCTCACTGCAGTGGCTTCTCTTGTTGCAGAGCATGGACTCTGGGCACCCGGGCTTTAGTAGTTGTGGCAAGTGGGCTCTAGAGCACAGGCTCAGTAGTTGTGGCACACAGGCTTAGTTGCTCAGCGGCACGTGGGATCTCCCCGGACCAGGGATTGAACACGTGTCCCCTGCATTGGCAGGCCGATTCTTAACCACTGCGCCACCAGGGAAGTCCCTGTTCACATCCTTTTATCATGATTTTAACAATGGTCATGTAAACCTACCTTAAAAGAGGTTTAATCGTGCTTAGGGGGAATGGCTTCTCCACTTGCTTCCCTGGAATGGAAGACCACCTGGCTGTGTGCAGCCTGCTCTATCTCTGCCCTTTGAGAGCCGCCCCCCTTCAATCCCAGCTCCTCCCCTCCACCCCTGGATTCCATGGATTTCCTTTGTAACCTATAAAATGGTGACATGGTTCTTACACATACAAACACTCCGTAGGTGTTCTGTCTCATCAGCATCTCCGTCCCCACATCTCCTAGCAGAGGGTTTACTACATTGTATTGAATCAATCAAATAAAAGCAACAAAAGAGGAAGATAGTTTTGCAAGCTGAAGAATTCATTTAACAGTAATGAGAATCACCGTTTGTAACTCTGTAAGTGTCCGGCTCTGTGAAGCACAGCCCCATGTGTAGACCATCAACTTGTTTTCCTCCCTCTCTTAACTTTTTGTTCACTCCCTCTCTTAATTTTTACATAAATTTGGAGAAGAGAAGCAGAATTTGCCACCCCAAAATATGCCTCTTTAGTATAAGAATTATTTTGAGCTGGTTATTTTTAACAAACTGCAGACACAGGAGAAACTCTGAACACTGACTAGAAGTTACCCTTTTGTAAGAGACATTTACATTTTTAAGAGAAATCTTGGGAATTCCCTGGCGGTCCAGTGGTTAGGTCTCCTCTCTTCCTCTTCAGGGGGCATGGGTTTGATCCCTGGTAGGGGAAATAAGATCCCACATGCAACGTGGCGTGGACAAAAAAAAAAAGAAAGAAAGAAAAGAAAAGAAAAAAAACATATAAGAGAAATCTCCATTTGTAAATCTCCTCTCTCTGTACCAGAGAGAGGATGACCAATCTCTAGAAACTCTATCAAGTGGATAAGGCAGGACTTAAATCTCACCCTCCTTTGCTGTGCTTTGCCTGAAAACCTCCCATAACTGGTGCCCTGGCCCCAACATCTTTTGTCTTTAACTGAAGATGATATTTAAGGGGGTGACTTGGGCCATTTCAGGGAGTTACTCAGTTTTCCTGGATGTCTCCCATGTATACAGCAGGTATGCATATTATTAAACTTCTCTTTGTTTTTCTCGTGTTAATCTGTTTCTTTTAATTTTTTTTTATTATAGGAACATCTCAGCCAAGAACCTAGAAGTGTAGAGAGAAAATTACTTTTTCTCCCCTACAAAGGCAAGTGTCCACTTTGGGTCCATCTCATCTAGGAAGTAGTAGAAGTTGTCTGTAATTCATGCAATACGTGGTTTTGTCTTTAGGACGCCAAATAATTGGTTTCACTTGTTTTTTTAATTATTGAATTGACTTGAGCAAACAATAGTTTGGGGATCTCAAAACAGCCTGAACTGACCAAAAAGAAAATGTCCTTGAAATCCCACTACTGGGCATATACCCTGAGAAAACCATAATTCAAAAAGAGACATGTACCACAATGTTCACTGCAGCTCTATCTACAATAGCCAGGACATGGAAGCAACCTAAGTGTCCATCAACAGATGAATGGATAAAGAAGATGTGGCACACATATACAATGGAATATTACTCAGCCATAAAAAGAAATGAAATTGAGTTATTTGTAGTGAGGTGGATGGACCTAGAGCCTGTCATACAGAGTGAAGTAAGTCAGAAAGAGAAAAACAAATACCATATGCTAACACATATATATGGAATCTAAATAAAAAAGTGGTTCTGATGAACCTAGGGGCAGGACAGGAATAAAGACGCAGACGTAGAGAGTGAACTTGAGGACACGGGGAGGGGGAAGGGTAAGCTGGGATGAAGTGAGAGAGTAGCAATGACATATATATACTACCAAATGTAAAACAGATAGCTAGTGGGAAGCAGCTGCATAGCACAGGGAGATCAGCTCAGTGCTTTGCAACCACCTAGAGAGGTGGAATAAGGAGGGTGGGAGGGAGACACAAGAGGGAAGGGATATGGGGATATACATATACATATAGCTGACTCACTTTGTTGTACAGCAGAAACTAACACACCATTGTAAAGCAATTATGATCCAATAAAGATGTAAAATAAATAAATAAAGGCTTGATTTGAAAAAAAGAGAGAAAGGAAAACAAGTAAATTTCATATAGCATATGAAGTTTTATCTTTGAGCGGGAAGGTGTCCAAAAGCACTGAAGTGTAGGTACAGAAAAGTGTAGGGACAACAAATTCTCATCCTTGTTTTAAGCCTGAAGTCCTTGGACCTTCATGAAAAGAGCCCTTTGTTGAGTCTTTTCTCTGAACAGGCAGTTGCCAGCAGGTCACCTTCTTGTGACTCCTTTGTCCTCAAAAAGATGACTTAGTAGCCTAATAATGATGATCAAGTCCTCCCAAAGAACAGGCTGTGACAGTGTTAGGTGGTTTGTTTCTTCCTGCACCTGTTTTTGTTACCTTCCAAGTCCCTGGAGAACCAAGGGCAGCCTTTCCACTGCTCTGAGAAATTATTCTGTCTAGAATATTTGATCACACACCAGAACAGGTGCCCAAGGGAAAATAATCCACCAGATGTCCACCCAGGCAGCAGGAAGTTGGCCAGAATGTGGCATCTCTTAATTTAAAGGCCCAGAACCTCACATTAATCCTGAGCTGGTCTTCTCAGCAATCCCACTGTTCACAGATCCTTGAATCCCAGAGTGCTGAGCAAACTTAGGAACCCTGCACTTTAGGACACTCACTTTTCAGGCTGAGGTTTAAAGTATCTGAGACCCAGACAGGTTAAAGAATATCCCCAACAATTCATCACTAACTAGTAGCAGATCCAATTCTAGAAGGAACCCAGGTGTTCTACCTGAAAACTTAACAAGAAAAAGTGATCCTTATTCATTATTATATTCTATTATTTCAGAACTAGGATGAAGACATTTCATTTCAGTCCCAGCTGATTTCAATAGATAACAGGGAGAAGATTTGAACCAGCTGAATCTATTATAGAAAAGTATGTGGTGTTTGTCAAACTCAGGAAAGATGAGGGTTTGAATACTCATTAAGTCAGACTCTGAATTTTTCACCCCAAGAAGTTAACTGAGAATAAAGAGTCACGTGTTTGTCAGTCAAATGTTACAGAACTGTCTATTAAAATAACATTTTAAGACAACTTGGCTATCTTTAAGGAGGTTAATTATATGAGCAGGCTGCATGATCAGTTGGATTTTTATCCCAAATGCTTTTGTAAGCAAGCAAACCTGCAGCTCAGTGTGCCTTTTGCCACAGGAAAATCAACCACAAAAGGTAGCTTCCTGAGCTGGCCCATCAAGGACTACAAGGACTACAAGGTCAGAGAACTCTGGTCCTTCCAGGCCTGAGTCATCTCTGGACACCAGGAGGCCACTACTGCAGGAATGAGAGAGAGTGTTGCTGAACCAAACTCATGTCCACTTGCCCGACATGCAGCAAAGCCAATCTATAGACATCAGGTGCTGTGGTGAAGGCAAGTACAGCATTTATTCACAGGCCACCAAGCAAGGAGAACAGGCAGCTCTTGCTCAAAAGACCTGAACTCCCTAATGGCTTTTAGGGAAGGGTTTTTAAAGTCAACATTAGGAGTGAGGATTATGGGTTGTGTGATCAGCTCATGGACATTTTTCTGATTGGTTGGTGGTGAGATAAAAAGGTGATGTTTCAGGAATCTTAATCATCAACCTCCTGGTTCCAACCAATCTGGGGCCTGCATGCTTGTGGTCAACATGTAGTCACCATCCTCCACCTGGTGGGTATTATTTTCTGCAGAACAATTCAAAGATATGCCTCAGATTGTTATGTATATCCCTTCAGGAGGAACTAGGAGTCCTGTGACCCTATTGTTCAAACTATTATTACTTTTTTTGCTTGACTGCTTTCCCATGTTTCTGCATTTCCATTCCTTTAAGCATTAACTGTTTAAGTCTGCTCTTTGGAACTTGGGGAAGGCCTAGGAGACAAAAACTTTTTCTACAAACAAGAAGTGGGGACCCAGAGGGGCTTGTACCTGGGAGGGCCTTGCAGAGTCCTGCTCTGTGTCAAGAGGTCAGTGAGCAGAAGGAAGGTGGCATCTGGGAAACAGCATGGAGCCTTCATTTTCTACTCTGACCCTTGCCAGCCCTTTGAACAAATTCCTTATCATCTCTGAACCTCAGTTGCCCTCCTGTAAAATGGAGCTGTTGTGAGGATAGGATGAGCTGAATGTATGTGAAGATGCTGGCATTGCACCTGGCACTGAACAGGTGCTCAAAGAACTCTTCTCCCTGACCTCCCCACCATCCAAGGAGCAGGCAGCCCCAGACGAGAGTCTCAACAGCCAGCTCTCTCCCTGGATCAGTGTGTTTCTTCCCCCAGGCCCCCAGTTTACTAGTGGTGCCCAGAGACCTTTACCCTAATATTCCTGCTATCCCTGGCCCTCCACAAAACCCCTCTCCCCAAGCTCAGTTAGGTGTTAGAAAAGAATAATATCTGATTGAATGGGTCCACACTCGATGACTATCAGCTTCAGAATCCTCTGAGCAGTATGTATATTTTTGAAAGAAGCTGCCCAATAACCAAGGTGAATCTCAAATCCATTGCATTTCAAGCATGACGACAAAATCAAAAGAAATTCTTGAGACAATGTTATGAGAAGCCATCACGATGGCAGATCCAGCCCTGCCTCAGAGCCAACTCTAAACCACCAACCAGGGTATTCTTGCTTTCACTTCTAACTTTTGTTGAACACAGACTCTTCCCACCCAATTTTGGTTGCCAGGCCCAGGAGTGGAGCTCTGGCAGATACATGGAGATGGTGGTTGCTAAGTCCTTGATGGGAGGGGTCACTTGTAATTCCTGCATTTGCATGTAAGCACTGTCTGATCTGCCCTTCCTCCGGGCAATCATTCACCATCTCTTAGGAAAGAGCTATTCAAAATGATGTAATTGTTTGAGTCTGGGCTGTCAAGGGTCTCAGACCTTACCTTTCCCAGCCTGAGATAATGTCTCGTGATCTTGAGGATGGGTGGATTCTATATGTGCCTATATCCTTCATGGGGCCTAGAATTGTATTTAGTGCAGCATCTTTAGATGAATGATTGAGTGAATGAATGAATGGAGTTCTAAAATCTTATAGATGTTACCAGCGCTCACCCAAGCCTCCTCTCTTTCAGGAGCATGGAAGGCCCTGTGTCAACCTCCCTGCCATTCAAGGGGGCAGTGTGACTGGTCCTGCCCAATGCACGCAAGCAGAAATGACGTGTGTCACTTCTGGTCTGAACCACGGATATGAGCTCTCCAAGCAGGCTCTCTTCTCACTTAGGCCACAGGCCACATTACAGCTGGCAAAGCCACTGTGAGCCTGAGTGACCACATGCAAAAGATTAGTCCTGCACACCTGCTGACCTGTGTTGGAGCTATACCATGAGCAAGAAATACATGTTCATTGAAGGATTTTTGTTCTGCCATCTAACTTAGCTTATTCTGACGAATACAGCCAATGGCCACTTAAAGGTGAAGACAAAGGCTTGCATACATTGTAAAATGCACAAATGCTCCACATTGTGGCTGTCCTGTGGCCTCATTGCATTAGTCAGGCAAGATCTAAAGGTCAAAAGCCACTTGAGGGAGGCTGCCCACCCTGCAGTCTCACTTGTATGACAGCTGGAACAGTGAGTCAGTGCCCTGCAGCACCACAAGTTAGAACACAGATCGCTGGGGGAATACTCAAGACACACTCTGAAAACAGCGTCATCCTCACACTCTTGAAGCCACGTCCTCGACTGATCTGTGCATAAATGTTTAAAATGCACTCTGTTTCATTTTTAGGTTTTGAAACGACAAGTTGACATTTGCAAGAGCGAGCACCATATGTGGCTTGTCGAGTCTGCGGTGTGCTGCAGGGTGTCACCCACTGAGCGCCTCCCAGGATACCTTGTTTCTCATCTATGGATAGCATTTGGCCGGACACAACAGGCAGTAGGGCAAGGACAGGAAGAGTCCACTTTTTGGCAGTGTCTCTAAATTTACCTCCTCCAAAATTCCACTTGTTTCCGGTTCCTGTGTTGGCAGTGAATTTTACTAGGATGGGTACCACATGCTCTAGTGTTTCCGAAACCATCCCAGTTTCTAATATTTTACTTGTCTCTGTAACCCATTAAAATGCCCCAGAAATTCCAACAATTTAGCATACAAATTACATCTAGCAGACAATTTCTCACACTAGGAAGCAATATAAAAATTCATTTTGAGAGCCTGTGCCTCAATTTTTGGTCAAAACTAACTCCCTTGGCCTTCACATACCAGCAAACTATATGAGAAGGAGGTTTATTTCTGCCCCAGGAAATTCCAGCCAAAAGGGCAGCACGTCGAGTCACCGAAGGTTGGAGCGTTGCAGGGTGTGACCTCACTGAGTCACTAGTGACTCCATCCATCCTTGAGCAGAAAGGTTTCTGCTCTGCTTGCCATTGAGTAGCACATCCTAGGGGCTTGTGAGATGCACATTTCAAGCATGGAAATGTCACTCTGCCTCTGCGCAGCTTGGTTAGAAACGTGTGCTGCCTCTCGGGTTCCAGAGACTGATGGGTCACGTTCAGTTTTTCAGGCTGTTCGTCCCCTCTGCTCCAACACTGTTCCCAGCGCGTGAAGAGTGGGCATCTGAAGCGCATGGTGGAGCCCAGCTGTTCCATCGCTGCTGTCCAGGGTCAGTCCCTGCGTCTGAAGCATCGTCATCGTCAGGGATCCATCCTTAGGGTGAGAGCCTGAGCGCTGTTAGAAGTCAGATGCCCCAGAGAGCCCCCCACATTCAATTATACACCACTCACCCCTTGGTGAGATGTGTTAGGGGCGCCTTTCCAGCGGCACCTGCAGAGAGGGAGGCCTGGAAACACAAGGATGGGGCAGGGAGTGCGTGTTCTCTAGAAAAATGCAGCAGAGTGAGGAGAAAGCGTTCCCAGGTGGAGAGGGTGTGGCACACGATGCAGAGGACTATGGGGTGAGCTTCCGCTGAGGCTTTATTCTGTGCCAGGCACTGCACAAAATGCTTTCTGTGCATTTTCATCTGTCTTACTTCCCTCTCTGGTCCTGGGAAGTAAAGCATTGTGCTCACTTCACAGGTGAGGAAAACACTGGCCAAGTTGGTTAGTGATTTCTCCAGAATCGTGCAGCTGGGATGTGATGAACCCAAGCCTCCTGCTAAAGCACTTGCTGTCCCACTCTCGTACTTGGCCTGGGCCTCAAATTCTGCCCCCCCTTTTTTTCATTGACATTTATTTCTTTTAGTTCTGGAGTCTGAGAAGTCAAATATTGGAGTGCCAGCAGACCTGGTGTCTGGTGAGGACCTCTTCCTAGTTTGCAGACGAAAGCCAATTCTAATGGTAACCTAACACTCCCTATAACCAAACCCTGTTGGTCCAGACTCTGACACGATAGACGTGAAACCATTAGGAGTTAGGAAAACAGTTTGGCAGTGTCTCCAAAAATTAAACAGTGTTACCATATGGTCCAGCAAGTCCACTTCTAGGTGTATACCTAAAAGGACTGAAAGCAGGGGCTCAAACAGAAGTGTGAGTCCACCAAAATTCATAGCAGGATTATTCACAATAGCCAAAAAGCAGAAACAACCCAAGTGTCCACCAATGGATGAACAGATAAACAAATGTGGCCCATCCATACAAGGGAATATTATTCAACCTTTAAAAAGGAAGGGCTTTCTGACACCTGCTATGACATGGAAGAACTTTGAGGACAAAATGCTAAGGGAAATAATCCAGTCACAAAAAAACAAATACTGTATGATTCCACTTATATGAAGCACGTAGAGTATCAAATTCATAGAGACAGAAGGGATTGTAGGATGGTGGTTGCCAGGGGCTGGGGGAGCAAGGGATGGGGAGCCATTCACGGGTCGGTAGTTTCGGTTTGGGAGGGTGAAAAAGTGGTGAAGATGGGGCTTCCCTGGTGGCGCAGTGGTTGAGAGTCCGCCTGCCGATGCAGGGGACACAGGTTCGTGCCCCAGTCTGGGAAGATCCCACATGCCGCGGAGCGGCTGGGCCCATGAACCATGGCGGCTGAGCCTGCGCGTCTGGAGCCTGTGCTCCGCAACGGGAGAGGCCACAACAGTGAGAGGCCCGCGTACCGCAAAAAAAAAAAAAAAAGTGGTGAAGATGGATGATGAGTGTTGCACAACATTCTTAGTGACACTGAGCTGAACACGTCAAAATTATTAAAATAGTAACTTGTAAGGTATATATATGTCACCAGAACAAAAAAAGAAAACCTCACAAGGGCAGGAATTTAGGCTTTACCCTTAAATATCCTCTTTTATTGATGAGCACAAAGCATTTCCGCACTGTGCTGTTCTGCTATGTGGTCCTGAGATGGGCAAGGTCGGCAGGTAAGAGAAAGCAGCCTGAAGAAATAAATAGAAACTTTCCGATGGCGGAACCAGGCAGTTTCAGCCAGTTGAGAAATTGACTGGTTTTACCAACTAATTTGGCAGAAGGGGAAACAGAGCCTTAAATAACCCGACTGAGGCCACACAACAAGGGAAGTCAGCCTTCGGTGGCCAAGGCACCTAAAGCCTTGGCCACCCTCCTTGATGTACCCCCAGAACACACTTAAGAATAACACACACAAGAACTGGGGAGAATGGGGTGGATGGAGCTGCTGCCCATGTGCACGTTTACCTGCCCGAAGGTAAAAGCATGGGGATGATTTATACATGAGATTTGTCAAATTATTTGCCAAAAGATTCCAGAACCAAATGCATGCTTCTTCCCACAAATGCTGCACATCGACCTGTCCCACCGCGTGTCTGCACAAGAAATGAGCCTACTTCCTAGCTCTTACCTGTCGAGACAAATTCCTGCTGAACAAGGGAAAGAGTCAATGGAAATAAAACGCCCTATGTTTCACGCATCCAGTGTTTCTTGGGGACCTATTGCATGCAGAGACTGTGTTAGCCTAGGGAACACAGCTGAGAACTAGCCACACTTGTCCCTGTCCTCAGACGAGGACACGAACGTCACACTAAGGGAACTTGAGTAGCGAGGAGAACACATGGGGACTTACAGGACATCACAGCCTAGGGTTTTGAAGACTCTAACGGGGCAGTTTGGAGAGCTGAGAGAGCAGTTAGGGTGCTTCTTCGGGGCTCAGAAAGGCAGAACCATGAGGAAATAGAGAGAAATGGGGCTGCCATAGGCTGAACATCTGTGTCCTCCCAAGATGCAACTGTTGAAACCTAACCCCAACGAGCTGGTATTAGGAAGCGGGGCCTTTGGGAGGTGGTTAGGTCGTGAATTGGAGCCCTCGTGAATGGGATTTGTATCCTTATTAAAGAGACCCCAGGAGCTCCCTCACCCCTTCCACTGTGTGAGGACACAGCAAGAATATGGCCAACAGCTGGGGAGAGGACACTCACCAGACACCCAATCTGCCTGAGCCTCGGTCTTGGACTTCCAGCTTCCAGAACTGCGAGAAAGACATTTCTGTTGTTTACAGGCCACCCAGTCTATGTTATCCTGTTAGAGCAACCTGAGCTAAGATAGGTAGGGAGGCAGATACATAGATAAATACATGGATGGAGAGAGAGACAGATGGATGGATACAGATGGTAGATAGATAAGTAGATAGATAATAGAGATGATAGATAGATAGGTGATAGATGATAGATGATAGATACAGATGATAGATAGATAGATAGATAGATGATAAATAGATAGATATTTAGATAGAGAGATAGATGATAGGTTTGCTGGTGGGACTGGCCTCCTGCACTCGTGGGAGCTGGTTAAGCAGCTTCTGGAAGGCTCTTGTCCTCATGTCTGAGGCTGGAGCTGAGGTCCACAGGGCAGGCAGTCGGGGAAGGAAAGGTGATGGAAAGTGGGGGAGAGAGGAAGCCCTCCTGTGGCCTCTGTCCTTGGTGTGGGCGTCGGACACCAGCCAGGCCCTTTGTTATGGACCCAATCCCACACCTGGGAGGAGTTGGAGGAGGGTCCTGGGAGGCACAGTGGTGGGGTACAGTCCCAGCCTCCTGCCCACGAGCAGAGCGGCAGGTGACAGGCCATGTGCCAGCTCCATCTCCTCGCTCCTACGAGAACCTCTTCTGTGGCTCATCACAACTGGAAACACACAGGAAGGGAGCTCTGAGAGATGTGGTTGTCATGCCAAGCTGACGGATTTCACGCAGCTCAGGGTGACATCGGAGCTGAGGCCCGGAGGGTGGGCAGAAGTCAGGCGGATGGAGGGGAGACGGTGCTCCCACGGGCGTCGGAATCACGTTAAAAAATAGATGCTGCAAAAGTTTGTATTTGTAAAAGGAAATGGGAATAAAAGAGGGAGAGATCTGTTTCCAAAGAATGAACTTGCTCAAAACCAAGAATAGAACCATTTATTTAGCACCTAAAATAGTGAATTGAAATCAGTAAGCTGGTTGAGAAGCAGCCACAGACTGGCTTTCAATGCATATTTTGTCAGTGTTTAACAGTGCCATTGTCTTGAAGGAAAACCTCACTTTTATCAGAGAACTGCAGAAGTAAAGACCACCATTTAGCAGTGATTTCTTCTCCTGCTACAGAGGCGCATATGCTGCTCCTTGTCTGCCGAGATAAATCTAGAGGAAGCAACAGTTCAGTTGTTAACAATCATAGGAGCACTCTGTGCAAAAATCTCCATAAAAGTCTTGAGGGAAGATCTACGTCTTGAGGCAGAATTCAGAGCGAAGGCAGAAGACTTGGCGAGAAGCAGCAGGAGGCTTTTACACGAAGGAGGCAGAAAGCTATAGGGAGCAGATCTGAACCCTCTGGAAGGAACGAGTGAGAGAAGAGGACCCCGACTGTAGGGGGAAAGGCAGGCCTCCAGTGTCACCTGCCACTGTACTGGAAGGACAGGGCAGGCCTCTTAAGGAGCTGTGCCTGGAAAATACGTACAACCAGGAGCGTATTGGAAGGCGGCCAGGAGGTGGAGATTGCCATAGACGAAAGAAGCTGCTTTTGCCCCAAGTATCCAGGAAAAATAACGATTGTTCAAAATAGTGTCAATTTTCTTTCTTTCCTTTTTTTTTTTTTTTTGGGCTGCGCCATGTAGCTCGCAGGATCTTAGTTCCCAGACCAGGGATTGAACGCAGGCCCCAGGCAGTGAAAGCACAGAGTCCTAACCACCGGACCGCCAGGAAATTCCCCAAATAGTATCAATTTTCAATAAGCCGCTTCGGGGAATTATCTGCAATGCTTACCATTATTATTATTATTATTGTGATCCCAGAAAAAAGTGGATGAGTCCTCAGAATATGTAAATGTTCCGTACAAACAAAAATGGAGAGCTGGGATGAAGTGCTAAGTCTACTGCTTCTTACCCCTTCTCTGCACACCCCCTCCCCTCCATTCATGGAAATGTTCACAGAGAGACGCCACCCCCCAGTCCTAGACTTCACAGACCAAAGAAGACCAAGAACTTGGGTGTGTAACTGAACCTGGCCTGTTTTTCCTGCCTCCACGACCTGGAACCTGGCCCTCTGGAAGGCGTGCTATCATCCCATTCCACAGATGATAAAACTGAGACACAGAGAGGGCACGTACCTGGCTTAGATTCACATCGCTGGATAAGATAGATAAGAAACAAGGATATATTTTATAGCACAGGAAATTATAGCCATTATCTTGTAATAACCTGTCATGGAGTATAATCTGTAAAAATGCTAAACCACTATGCTGTTCACCTGAAACTAATGTAATATCGTAAATCAACTATACTTAAATTTTTAAAAATTGACATAGCTGGTGAGTGGCAGAGCAGGGGTTTGAACTCATATTTGTCACATGTGCTACTATGTCCCTCTAGAGCTGACTATAAAAAGGGAGAAACAAAGAGCGTGGCTGT
This sequence comes from Globicephala melas, assembly GCF_963455315.2. NCBI lineage: Eukaryota > Metazoa > Chordata > Mammalia > Artiodactyla > Delphinidae > Globicephala > Globicephala melas. The sequence continues at coordinate 59,636,772 of NC_083326.1, forward strand.
TTCTACTGTAGGAAAACAACTCAGATAGAACTCAAGGACCCAGACTTACTGCAAATTCTCAGGGGAAAACCAATCTAGGTTTTGCCCTTGAAAAAACTCAGTCTGTGGAGCCAGAGGGCTGCTTTAAATCCCCGCTCCTCCAATTGCAGTCTGCCCTCCGTATCCACGGGCGACTTCTGAATCTGCAGATTCAACCACCCTCGGATGGAAGATATTTGGAAAAAAGGAATTCCAGAAAGGGCCCAAAAGCAAAATTGGAATTTGCCGTGGACTGGCAACTATTTACAGAGCATTTACGTTGTGTTTGCAATTATTTATTGATACACAGGATTTACACTATATTAGATATAAGTAATCTAGAGGTGATTTAAAGTATCTGAGAGGAGGTGCGTAGGTTATATGCAAATATCACACCATTTTATACAAGCGACTTGAGCATCCTTGGATTCTGGTATCTGAGAAGGTTCTAGAACCAATCCCCCATGGATACTGAGGGATGACAGTAGCTAGCTGAGTGATGTTGGGGGAAAAAAAGCACTAAACTCTCTGATCCGCAGTATTTTCATCAACTGTGTGGAGATTCTAATGACGCCTACCTCCCAAGTTTGGTCGAGGAATAGAGATCACTTATTTGAAACTGAAAAACACATCACCAGGGTAAGGCTTTTCTTTCTTCTTTTCCACTCAGTCTGAGCTTGGTCTTTCACCCTCAGAATCTGTCTTCTTTCCACCTGATCTACTCATTCCTCGCATCTCACATGATGCCCTCCAAGCTCTCTGACCGCTTTAGATTATATTTTTGTTCCCTTAGCTCAATTATTTTTACACTGTTCACAGGGACTATTACTTCAGAAGCTGCAGAAAACACCAGCCTTTAAAAGCATTCATTAATCACCTAATTATACGTGGCACTACACTTGAAACACGGCCGACAGGATTCCAGGCCCGGTGGCACCGTGGGAAAGGCTGGGAACACGGCCCCAGAAGACCTGGATCTAGTCCCAGTCCTGCCTCTTCCCAGCTTGTAACCTTAGCCTCCCTGAGCCCCAGACTACTCATTTGTAAAATGTCACCCGCAACTATGCCTGTCTTGCCAACCTCACAGGCTGCTGGGAGGTTGCATGAGAGGATGTTTGTGGAGTTTTTTGAAACCAACAAACCTCTGTGTGAATAGAGGGAGTAATTATGTAAGACAGCATTGAAGCAGGCATAGAACCCCACGAACAGAGACCTAGGAAGACTAAAACAATCCTCATACGGAACATAAAGACAAATGGCACAAGACATGCACGCACACAACCACAGGTTCAAATCCGAGGTAGGTTCACGTGTGGAAGGCAGTTGGCAGGGAGGCTGGGGAAGAGGGGGCGGGGATGTGTCCTTTACAGATGCGACCACCTGGGAGCCGAAACGCATATGAAGCTGGTGGCCGTGGGGAATATCCAATGACAGAGAGAGCAGTGCCCAAAAGTGTGACTTGAAGATGTGACCCCTAGACAGCACTCATGCCCTGACAGTGCCCGAGGAGGCCACCTGGTCATGAACGCGCGTTCTGTGGCTGCTGGCAACTGAGCCTCCCTCCTCATCACGTGGGTGGAAAGAAACCCAAAACCACCTGGGAGAGGGAGCAGGTGAAAGCCACGTGGCCGGCTTCATGGCATGAAATCCCCAAACCCTGTTTCCTCACAGGACACAAATGAGATGAACTGAGCGTCTTTACTCAAAAAAAAAAAAAAAGAGAGAGACGGCTTTGGGTGATTCCTAAGTTGGTGCCGAAGTTGGAGAAAAACGCCTCATTTGAAATCTCGCCTTGGGCTGCTCTCGTTCATTCATTCATCAAATGTCTACCCAGCACCCACCTGGGGCGGGCCCTCTTCCCCACCTTTGGGGCTCCCCAGTCAACGGGAATGACAAAACCCCGGCCCTGGTGGGACAGGAGGGTCCTCACTGGGGGTGGGGAGAGGCAGGGAGATTGACCCCGTGCAGTAAAGCTGGTAAACACAGGAGGCCGCGGAAGAAATGGGGACGTGACCAACGCTGCAGAGAGAAGGACAATTTTAGGGGGTCAGAGCGCAGGTGGGGCAACTGCAGACTCCAGGCCTGGGCTCATCCAGAGCAGTTCCCAAGCCTCGGTGGGCCTCACTTCCTGTTCCATCAAGCAGATCTCATGCCAGCCTCCTGGGGTCACAGCCACGCTGGACTGAGGCAAAGCTCTTCCCCTGCTCCGTACAACACCCAAAAGTCATTGCCCTCACTGTCAGTCAGTCCCTTGAGTTCTGTTCCCTGGACACACAGAGAGAGGGAGTTAGGAACCGGGTCATGGATGAACCTGTGTTCTCTCTCCTGCCACTACCGCTGAGCCTAGAACTACTCCGAGGGGGAGCGGAGGGTATTTTGATCCTCGGTAACGGAAAAGGGTTTAAAGCAAACGCCCTCGAGCTAGAAAACGCAGAGGCTGAACTCTCAGTTCTTTTCCTCATGGCAGGTGTGCTGGTGGAGGAGAGGGCAGGGGAGGCCCAGCGCAGGGGACGAGGGGATACCAACCAGGTGGGGAGAAGGGGGAAAAGGCCAGGCAGGTTGCTGGCTTCCTGACTTGGTGCCCAACTGCCCTGCTCAGGAGATGCTCAGGCCAAGAGGACCTGAACAGCTTAGACCTCGAGATACAGGGCAGAGCTGAGGGAACCTCAGTGAAGGCCAGTGGCCTGCTTGGCCTCTGGACTGGACGGGGGCGGGAGAAACAGCTTGCACTGGAGGAAGGACTTATAGCCTGGGAGCAGACGTAATAAGGAACAAATCCTTCATATTTGGTTTAAAACAGAAACAACTTATCAGTGACCTCAGCTCTCTCCCATCCACTGTACATCTTAGGACATCTGTCTGCTGCAGGCTGGCCTTGGTTTAGTTCCAAGAGCTATATGGGCTCCACTCTAACATGTGTGTTGTTTCTTTCTTTCTTTTTTTTAAAAAATAAATTTATATTTTACTTATGCATATTTGGCTGCATTGGGTCTTCATTGCTGCACGTGGGCTTTCTCTAGTTGCAGCGAGCGGGGACAACTCTTCGTTGCGGTGCGCGGGCTTCTCATTTTGGTGGCTTCTCTTGTTGTGGAGCACAGGCTCTAGGCACACAGGCTTCAGTAGTTGTGGCACACAGGCTCAGCAGTTGTGGCTCGCGGGCTCAGTAGTTGTGCCTCACGGGCTTAGTTGCTCCGTGGCATGTGGGAATCTTCCCAGACCAGGGCTAGAACCTGTGTCCTCTGCGTTGGCAGGCGGATTCTTAACCACCGCGCTACCAGGGAAGCCCAGCGTGTTGTTGCTTCCTGGTTGTTTACTTCTCTCGAGTCTCATAGGGAACTAATCAATTGAGCATTTGCATAGAAATATATTTCTATTTGTATAACAAATGTTATAAATCCATTTTAATTGCTTAGGTAGCTTCTAGGCCTTGGAGGGAGCTGAGTTTTACAAGGGAATGCTGACACTTGGTGAGCTGGGATTTTTCCCTTAAAAAAAGAGAAAATTTCAGAAGAGAACTAAACACGTGGACCTGTGGAAATGGCCTTGGCGTCAAGATACCTGGATTCTGTGCCTCATTCTACCACTAATTCACTCTGTGGCATTGAACAAAGCTGCTTCAGATTCAGTTTGCTTTTTTCATTTGTAACCTGAAGATGTTGGACCAGATTACATCTAAGGTTCATTTCTCCTCAGCGTGTGATTCAATCACGGTTTCTGGTTCTGCAAGAAAAGCTACTTTTGTGAAGTAAGTCAAAAGTGGTTTTAAGGGGGAAAAAAGATCTGTGTCCTGTTGCGAAATACACCTAATTTTCACGAGGATAAAAGTCATCATCATTGCAAACTCACCATCACTGTTACCACCACCGACTCTGTCACTTACGGTTTACTGTGTCCCAGACCCCAAACTGGAGCGAGTTACACATCCTTCCAGCAGTTCTTAGCATTTCACAGGATCCGTTCAAAACAGAGATTGATGTGCACTGGGAAAAAAAGAATAAGACAATTACAGATTATGTGACTTGGCGCTACCACTTATCAGTACGCTCCTACCTGCCAGGTGCTTTACGTACCTTTTTTCCAATCCTCACGACAGCCCTGACAAGGAGGTGGACAAGTCCTGAGTTCATTTTCTGCTGCCGCTGAACAAACTATTACAAACTTAGCAGCTGAAGTCGACATGTTTCCGTGGGTCAGGAGTCCAGCTGGCTCTGCTCAGGGTCTCACACGTTGCAGTCAGGGCGTCAGCTGGGCTGTGATCTCCTCTCATCAGCATCTTCTTCCAAGCCCGCTTGCGGAGCCTACCCCTACAGCCCCCTACAAAGGCCGCCCCGGAAACGACGGCCAGAGTTCTGGCAGTCATAGCAGTGAGGTCCCCGCTGTCCTGCCGGCTGTATGGGCATTTTGCTTCCTCAGGGCTATCAGGAGACTCTTCCTGGCTTCCGTCTCTGACCTCGGGGCCCTCTGGCCTGATTAGGCCAGGCCCACCTGTGAACTGATTTGGTACCTTGATGACTTCTGCAGACCCTCACCTTTGCCGTCCACTGTGAGATACTCGCAGTCCTCGTATCGGCTCCCACCGTACCCAGAGGCCCACCCCACACAGGGGCGGGGACTACCCAGAGCATGTGCACCAGGGGCAGGAAGCTTTGGGGCCATCCTAGAAGTCTGTAACGAGCCCTGTCTTGAGGTGCTGGCTCAAGTCCATGGGCAGTAAGGAGCGAAGCTGGACTCGCACTCAAGTGCCGGAGTCCTGAGCCCAAGCCCTTCTCATACCCCTGTTCTAACAGCAAACTTCATGTCCCCCAAATATGCCCTTTCCTAAGGTCAGCTGGGGCACCCGCCGTGCATAAAATACTACATGTAAACTGCACTGTGATTAAATCAAGCTCAGCATCTCCCTGGACTGTCAATCAGCTCCAGGCTGACCCATCAAACCCAATTACCCAGAACCCAGCTGATACGGACTCTTAATAAAGCCGCATGAAGCAGGGAGCCGGGGACTTTACTCTCTGCCTTTTTTCTCTCCCCCTCCCTACACTGTCCTGGCCGAGGTGTCACACCAATGCTCCTGACGCCCTGCTCTTGGCCAGCTGTCGCAGCTCATCTCTTGCCTGGCCCTGGGCCTCGCACAGACTGAGCACTCAAGAAATGTCCATTGGATTGAGGACACATCACCTGGTAACAAGCACGTTTCAGACCACCTTGATTTTCTCCCCCAGGTGTTTGGGGGTGTTCCAGGTAAGCAACGGTCCCTGTGCGTAGCACCGTGTGTCTGTACAGCCAAGCCCAGGTATGAGTTCAGGGGAACTTCCTGGGTCCTCATGGGACTGCACCTTCACAGATGTGTATTTCTCAAACATGACAACCTAACAGAATAACGCTATGTGTAACATTTGGTTTTTCTATAGAATTTTCCATACATCTGTGCTCCTTTTGCCTGTGCAGACCTGAAACACATCATTCGTCTTTCAGGAAATATCTGAAGAGAGAAGGGCAGGAAGGGAGGAGAGGGTGGCCACGTGGGGTGTTTGGGGGTGAGGGAGGAAGCTGGTGAGCAGAACAGCCCCTGGACCAGCCTGTCAGGGGCACAGACAACACTGGACTCGGACATTCTCGCAACTTCTGCGTGCTTCTATCTCCCCCTAGTTGTCGCGTGGAGAAACGCTGCTCTCCGGGCGAACCAATGCCATCTCCCACCTACAGGTGTTTATCTTCAGACCCAGGAGTCCACAGTCCTCCCCATAATGTACGCCTGCGTGCTTTGTCTTTTTTCATTAGGAACCTTCCTTGGTAGTTGTTTTCAAGTCCTGTGCATTTAAAGGGAAATAGATCTAAAAATTTTTTTAAAAATAAAGAGAAATAGAAAAACTTTCTATCACAGAAGATTGGCATCACTTAAGTTGTCAGTTCTTTAGAAGCTCTTTGCTGGTAAGAACTCTGCCTTGTTTATCTCTGAGTCCCCAACACCTGCAACGGACACTCCATGTGCCCGTGTCTGTATCCACGTGACCAGAGGCCATCTCCTCCGTGAAACTCGACAAGAGCTTCTGTTAATTTCTCATTTACCACATGCCAGGGGCTTGAGGAGCTCGCGTAATCCTCATGACAATCCTGTGAGGCAGGTACGATTATTTCCGTCTTATAGTCAAGGGAATGGAGGCAAGGTGAGGTCACAAAGCCGGGACTCCAACCCTACTGGGCCCCTCCCCAGGCCCAGGACCCTCCCCTCACCACCCCTCACCACCCCCCAGCCAAAGCCATAGCTCCCTTCTCCGAAGGCATTTGTTTCTGTCTCCCTCATACCATTTTTTACCCCCTTCCCTGCCTTTAGATTATATCCGTCTTTCTCTGAACCAGAAACTCAAGCTCCTTGGGGACATGGTCCTCTGCTGTGCCATCTTTATACACACGGAATCCCGTGCCCTGTGGGTCCTCAGCACAGGTGTTTTCACTCATCCACTTAATTGTGAAACTGCAGCAGCTTCAGGTACCAAGAGGTTGTTACATCCAAAGGGGGAGCTGCAGACAGTGTGGAACAATGAGTCTTGGTTTACATTTTTTTGGTGGACTGATACAGGGGCACGAGCAAATTGGGCAGTCTGGGCACTTTAGCCTTGAGCAGGCTGAGTAGAAGCATCAATGAAAAAAAGTCTCAGAACCTTGGGAGTCTGTGCGACGTCTGCAGGGCCCTCCCCCAGGCAGGCTGCCCCCTCACCCCACCCCCACCCCGATCAGAATCTCTGCTGGCAGGTGAGCTGGGACTGCAGGATGAGGTGGAGGAAGGAGGCACCTGTCCTTCCGGATGAGGAGAGGCGCAAGCCCAGGACTCCGTCGGAAAGGATCCAGGATCCTGGTCTGCAGGTCATTCAAGGGAGCGTGGGATAAGGGGGTGGCCAAAAGCAGGATTTGGGGTGAGTAGGCAGGAAATTGAGTCAGTGGAAGAAAAGAAAACGATAACAGGTGTGAGCAGAGGTGAGGTTCACAACTTTGAACAGCCACATGGGGCGGATGCAGGCCCAGGAGGTCCTGGAGCAGCGCCCGGCAGTATGTGGGCCTTCGGGGCAGGCACTGGGTGTTTCACCAACCACCACTCTCATGGGGGTGCGTGCTGGTTAAATATCTGCACTGGGAATAGGAGAGCGGGAAGAAAAACGTGAATTTGGGGGATCATCAAAGGACAAAGGGGCGTTGGCCGCCCTGCGGGTCAGATGGGGCTGCCCACGCCCCATCCTGGTGATTGTAGCTGCCGAGCCCCCCCACCCCCCGCCGCCCCGTCTGGGGAGGCAGCCCTGGCAGCAGCCCCCGGCCAGCTGGCTGAGCGGCAGCCAAATTTCCAAGGTAGGGTAACCAACTGGTCAGCTGGGCCAAAGCCCAGAGTGACGCACCTCCAGGCTGGTCCTGGCAGCCTCCCCGCCCTCCCTTGGATGCCACCGCCCACACAGGTGGCTCTCCTCCACGCCGGAGTCAAAAACAAAATCCCTGCCAGCTGAGAAGGAGTGGCCACGCCCCTCCCTCTGGGCTTCACGAAATGTGCAATTCGGATTACACTCCCACCCTAGAATCTCTATTTCGAGATGCAGAATTTCTGACTTTCCAAGAAGAAACCCAGCACCCAGGGCTTTGTGAAAAAAAAAATAACAGATATAAATGTTTTCAGAGTCAGCTCCTCCATGTCTACACGTTCCAAAAAATCACCTACTCAGAGTCCCCTGCCAGGTCAAGACCACGTGGTCCCACAGCACCTTGAGGACATTGGGGCTGTTTCTAATTACTCCCTGCATTGGGGGAATTCACAGTTTTGCTTTGGGCAATTGGAAACTATTTCCATCTTCCCATATGTATTTGGTTATCACGAATTGGGGAAAGTTATTTTTAGTATTTCCTCTTTTTTTCCATCTTTGCAGATCTGCCCTATTTAGGGAAAAAATCTAGAGAAGAGTAGTTGGGTTTTTTGTTTGTTTGTTTTTAGAGGAATGCCAGAGATGCTTTTAAAGTTCTACAAGCAACCTTTTCATGACCAGTGGAATGGTCAATAAAGAACATGGATCACAAATCCTGGATTTTATCTCCCACACCTGTGCTGGCAAAGAAGGGGAAACAAAGGTCCTTTCACCCTTCAAGACCCAGGTCAGTGTCATCAGCTGTAATAGGTCTCCTATATCCCCCATCCCACTCCTGCTCCAGGCAGACCTACAGTCCCCAAATTCAACAACCACACTAGCCCTACACCTTGCTATGTTTTTCTTACATTGCAGATTCTACCTGCATCCCCAAAGAATTCTGCCAAGTTTAGGCATCTTTTGAAAAAATAAATATGAAGAATTCAAATCAGATTTAAGGTTAGTTTTATTTAATCTGTACCAAGAGCAACTGCTATCTATTAATTAGTAATTTGATAGGCAGCTTTAGAATTATTTTAGTATTTGAGTTTAAAATAATCCCAGCACACAAATGTTTATTGATATCAAAATTAAGAAATAGTTTTTTCTTATCACTTAGTTTAATATTTTGTTTTTAACTATCATTTACCAAAAATAATAAAAAAAACAGTTGTTGAACCACATAGAAATATGAAACTTCTACTATTTTGATCAGAGTGGACCTGATTGTAGTATTCAAAAATTGGTTACTATTGAAGCAGCTTAATTTTTTCAGTTCCTATTACTCAAAGACTTAAAATTAGAAACTCTTTCAAACATGTGAGAATTTCAGAAAAGTTTAATTAAAAAAGAATTAACCCACTACACACATATTAGAATGAGCAAAATCCAAAACACTGACAACACCAAGTGCTGGTGAGGATGTGGAGCAACAGGAACTCTCATTCAATGCTGGTGGGAATGCAAAATGCAGCCACTTTGAAACACAGTTTGACCATTCCTTACAAAACTAAATGTGCTCTTACCATATGACCCAACAGTTGTGCTCCTTGGCATTTACCCAAATGAGTTGAAAACTTATGTCCACACAAAAAAACTGCACACGGATGTTTATAGCAGCTTTATTCATAATCACCAAATCTTGGAAGCCACCAAGATGCCCTTCAGTAGATGAATGGATAAATGAACTGTGGTCCATCCAGACGCTAGAATATTATTCAGCACTAAAAAGAAATGCACTACCAAGCCACGAAGAGATGTGGAGGAAACTCAAATGCCTATCACCAAGTGAAAGAAGCCAGTCTGAAAAGGCTGTATGATTCCAGCTATATGACACTCAGGAAAAAGCAAAACTATAGAGATAGTAAAAAGATCAGTACTTGCCAGAGGCTGAGGAGGAGGGAGGAATACATAAGCAGAGCACAGAGGATTTTTAGGACAGTGAAACTTTCCTATATGATACCGCAATGGTGGATACATGTCATTATATATTTATCTAAACTCATAGAATGTACAATACCAAGTGAGAACCCTAATGTAAACTGGGAACTTTGGAGGATAAAGATGTCAACGCAGGCTCGTTGATTGTAACAAACGTCCCGTCTGGTGTGGTATGTGGATAGTGGGGGCAGGAAGTATACAGGAAATCTCTGTACATTCTGCTCAATTTTGCTATGAACCTAAAACTGATCTAAAAGTACTATAAAAAACATTTTTAAAAGAATTACCCAGCTCTTGTTAAAAGACTTGGTAGAAAGTTAAGCTTAAAGAATAACTATAATTGCATTTTTTTTTTTTTTTTTTGGCCTCGCCGTGTGGCTTGCAGGATCTTAGTTCCCCGACCAGGGATCAAACCCGGGCCCCAGCAGTGAAAGCGCCAAGTCCTCACCACTGGACCAGCAGGGAATTCCCTATAATTGCTTTTTTTTTTTTTTTTTTTTTGCAGTACGCGGGCCTCTCACTGTTGTGGCCTCTCCCGTTGCGGAGCACAGGCTCTGGACGCGCAGGCTCAGCGGCCATGGCTCACGGACCCAGCTGCTCCACGGCATGTGGGATCTTCCCGGACTGGGGCACGAACCCGCGTCCCCTGCATCGGCAGGCGGACTCTCAACCACTGCGCCACCAGGGAAGCCCCTATAATTGCATTTTGATCATTGCTATCTTCCCAGTCTCATTCATTATCCTGCACATACAAGAAATTAACTTGGGGAAGGAGAGGGAAAGTTTTTGTTTTCAGATGCTGGGGAGGTATTCTAGTATTTCCATGTCCAACTTGCCTCAGTAGCAGAGGGCTGACTTGGCCAAGTGCATGCTCTTCCTGGGGCACCCACATCCATAGACCAGTTGTGGCCAAAGACAAAGGCCCAGCTATTTCAGCCCAACCTGAGACCACTCTGATGGGCCATTTCTGCTCCAAAGCTCTCCATAGGGCTGCTGTTGGTCTGCATTGTAGTTTGACCATTTTCCCTCAAAGGAATCCCTCCCCCTTCTCCTCCTTTCCACAGATGTTGGTCTCTAATAAATACCCTATACATCAAACTCCATCTCAGCATCTGTTTCTGGAGCACCCCACCTGTGATATCTTAGAATTTAATTGTTTAATTACTGATTGAAATAATATATACCTTTATATATAAATACATTATTCTTGAAAATAGTGTGTTTTATTTTTATCATAGGGGAAACTGGTGCTTTTATAGAATGACTACTGGAGTGAAAAATTCAAAAGTTGAGTATCAAAAAAAATGCTGTCTCAAAAAACAGTATTTTGAACAGCTATTATGCAAATCCACTATTTATGTTATGTTCCTCCAATATAAGCAACCCCTTTGCTTGGGGATATATTCCCTGTTATTCACTACCCCATATATCTCACTTTATACTTCTCCACATTTTATTTGAATATCTATTATATCTATATCTGCCTCCCCAGCACCTAGAACAGAGCATGATACACAGTAGGTGTTCAATAAATATTGGCTGAATAGATGAATAAATAAATAAGCAGCTTAGGGCCAAAGACAGATAAAATATATTCAGACCAATAACACATATGGTCTCCCTCTTCAGGAAAATGAAGCATGGTATTAACTTGCCTCATGCAAAATGTTCATTGTACGTACACAGATGTATCCAGACCTCTCTGGAAAACATTTTTCTCTGCTTCCTCTTTTCTCCCAGCTCCATGCCTTTGCAAGCTGCAGGATTGCATAGCTTCAGGGAAGCTCACAGAAAGGTTTGTGTTCAGGGGATCAGGAATGGTAACAGATGACTGGATGCCCTCATTTTGCAGATCCCTCTCTATCTGTGCTGCTTAAAAGCATTTTAACTAGTATAAGGTGAGACGTGTATTATCTTTCGGTTACAGCGCAAGTTTCTAGAATCCCAGATTAGTGCCCAGCCCCCTAAACCCCATAGCTCCTAATCCTCTGGGATGGCTCTTATGTACCCGTTGATGTTGGCTGCTTCCAGAACTCAGTGAATTCTGCTTCATTATATCTTGTTTGGGGTTGGATTTTCTCAAACATTAGATCCCTGGCTTGGAATGTGGTTGGCTCATATTTTTTTGGTCAGACTATTTAAAGACAGGAGAATAAATTTGGAGAGGGGAAGTAAAGGTGATACAGGAGACCTGAGATAGAGCTGGGACTTTTGTCATCAATCCTAGTCATCAAAAGCAGTGATTAACCTTGTTGTTCTGCGACAGGATGGCAGAAAAGCACCATCGACTTAAAGATTCCATGCAATGGGGAACAGCCACGCTCCAATTCTTCCATGGGAGGAGCTGACCTAAGAATATAACTTAAGTGCACAGAAAGTCCAACAAGCACAGTCCATGCTCTTATTCTTAAGTTCAGCTGCAGCATCTTTGTCACATCTCGCTACAATGAGAGGATCTTTAAGGCTGTAATTGTCCAATAGCTTTTCATCTGAAAGAAAAGGATGAATATTAGTCATGAAAAGTCTTTAAACAGTAGAATCTTTCTAAGTTTCTAAATGAACCTTTTCCAGTTTAAGTAATGTGCAGGGGGAGGGGGCGTTGATTATCATCTTTTCCATTTTTCCTCAGAAGTAATTGATCTTTTTTTCTTCAGAAGGAAGTGATTAGACAGAACAAATGCAGAAGACCCCAAATGTTGAAATCAGCAGACTTTTAAATTGCATAGAGTCAAATTTCTTAAGACACAATTCTACCTGTGTTGCTGAAAATAGAGATGAGAAATCATTAGCTCTTGGCTTTTTTCCCATTTTTGTAAGTATTGTTATCACTTCCTATATTGTGAAGTATCTAGTATGTGAATCCCCTTGGGAATGGCTTTTCCATCATGACAGCTCATCACTGCTGTCAGTACAGAACTCCCTGGAGACCACACTGAGACCCTGAAAATAAAGGAACAGTGAGCCGGAGGGGTTGTGTTGCTGCGTGATGAGTGCCGTCCCCACCGCAGCTGTGCTTCACTGAAACAGTTCAGGACTCTTGACCTATAAAGTCATTTCAGAGGAGATATCCAGGCTCTGGTATACTTTTCATCCCTTTTTACAGAAACGTGACCAACCACGTTTTAATGGCCACTGAGGGAATAAAATCCTTTTCCCTGGTGGCCATTATTTTTGTTGAGTTTGTAACTTGAAGCGGAGTGTAAGGGGAAAAAAGGCCCATTTCCCCAAGAAAGGCAAGTGGAGGAAAGAACCTGATAATCTTCTCCAGGAGGAGTAGCTAGAATGTAAAATTACAGCATAAAGAACTTGACTGTTCATCGTAACAATCTCTACAAGCTGAGATGCTAGCTGTAAACCATCAGTGGGTCATTCTGGGGCACCCCAATGAATGTTGGCTCTGACCCAGATCTTGTCTTGCACCAGCTAATACAGCTTACAGCAAAGGTAACATTAGATTAAAACCAGATGAAATATTTCCCCTTGTGTGCCAACCATGATCTATTCATAGTTGCTGCCTAGAGTGCTGTGTTGAGAAGGATTCCAGGGGTTATATCCCAGCTTAGTGGAAAAGAACATTGTGATCAGTGATCAGTTAGTGATGTCTGCTATGGTCACAGAGTGGACAGGTCAGCATATGGCCTGTATTATAGACTAACTGACCCTGGGTTAAATGTTTACATTTAATCACTCAACAAACATTTATTACTCACGTACTGTGTGCATGGCCTTTTGTTAAATACAAGGTTGATGCAAAGATGTAAAAAAGCGCAATTCCTACACTAAGGAAGATCCCAATCTAGTTAGGAAGATAGATAGGTAAATAGCTCATTTTAACACAAATGATAATTACATCAACAGAGATATACACAGGGTATCATAAGAACATAAGGGAACGAAAAGTCTCAATTAATATGCACCTATATTAATTGAGATAGGGTCATAAATGATAGAAATCACAGAGTTCCTATAAGGAAAACAGAAGAATTAGGGCAGAAAATACCTACTTTATAAACTTACCTGCACAGAGTTCAGAAGACATGGAAAATAAATACTGAGTTGTCACCATCTTCATCACCCAAGCCTATCTAGATTTTGGAGGCATTTGTAGCTTAAGTCTAGGGCAAACTGGCCAATTATTAAGCTACAGTTCTCACATGAGTACATTTTTTGTAAATTGGGCCATGCATTCCAAAGGCCTTCGTGGATTCTGGGACAGGTGGCACTACCATCATGCTGCTGTGTACCCTCCAGGACAGGCTGTTTGTTAGTTGAAGGCAGTGAGGGAGACAGAAACGGGGAGCAGAGGAAAAGCCTTAATAAGAGTTCTGTAATTTTCAGCTCCCTTAAAAGAGAAATATAGAGGGGCTTCCCTGGTGGCACAGTGGTTAAGAATCCCCCTGCCAATGCAGGGGACACGGGTTCGAGCCCTGGTCCAGGAAGATCCCACATGCCATGGAGCGACTAAGCCCGTGCGTCACAACTACTGAGCCTGCGCCCTAGAGCCCGTGAGACCGTGCTCCGCAACAAGAGAAGCCACTGCAATGAGAAGCCTGCGCACCCAATGAAGAGTAGCCCCCGCTCACCGCAACCAAAGAAAGCCCACATGCAGCAACGAAGACCCAACGCAACCAAAATAAATAAATAAATTTATTTTAAATAAAAGAGAGAAATATAGAGATGGAAAGAAACCACTTAATCTACTTACTCCTTAAGCTAGTGCCTTGAAAGCAGCACTGCTTTTTTTTAAAAAAAGGACATGAGGTCAGAACTGGACATAGTTAATTCCACCAAATGGATGGAGAAAAATGCATGTTCTCTTTAGGAAGAACAAACGTGAGTCTCTTCCTTTTTTTCCACTCTGGACACGAAGAGCAGCCAGGAGTTCTAACCCCTCACCCTCCCTGACTCATCCAGGCTGGACAGCGGGCCTCATGAACCATCTGTTTCAAGCTTAACCTTGAGTGGAAGGCGGAGGTGTGCAGAAACTGAAGCCCGGGGGGCGGGGCGGGGGGGGTGGTCAAACAACTTGCTCCCAATCCTTCATTCATTCACTTCACAGATGTCTGTCGAGCCTCCCCCTGTGTTGCATTCCCTACGACATCTGCAGGACCACATGACAGAGACAACCTCAAGACTGGAGTCTATCATCTTAAACCCCAACTCAGGGCTTTTTCCATTGCCCCACTCTGCCTTGGAAGCCCCGTCTGTGAATATTCAAGGCACAGGAGGCTTTGGTTCCAGGAGATGTGGGCTTCCAGAACTGCAGGTCAGAGAGAAGCAGTGAGCCTCAGGCTCCAGAGAGGGAGAGGTTCTGACACTGCTTGGGCAGTGAGAGAACAGAAGTGACCACAGCTTAGAAGAAGATTCTCCTATCAACCTATCTATGAAACAGAAACAGAATCACAGACATAGAGAACAGACTGGAGGTTGCCAAGGGGGAGGATGGAGTGGGAGGTTGGGGTTAGCAGATGTGAGCTTTTATAGAGAGAATGAATAAACAACAAAGTCCTACTGTATAGCACAGGGAACTATATTCAATATCCTAGGGTAAACTGTAATGGAAAATAATATTAAAAAAGAATGTATATATGTGTATAACTGAGTCACTTTGCTGTACAGCAGAAATTAGCACAACATTGTAAATCAGCTATACTTCAATAAAAAAAATAGAGAGTCAACTGAAGGCAGATTTCAGAGCTGGCTGCATAGAGAATGTATAGTTTACTGCATGTAAGTAAACTCATAGATTCTGATTCTACAGAATGGATCCAAGCATTTCAGAAAAAATTATGCTGTTATCTCCATAAAGCCCAGAGTTTGCAAAAATCTGGGTATCCATAGCAAACTCAGCAGGCTCTACTTTTTCAATAGTTAACTTTATTTTGAATAGATAACACATTCATATATTCAGCTATCAAATCCATATAAAATGATATACATTAAGAATTCTTGTTTCCTTCCTGTCCACCTTACCCACTGCCCCCCATAGGTAACCATTTTTATTACTTTCTTATATATCCATCCAGTGTTTCTTTATGCAAATACAAAAATAAATATGTGGCAGTCAGAACAATGGGTTCTGAAATGGAGGGGTTAGCCTGGATTGTCCAGGTGGGGCCTGTGTCATCACAAAGGTCCTTACAGGAGGGCAGCAGGAGGGTCAGGGACAGAGATAAAACCGAGAGACACTGGAAGATACTACACGGCTGGCTCTGAAGATGAAGGAGGGGCCATGAGCCCAGGCATGCAGGCGGCCTCTGGAAGCCAGAAAAGGAAGGAAACGGATTTGTTCCTAGAGCCTCGGGAAAGAACACAGCCCCACCCGCCCATTTTAGACCTCTGACCTCCAGAAGTTCTCCAGAAATAGCAGGAAATAAACTTGCATGGTTTCACACCACTAAGTTTGTGGTGACTTGTTACAGAAAGAACAGGAAACCAACACAACTTATTTCCATCCTTTTCTTAAACAATAAAGTTAGCACACTCTGTACAGGGTGTCCCAAAGTCTTGATGCAGTTTTGGGCTTTAATAGCTTCAGAAGCATAAATGCTACCAAAGTACAAACAATATCATTTGAAAGTTTTATTATTTGAATCCCTTTTACATTTATTTAGTTATGTGAATTTTGAATAATACATTTTAATTTTGTTTCAGTACCTCTGATTGAAGATAACGAAAACTGACTGAAACAAAAGCCTTAAAGTTAAAATTTATCACTCCAAACTCCCAAGACCAAGTGGATGAGAAACGTACACAATTGTTTTCAAATCATGTTTTTTTTCATTTATAGCATTTATACTTCTGACATTATTAAGGTTTAAAACTGCACTAAGACTTTGGGGACACTGTGTACGTTCTTCAGCAGTTTGATTTTTGTCAGTCAACAGTATATCCTAGAGATCTTCCCACATCAAAACGTAAGAGGTTCCCAGTTCCTCCTACAGTTGCTCAGTGTCCTGACATGCTGATGTACCAGCCGCCTCTTAGTTGGTGCTGGGGGTGTTTCTAATCACAAGCGCTGCTGTGAATCATCTTGTATGGATGTCACTTTGTATGTGTGCAGGTAGACCTGTATGGTACACTGTCAGAAGCTGGGATGTAGGGTCAAACTGTTACCCACCCTTCTGAGTCCTTCCGCAACAAGGGTCCTCCTGCCCAGCGTCGCTCACGCCAATAAAGCACTAGCTCTCGGGTCAGACGGCGGGCTGCGCGGCTCTGCAGGGAACCGGTGGCCGGGAAGAGGCTGGGTTCTGGCGTGGGCGGGCGCAGGCGCAGATGCTGCTCATGCCCCGCCCCCCCATCGCAGCGCAGGCGCAGCGTCTCTGCAGGCGGCCCGCCCGCCATCTTGAACTGAGTTGCGGGGGGCGGACCTTCTGTGTAGCGCCATTTTGCTGGGCGCGAGGCCACCTTCCCGCGGTTCCCTGGAAGCCAGCCGACTAGACTCAGCCTGCAGGAAACAAGGTTAGACTTTATTTTCTCACCCAGGTTCTGTTCTTCCCAGGGAACTGTGAATGGGCCTTGCTGGTGACAAACCCGTCCTCTGCCTTGTGTCCGGCTCCTCATAGTGTGGGGGGGGGCGGGGGTGCTGAGCGCCTGGGTCCACCTTCCATTACTGCTTCCTGCTGAGCACGGGTGGTGTCGGAACCCCGTGTGGAGGAGGGGAACTTCTCTTTTGGTCTGCTTGGTGGCTCCCAGGTCTGGGCCCTGACTGTTTACATCCCTGGGTGACCCTCACTTGTGTAACCTTTTGGAGACAAAGGACCCCGGACAGTTTAAGATCCATGGCCCAATATTATTGAGAGAATCATGCTCACACGTCACATTTTTCCCGAGAACGCAGGTCTCTAGGTCTTTGGCCCTGACGCTGAGACTCACTGCTGGGCCTGCGTCTCCCTGGTCACACATTGGTGGTTTTTCGGATGAGAAGCTTCAGGTCAGAGAGAGGGTCACATGAGTGGGCCAGGGGGTCCTTTGTCCCAGGTGGTCTTTCTGGAGGTTGGGGCTGGGGGGGGGCTCTTTCCTCAAATGCAGTGTCCCCCCTGGAGTGACCCCTGTGACTTAAGGGCAGATGGGTGGTTAGGGTCACCGAGTGAGGTCCGTCCACTTAGGAGTGAGCTGGGCTTGTAGCCGCTGGTTTTCCAGGTTGTTAGGTGCACCCAGGCTCCTGGCGGTGGGGGGGGGGGCGGGGGCAGGTGGGGGGGTGGGTGCCACCAGCACCTGGTCACCTTATTCCAAGAGCGCTTTCACCGTTTCTTCCACCTGGAGGGCACACTTGAGTTGTTCCATTTCAACTGGAAACAGGGTGGGGTGTCCCTTCTCTCAGGCTTGGGGAATAGGCATCCAGGAGTTAAAATGCTCTTAACCTTAACTTATCCCTTGGGGCTACCGCATGTGGAGCAGGGAGCTCCGAAGCAACTTACTTAATACAGTTATCTTGAGTTTCCTGTCATAGCTTGGCTAAGGTCCATTTCAAGGAGTGACTAGATCTCTCAATGTTCCCTGATGATTGGGGTCTCCAGGCTGAGAGCAAGGCCCCTTTCATGCCCAGGGCGCTTGTTATCCTCTTTGTCACTCGAGACACAAATGCTGGGCCATTATCACTTTGTAAGGATCTTGGGAGCTCAAACCGGGGGATTGTCCCTTCTAACGGATGCCTTAGTTACTTCAGCTGCCGTTTCAGTTCTAGTGGGAAATGCTTCTATCCACCCAGAAAATGTGTCCACTAGCACCAAGAGATGCCTGAAATTGCTGGATACTCTAAGCATGACAGTGAAATCAGTCTGACACCCTTCCCCAGGATATGTCCCTCTGGTCTGATGGACCTTATCAGGGGGCTTCTGGGGGGTCTGATGTTGTCGTTGTTCGTTGTGCAGATGGGGCATGTCTCAACTATCTTACTGATTATACTTTCATGCCAGGAGTTACTGTGCCCTTAACTCACCAGTTACATAGGGCTTCCCTCCTGTAGTGAGTTTCCTGATGAGCTTCCCTGATGGTTTTACAAGCTGCTGTTTAGGGAAAGAAGTTTCACCCATGTTCATTGACTCATCACCCATGGCCTCCTAGATTTCTACTGAAGCCCCATTTTTAGGCTTTGTCTAGTTCTTCCTTTGTGTAGATTGAGGGGTAATTGGATGGATCTGGCCTTCAGGGTGTAAGGGCTGGTTGCCAATTTACTGGTTCTAGGGCCACCCTTTTGGCAGTTGGCGTCTGCCTTGTTTCCCTTTATTTCCTCTGCATCCCCCTTTTGGTGACCCCTACAATGAATCACTGCCACATTTTTAGAAACTGTACTGCTTCTACGAGTTTCAGTATGCTTAACCGTATTTCACCAGTTTATTATCCACAGTAAACATACCTTTTTCCTTCCAAATAGCCCCGTGTGCATGTAGGATGGCATGTGCAAAACAGGAATCTGTATAAACATTCAGGATCTTCCTGGTCCCAAGCTCTAAGGCTCAGGTGAGGGCTGTCAGCTTGGCCTTTTGGACAGAAGTCCTTGGCGTAGAATTCCTGCCTCTGTGACTTGCATCTTAGAGGTCACTGCGTGTCCCACCAGACTTCTCCTCTCTCAAATAAAACTGCTCCCCTCTGTGAACCATTCCTCTTAAGCACTTGGGAGAGGCTCACTTTGTAGGTCGCGGTGGCTGGAATATCTCGTGTCTGTGGTTTCCATGCAATCATGCTCCAGGGGTCCCATTTTCGTAGGTAGCAACGTGGCAGGATTTACCGTGTGACAGATTTTTATGGTAGCCACTGAGTTGTCTAAAAGCATAGTCTGAACTTGAATTGACCTTCAGGGGGATAGCCATTCTGTTCCCTTAGGATTTACTAAGGCCTGAACACGGCGTGGAGTCCGTATAGTGATGGGCTGAGCAAACGTTCACTTTCCAGCCTTTTTTAGCAGGGTGGTAGTAGTTGCTACTGCCTGTAGGCAAGGAGGCCACCCCTTAGTGGTTTGATCTGATTGTTTAGAGAAATAAGCAACTACCCTAGTAAGCAGTCCTAGTTTTTGAGCTAATACCCCAAGGGCGATTCCCCTTCTCTCATGAATGTAAAGGTCAGAGGGTTTAGCTAAATCTGGGAGGGCCAGGGCAGGGGGGCCTGAAGTAGTTGCTTTTTCAGTTCTTGAAAGGCCCTTTGCATTCTGAATTCTATTCAAAAGTATCATCATCCTTTCCTTTCAACTTTTCATATAGTGGCCCAGCTCTTAGACAATAGTTAGGGATCCGTATGTGTAAAACCTGACTATCCCCAGGAATCCCCTAAGCTGTATTCTAGTTCTAGGAGAGGCGAGGCTGCAAATGACTTCTTTCCTTTCCTAGGGTGGGCTTCTCTGACCTTCTGTGAAAATGAAGCCCAGGTAGGTCACCCTAGTTTGTGACATTTGAGCCTTTTTCTTGAACACCTGATATCCTTTATTAGCCAGGTGGCTCAGGGTGGTTACAGTATTTTTGTCAGAGGTCTCCTTAGTCAGGCTGGTGATCAGAATGTCATCCACATCCTGGAGGAGGATTCCATCCTCCAGGATGTAGATCTTTTAGGTCTTTAGCTAAAGTTTCCCCAAAGATGGTGGGGGAATTTTTTTTTGACTTTTTATTTTATTTATTTCACACACACACACTGTATTTTATTTTTACAAGAGATAAATAAACTGACACCAAGCATTGTAAATGGATGACCACAACAAAGTCTGTTTTATCTGATATGAGAATTGCTACTCCAGCTTTCTTTTGATTTCCATTTGCATGGACTATTTTTTTCCATCCCCTCACTTTCAGTCTGTATGTGTCCCTAGGTCTGAAGTGGGTCACTTGTAGACAGCATATATATGGGTCTTGTTTTTGTATCCATTCAGCGAGCCTGTGTCTTTTGGTTGGAGCATTTAATCCATTCACGTTTAAGGTAATTATCGATATGTATGTTCCTATGACCATTTTCTTAATTGTTTTGGGTTTGTTTTTGTAGATCCTTTTCTTCTCTTGTGTTTCCCACTTAGAGAAGTTCCTTTAGCATTTGTTGTAGAGCTGGTTTGGTGGTGCTGAATTCTCTTAGCTTTTGCTTGTCTGTAAATCTTCTGATTTCTCCATCGAATCTGAATGAGATCCTTACTGGGTAGAGTCTTGGTTGTAGGTTCTTCCCTTTCATCACTTTAAGTATATCATGCCACTCCCTTCTGGCTTGTAGAGTTTCTGCTGAGAAATCAGCTGTTAACCTTATGGGAGTTCCCTTGTATGTTATTTGTCATTTTTCCCTTGCTGCTTTCAATAATTTTTCTTTGTTGTTAATTTTTGCCAATTTGATTACTGTGGGTTTCTCCTTGGGTTTATCCTGTATGAGACTCTGTGCTTCCTGGACTAGGGTGGCTATTTCCTTTACCATGTTAGGGAAGTTTTCAACTATAATCTCTTCAAATATTTTCTCGGGTTCTTTCTCTCTTCTCCTTCTGGGACCCCTATAATGCGAATGTTGTTGTGTTTAATGTTGTCCCAGAGGTCTCTTAGGCTGTCTTCATTTCTTTTCATTCTTATTTCTTTATTCTGTTCCACAGCAGTGAACTCCACCATTCTGTCTTCCAGGTCACTTACCCATTCTTCTGCCTCAGTTATTCTGCTATTGATTTCTTCTAGTGTATTTTTCATTTCAGTTATTGTATTGTTCCTCTCTGTTTGTTTGTTCTTCAATTCTTCTAGGTGTTTGTTCTTTAATTTTTCTAGGTCTTTGTTAAACATTTCTTGCATCTTCTCGATCTTTGCCTTTATTCTTTTTCTGAGGTCCTGGATCATTTTCAGTATCATTATTGTGAATTCTTTCTCTGGAAGATCTCCTATCTCCACTTCATTTAGTTGTTTTTCTGGTGGTGTATTTTGTTCCTTCATCTGGTACATAGCCCTCTGCCTTTTCATCTTGTCTATCTTTCTGTGAATGTGGTCTTTGTTCCACAGGCTTCAGGATTGTAGTTCTTGCTTCTGCTGTCTGCCCTCTGGTGGATGAGGCTATCTAAGTGGCTTGTGCAAGTTCCTGATGGGAGGGACTGGTGGTAGGTAGAGCTGGCTGTTGCTCTGGTGGGCAGAGCTCAGTAAAACTTTAATCCGCTTGTCTGCTGATGGGTGGGGCTGGGTTCCCTCCCTGTTGGCTGTTTGGCCTGAGGACCCAACACTGGAGCCTACCTGGCTCTTTGGTGGGGCTAATGGTGGACTCTGGGAGGGCTCATGCCAAGGATTATTTCCCAGAACTTCTGCTGCCAGTGTCCTTGTCCTCACAGTGAGCCACAGCCACCCCCCACCTCTGCAGGAGACCCTCCAACACTAGCAGGTAGGTCTGGTTCAGTCTCCCCTGGGATCACTG
Source organism: Globicephala melas (assembly GCF_963455315.2). Taxonomy (NCBI): domain Eukaryota; kingdom Metazoa; phylum Chordata; class Mammalia; order Artiodactyla; family Delphinidae; genus Globicephala; species Globicephala melas. Next base: position 59,658,458 of record NC_083326.1, read on the forward strand.
CTCCTTCCCTGGGTCCCGATGCGCACACTACTTTGTGTGTGCCCTCCAAGAGTGGAATCTCTGTTTCCCCTAGTCCTGTCGAAGTCCTGCAGTCAAATCCTGCTAGCCTTCAAAGTCTGATTCTCTAGGAATTCCTCCTCCCGTTGCCGGACCCCCAGGTTGGGAAGCCTGATGTGGGGCTCAGAACCTTCACTCCAGTGGGTGGACTTTTGTGGTATAATTGTTCGCCAGTCTGTGAGTCACCCACCCACCAGTTATGGGATTTGATTTTATTGTGATTGTGCCCCTCCTACCATCTCATTGTGGCTTCTCCTTTGTCTTTGGATGTGGAGCATCTTTTTTGGTGAGTTCCAGTGTCTTCCTGTCAATGATAGTTCAGCAGTTAGTTGTGATTCTGGTGCTCTCGTAAGAGGGAGTGATTGCACGTCCTTCTACTCGGTCATCTTGAACCAATGTTCCAATTTACATTTTAACAGCTGTATGAATGCCCATTCTTAGGCCTTCCCTGTTGACCCCATAATTCTACAATTCTTATGACCAAGTTTGCCTGATCTGGTGTTCAGAGCCAAATAAGTGGCACTGGTGTCCACTAAGAATTCGACAGCCTTCCCCCCTATATCTAGTGTCAGCAGGTGGACTCTTAACCACTGTGCCACCAGGGAAGCTCCAAGATTTATTGGGTTTTTTTATTGGACTATAATTGCTTTACAATGTTGTGTTAGGTTTTGCTGTACAGAAAAGTGAATCAGCTGTATGTATACATATATCCCCTCCCTCTTGGACCTCCCTCAACCCCACCCCCCATCCACCTGTCTAGGTCATTGCAGAGCACCGTGCTGAGCTCCCTGTGCTATACCACAGGTTCCCATTAGCTATTTTACCCAAGGGGGTATATTTACGTCAAACCTAATCTTCCAATTCATCCCCCCACCCCACTGTGTCCACACGTCTGTTCTCTATGTCTACATCTCTATTCCTGCCCTGTAACTAGGTTCATCTGTACCATTTTTCTAGATTCCACATACATGCGTTAATATACGACATTTGTTTTTCTCAGACTGTAGGTACATCCACATCTCTACAGATGACCCAGTTTTTTTCCTTTTTATGGCTGAGTAATATTCCATTGTATATGTGTAACACCTCTTTATGCATTTATCTGTCGATGTACACTTAGGTTGTTTCTGTGTCCTGGCTATTGTAAATAGTGCTTCAGTGAACATTAGGATACATGTGTCTTTTTGAATTATGGTTTTCTCAGGGTATATGCCCAGTTGTGGGATTGCTGGGTCATATGGTAGTTCTACTCTTAGTTTTTTAAGGAAACTCCGTACTGTTCTCCATAGTGGTTGTATCAGTTTACATTCCCACCAACAGTGCAAGAGGGTTCCCTTTTCTCCACACCCTCTCCAGCATTTATTGTTTGTAGATTTTTTTGATGAAGGCCATTCTGACTGGTGTGAAGTGGTATCTCATTGTAGTTTTGATTTGCATTTCTCTAATAATTAGTGACATCAAGCATCTTTTCATCTGCCTCTTGGCCATCTGTATGTCTTCTTTGGAGAAACGTCTGTTTAGGTGTTCTGCCCATGTTTTGATTGGGTTGTTTGTTTTTTTGATATTGAGCTGCATGAGGTGTTTGTGTATTTTGGAGATTAATCCTTTGTTACTTTGTTTGCAAATATTTTTTCCCATTCTGAGGGTTGTCTTTTTGTCTTCTTTATGGTTTCCTTTGCTGTGCAAAAGCTTTTAAGTTTAATTAAACCCTATTTGTTTATTTTTGTTTTTATTTTCATTATTCTAGGAGGTGGGTCAAAAAAGATCTTGCTGTGATTTATGTCCTATAGTGTTCTTCCTATGTTTTCCTTTAAGAGTTTTTTAGTGTCCAGTCTTACATTTAGGTCTCTAATCCATTTTGAGTTTATTTTTGTGTATGGTGTTAGGGAGTGTTCCAATTTCATTCTTTTACATGTAGCTGTCCAGTTTTCCCAGCTCCACTTATTGAAGAGGCTGTCTTTTCTCCATTGTATGTTCTTGCCTCCTTTGTCATAGATTAGTTGACCATAGGTGCATGGGTTTATCTCTGGGCTTTCTATCCTGTTGCATTGATCTATATTTTTGTTTTTGTGCCGGTACCATATTGTCTTGATTAGTGTAGCTTTGTAGTATAGTCTGAAGTCAGGGAGTCTGATTCCTCCAGCTCCGTTTTTCTCCCTCAAGATTGCTTTGGCTATTCGGGGTCTTTTGTGTCTCCATACAAATTTTAAGATTTTTTTGTTCTAGTTCCATAAAAGATGCCATTGGTAATTTGATAGGGATTGCATTGAATCTGTAGGTTGCTTTGGGTAGTATAGTCATTTTCACAATATTGAGTCTTCCAACCCAAGAATATGGTATATTTCTCCATCTGTTTGTGTCATCTCTGATTTCCTGTATCAGTATCTTGTAGTTTTCTGAGTACAGGTCTTTTACCTCCTTAGGTAGGTTTATTCCTAGGTATTTTATTCTTTTTGTTGCAGTGGTGAATGGGATTGTTTCGTTAATTTCTCGTTCTGATATTTTGTTGTTAGTGTATAGGAATGCAAGAGATTTCTGTGCATTAATTTTGTATTTTGCAACCTTACCAGATTCATCGATTAGTTCTAGTAGTTTTCTGGTGGCATCTTTAGGATTCTCTGTACAGTATCATGTCATCTGCAAACAGTGACAGTTTTACTTATTTTCCGATTTGCATTCCTTTTATTTGTTTTTCTTCTCTGATTGCCATGGTTAGGACTTCCAAAAGTATGTTGAATAAGAGTGGCAAGAGTGGACATCCTGTCTTGTTCCTTTCCTTAGAGGAAATGCTTTCAGTTTTTCACCATTGAGGAGGATGTTTTCTGTGGGTTTGTCATATATGCCCTTTATTATGTTGAGGTAGGTTTCCTCTATGCCCATTTTCTGGAGAGTTTTTATCATAAATTGGGTTGAATTTTGTCAAAAGCTTTTTCTGCATTTATTGAGATGAGCATATGGTTTTTATTCTTTGTTAATATGGTGTATCATATTGATTGATGTGCATATATTGAAGAATCCTTGCACCCCTGGGATAAACCCCACTTGATCATGGTGTATGACCCTTTTAATGTGTTTCTGTATTCAGTCTGCTAGTATTTTGTTAAGCATTTTTGTGTCTGTGTTCATCAGTTATATTGATCTGTAATTTTCTTTTTCTGTGATATCTTTGTCTGGTTTTGGTATCAGGGTGATGGTGGCCTCATAGAACAAGTTTGGGAGTGTTTCTCCCTCTGCAGTTTTTTGGAAGAGTTTGAGAAGGATAGGTTTTAGCTCTTCTCTAAATGTTTGATAGAATTTGCCTGTGAAGCCATCTGGTCCTGGGCTTTTGTTTGTTGGAAGATTTTTAATTACAGTTTCAATTTCGTTATTTGTGATTGATCTGTTTATATTTTCTAATTCTTCCTGGTTCAGTAGTCTTGGAAAGTTGTACCTTTCCAAGAATTTGTCCACTTTTTCATGGTTTTCGATTTTATTGGCATGTAGTTGCTTGTAGTAGTCTGTTATGATCCTTTGTATTTCTGTGGTGTCAGTTGTGATTTCTCCTTTTTCATTTCTGATTTTATTGATTTGAGTCCTCTCCCTTTTTTCCTTGGTGATTCTGGCTAAAGGGTTTTCAATTTTTATCTCCTCAAAGAACCAGCTTTTGGTTTTATTGATGTTTGCTATTGTTTTCTTTGTTTCTGTTTCATTTATTTCTGCTCTGATCTTTATGATTTCTTTCCTTCTACTAACTTTGGGGTTTTTTTTTTTGTTGTTCTTTTTTCTCTAGCTGCTTTAGGTGTAAAGTTAGATTGTTTTTTTGAGATTTTTCTTGTTTCTTGAGGTGAGATTGAATTGCTATAAACTTCCCTCTTAGAACTGCTTTTGCTGTGTCCCACAGGTTTTGGGTCGTTTTGTTTTCATCATTTGTTTCTATGTATTTTTTGATTTCCTCTTTGATTTCTTCATTTATCTCTTGGTTATTCAGCAGCACACTGTTCAGCCTCCATGTGTTGTTTGTGTTTTTTACAGTTTTTTCCTGTGATTGATTTCTAATCTCATAGTGTTGTGGTCAGAAAAGATGCTTGACACAATTTCAATTTTCTTAAATTTTCTGTGGCTAGATTTGTGACACAAGGTGTTATCTGTCCTGGAGAATGTTCCATGTGCACTTGAGAAGGTGTATTCTGCCGCTTTCTTGTGGAATGTCTTAGTTGAATCTGTCTGTTCTGTTGTGTCATTTAAAGCTTGTGTTTCCTTATTTTCTGTTTGGATGATCTGTCCATTGGTGTAAGTGGTGTGTTAAAGTCCCCCACTATTATTGTGTTACTGTTGATTTCCGCTTTTATGGTTGTTAGCGTTTGCCTTATGTATTGAGGTGCTCCTATGTTGGGTGCATAAATATTTATAATTGTTATATCTTCTTCTTGGATTGATCCCTGATCTAATGTCCTTCATTATCTCTTGTAACAGTCTTTATTTTAAACCTAATTTTATCTGAAATGAGTATTGCTACTCCAGCTTTCTTTTGATTTCCATTTGCATGGAATATCTTTTTCCATCCCCTCACTTTCAGTCGGTATATATTCCTAGATCTGAAGTGGGTGTCTTGTAGACAGCATATATACCCGTCTTGTTTTTGTACCCATTCAGCCAGCCTGTTTCTTTTGGTTGGAGCATTTAATCCATTTGCATTCAAGGTAATTATCGATATGTATGTTCCTATTACCATTTTCTTAATTATTTTGGGTTTGTTTTTGTGGGTCTTTTTCTTCTCTTGTGCTTCCTGCCTGGAGAAGTTCCTTTAGCATTTGTTGTAAAGCTGCTTTGGTGGTGCTGAATTCTCTTAGCTTTTCCTTGTCTGTAAGGCTTTTGATTTCTCCATCAAATCTGAATGAGATCCTTGCTGGGTAATCTTAGTTGTAGGTTTTTGCCTTTCATCACTTTAAATGTGGCCTGCCACTCCTTTCTAGCCTGCAGAGTTTCTGCTGAAAAATCAGCTGATAACCTTATGGGGATTCCCTTGTATGTTATTTGTTGATTTTCCCTTGCTGATTTTAGTATTTTTTCTTTGTGTTTAATTTTTGTTACTTTGATTAATATGTGTCTTGGTGTGTTTCTCCTTGGGTTTATCCTGTATGGGACTCTCTGTGCTTCCTGGACTTGGGTGGCTATTTCCTTTCCCATGCTATAATCTCTTCAGATATTTTCTTAGAGCCATTCTCTTTCTCTTCTTCTGGGACTCCTGTAATTCAAATATTTCTGCGTTTAATGTTGTCCCAGAGGTCTCTGAGACTGTCCACAATTCTTTTCATTCTTTTTTTTCTTTATTCTGCTCCTTGGCAGTTATTTCCACCATCCTGTCTTCCAGATCACTTATTCATTTTTCTGTTCCAGTTATTCTGCTGTTGATTCCTTTTAGTATACTTTTCATTGCAGGTATTATGTTCATCACTGTTTGTTTGTTCTTTGGTTCTTCTAGGTCCTTGTTAAACATTTCTTGTATTTTCTCAGTCCATGCTTCCATTCTGTTTCTGGGATTTTGGATCACCTTTACTATCATTACTCTTAATTCTTTTTCATGAAGGTTGCCTATTTTCTCTGCATTTATTTGGTCTTTTAGATTTATACCTTGCTTCTTCATCTGTAACACATTTTTTTGTCATCTCATTTTATTTGATGGGATGGGCTGCGTTCCTGTCTTACTGGTTGTTTGACCTGAGGTGTCCGGCACTGGAGTTTGTAGGCAGTTGGGTAGAACTGGGCCTTGGTGCTAAGATGAGAACTTCCGGGAGACCTCACTCCGATTAATATTCCCTGGGGTCTGAGGTTCTCTGTTAGTCCAGTGGTTTGAACTCGGCACTCCCACCACAGGAGCTCAGGCCTGACCCCCAGCCTGGGAACCAAGATTCTGCAAGGTGTGCAGTGCAGCTAAAAAAAAAAAAGAAAACAGAACAAAAATTAAAAAAAAAATTAAATTAGAAAAATTAAAATATATTAGAAAAAATAAAAATATAAATGAAACAACAACAAGGCAAAACAGAACCCCAACAGCAAAAAACAAAGGCCAGAAAAGGCCTTGGGTGGCAGTAGGGGGTGTGTGGCATCAGGGCTTAGGTGGGGGCAAGGCCTAGGTGCAGGACCTGTGTGGCCAGGAAAGGTCCTGGGGAAGTCGCGGGGGTGGGACTTGGGCTCAGCATGACCAGAGGGGGCCTCGGTGGTTGGAGGTTTAGGCCCAGGACCCCAGTAGGCTCCCTGGGTCCCAAGTGGGCAGGGGGAAATGATGGCCCTGTTCCCTTCCGATCCTCCGATCCCCTGAACGTGTTTCTCTGTCCCTGCTGATTCCTTCACCATGAGTGGGCACCTCCAAGCGTGGGAACCCCTCTCCTCCCCCAGTCGCCCCTTAGGGGCACCGGCCCCATCCCACCTCCACTTCTCCTCCACCTGCACCCTCCCACGTCCTACCTGGTCATGCAGGGGTTTCTCCCATCCCCTTAGATGTCCGAGGTCTTCCACCAGTGCCTGGTAGGTGCCCTAGTTGTGAGGAGATGCAGACTCCACGTCCTCCTATTCTGCCATCTTCTCTGCAGTTCAAGACTTACTTTGAAAGGATGTACAGTATGTTCACATTGCAAGCCCATAACCAACCTTTTGCACAGCCTGTGGACTCAGAAGTTTCCTGAACAAGTGCTGTTGGGCTAGTCTTGGATTTATCAGTAGGCATTTAGTATTGTAGCTGTTCAGATAGACCGTAACCCTGAGCACACAAGCCTGGCTGGCCGCCAAACGGTCCCACTTCCAGGAAGTGACAACAGGACGCTTATTATGTGTCTGAATGGTGGCCACATGAGGGGATTCTCTCCACGAGGCATCACATGTCACTGTTTGGTGATTTCCATTGTTAAAGGGAAAAACTCTGCTCTTACATCATCCTGTCTTGCATATGCTAAGGTTCTTCCTAGTTCAAGGAAGGAAGATGAAGAGTCCGAGACTGCCCTGGTTAGCTTCATATGGCTCAAAGGAAAAGGTACATTTGCTCTCAATGAACGAGAATACCAGGTTTTTCAAGGTCAAGAAAATCAACTGTGTTGCAACTAGCATTTTTAAAAAATGGTATTTGTACACCCATGTTCACAGCAGTGTTATTCACAGTAGCCTAGAGATGGAAGCAACCCAGGTGTTCATCGACAGATGAATGGATAAACAAAATGTGGTTTATACATTCAATGGAATATTATTCAGCTTTGAAAAGGGAGGAGATTCTGACATGTGCTACAACATGGATGAACCTTGAGGACATTCTGCTAAGTGAAACAAGCCGTTCACAAAAGAGCAAAATCTACTTATATGAGGGACCTAGAGTAGTCAAATTTGTAGAGACAGAGCACAATGGTGGTTGCCAGGAGCTGGGGTTGGGGGGGGAAGGGGAATTGTTGTTTAGTGGGGACAAGAGTTTCAGTTTGAGATGATGAAAATGTTCCAGATGGATGGTGGTGATGGTTGCACAACAATGTGAATGTATTGATACTTAATGCCACAGAATTGTATGGTTAAAAACGGTTAAAAAAAAAAAAAAGTATATGCTATCTATGTCTCACCAGAATAAAAAAAAAATTGTAATAAAATGTAGGTTACAAAGACGGTTCACTGTGTGAAAATTCTTCAGTTCAACAATCAAGTGTGTGTGTGTGTGTTTGCAAGTGTGTACTGAATAATGATGTAAAATGCATTTCTGATTGTGGTTTTTAAAAAATTGAGAAACATAATGCTAGAGACAAGTCTCCATTTCCCATTGTTGTGGCTCTTTCCTTTTTGAATTTGATATGCTTTGAGCAGTGGAAGTGATTTAATTTTGACATTCACTTTTTCAAGCAGAAAAATCCTTTCCCTTGGGCCTTCTCTTCATCATAATCAATTTTCTCTATCTAACTCCTCTTGGTAACTAGATTTCACATGCTAGATTAGCCAGGAAATTTGTGTACATTCTATCGTCTTGCTTCATAGACTGTTCATGAAAGCATTGGCATACATTGTGCTGAGCAATTATGACATGGTCTTCATGCTTCAGTGCAGAAAAACTAGAATTTCCTTAAGTCATAGAGTGTTTTAATAGAAAAATTCCTTGGTGGTCATGGCTTTTAAACCTCTTTTACTTGTAGGCATCCTTTCAATAATATCCGAAACAGCAGGTTGTTCATCTTGTGCCTGAACACTCCAATGACAGTGAGGGACCCCAGTTCACTGTTAAGTAGCTTCCATTGTAGAAAGAATGTGAGAGCAGTTTCATGGCAGAACTGGGTGGCAAATCACTCTGGAGCCTGTGGTGACATCTCTGATCATCTGAAAAAACAGGTGTATAGACCTATTCATTACCCACATTTCAATGGCATTCTTCCTGAGGACTGTGGCTTATAAGAGTCCACTTTATTCTTTTACAAGTGGCTGCCCAGTTTTTCCAACACCGTTTATTGAAGAGACTGACATTTCTCCATTGTATATTCCTGGCTCTTTTGTGTAAATTAATTGACCATAATATGCATGGGATTATTTTTGGATTCTCTATTCTGTTCCATTAATCTATGTGTCCGCCTTTATGCCAGTACCATACTATTTCGATTATTATAGCTTTGTGATATAGTTTGAAATCAGGGAGTGTGATGCCTCTAGCTTTGTTCTTCTTTCTCAAGATTGCTTTGGCTATTTAGGGTCTTTTGTGGTTCCATACACATTTTAGGATTGTTTGTTCTATTTCTGTGAAAGATATCTTTGAATTTTGATGGGGATTGCATGGAAGCTGTAGATTGCTTTGGGACATTTTAACAATACTAATTATTTCAATTTATGAGCACAGAATATCCTTCCATTTATTTGTACCTTTTTCAGTTTCTTTCATCAATGTCTTATAGTTTTCAGTGTGCAGGTCTATCATGATGAATGCTTAATGCATTTCCAGCTTTGGATGTCTGGGTTAAAACTGAGGCTCTAAAGAGAGAAACAGTAACCTCTTAACCAGCACCAAATTGCTGTTTTTATGAAGTCAGCCCACTAGGGAATTTCTGTGAACTTTTTCCCCCCGATTCTTCAGGAATCCAGAACTGTTCTTTGAGTACCTAGAACTCTGTCAAAGGATAACTGTACTAGATTATGGCCATTTCCCATCCTATAAAAATTAGTACTCTGTTTCTTGGTAACATACTAATTTTCAATGAAGTGATTGAATTTTTTAATGAAATTATTCCTCAGGTGTGCAGTATTGGTGACAGCTATATTAGATATGATTGAAGGATAAATTTGTATAAATGAAAATCCCTAAAATACCTGCTATAGACACTAGATTTTAAAGCACTTCTCTATTAATCATTCAACCGTGTAAGTCCTCAGTGCTCTAAGTACATTGAAATACTTTGGAAAAGTGGAGACTTTGGAGCAATGGACCTATTATCTTTGTCCCCCACCTTCAGGATAGCGAAAGAGAATTGTCAACTGTGAAGCAGGACAAAAAGTAAGAGTAGGTATGAACTCCTCAGATTAGTGGGAAAAAATAGTAGTGAAAATTTACCTGCTGGTCTTCATGATGAATCACAGGAAACTCGAACTGAAAGAGGCATATCAGGCAAGTAGTAGGGATAGGGAATGATAGGGACCACTTGGCACCTTGGCAGTTGATTCTCATGTACAGATGAGTCTGATGGTGACTGAACCTGAGAAGTGGATGGAGACAGAAGAAGATGGAAGTGTCCAGCTGTATTCCTCATGGTAGCCCATCACCAGAGAGTTTGGGCAGAGTTTGGATTACCTGGTGTGAGTCCACAGGTGACCTGGACAGTATTCTTGTGTTTCTCACCTCTATTTCTTTAATAAACAATAGTCACTGAATTGGAAACCACTTGGAGTTTCTACTCTCACTGAAAGTGAGTTTCCATAGTGAAATTGGAGACCTGACAACTTGACACAAACATGGTACTCTTTGACTCTTCCCTGTAGTTTTGTCATGAATTCTGAGGGAGATAAGCCTTGTCAAAAAGAAGGCATCATAGAGAGGCATCGGGAGTATTTATTTAATCATAATACAGAAAAAGAATGAAGAAACTAGGAGACAAAATATTGACCTCAAATGTATGAAAACAAGTTGATTTTTTAGTGATGTTCTACAGTATACTTTAACAAGATTTATTGGAAGACAATGCACAGTACTATAGACACTGCCATTGGCCAGTACGACACTGGCATTTTAAGTATCCCAAAATTCCAAGAAGTTAAAACAGTTTAATATAGATGTACTTTGAGAAAGAAGTTCAAGAAGACTGTTAGGTGGCTATCATCAAAAAGTCGACAAATAACAAATGTCAGTGAGACTGGAGAAAAGGGAACCCTCATCGGTAGGAATGTAAATTGGTGCAGCCACTATGGAAAACAGTATGGAGATTCCTCAAAAAACTAAAAATAGAACTATCATATGACCCAGGATTCCACTCCTGGATATATATCTGAAGAAAATGAAAACACTAATTCAAAAAGATACATGCACCCCAGTGATTGCAGCAGCATTACTTACAATTGCCAAGTTATGGAAGCAGTCTAAGTGCCCATCAACAGATGAATGAATAAAGAAGAATATGGTGGGGCTTCCCTGGTGGCGCAGTGGTTGAGAGTCTGCCTGCCGATGCAGGGGACACGGGTTTGTGCCTCGGTCCGGGAGGATCCCACATGCCATGGAGCAGCTGGGCCTGTGAGCCGTGGCCGCTGAGCCTGCGTGTCCAGAGCCTGTGCTCCACAATGGGAGAGGCCACAACAGTGAGAGGCCCGCGTACCGCAAAAAAAAAAGATATGGTGTATATGTACAATGGAATATTACTCAGCCATAAAAGAGAGTGAAATTTTGCCATTTGCAACAATATCTATGGACCTAGAGGGTATTATATTAAATGAAATAAATCAGAAACAAATACAGTATATTATCACTTATATGTGTAACCTAAAAAAAGACGAATGAATATAACAAAACAGAAATAGACCCACAGATATAGAGAACAAATTAGTGGTTGCCAGTGGGGAGAGGGAAGAGGGGAGGCAATATAGAGGTAGGTGATTAAGAGGTACAAATTACTATGTGTAAAATAAATAGGCTATAAGGATATATTGTATAGAACAAGGAATATAGCCAAAATTTTATACAATAAAACATTTTATCCAATAAAAACTATAAATGGAGTATAATCTCCCATAATTGTAAACCACTGTGTTATACACCTGAAACTTTTGTCAACTATACCTCAATAAAAAGTTTTTTTAAGAAAACCAGAATGTTGATTTACACCAAATGTTGTAATATGATTTACAATGTGCACATTTGGAAATATACACTAAATCATATGCTAAATATACTTGAATACATGGTTACCACTAGAATATTTAAATGTGAATGTGACCAAAAATAAGCAAACTCAAGTTTTTTGGAATTAAGTGTGGGTTATTAGAGATAAATTTAATTTTTGGAAAAATAAAACTTAACTGGGACCACAAAAATATGAATTTCCTAATCTAGCTCATAACTCTTTTAACAATCTAATACATCTACATTTTGCTGGGGAAGGGTCTGGGAAATACAGTCCCACCATCATTAAGCAGAGGACTAAGTATTTCAGAAAGGTCTGTTTTTCCCATCTTTGTAACCTAACAGAGACATAAACTCTGGAATTCTGCCTTTGTTTCTCTGGCTTGCTTGGTCTGTTTTCTATTCAGTCTCAAGAAAAGACCCCTAGGTCGGGATACAGGTTTTATTTTACTAAACAAATTTATAGAAATTTATTTTATTAGGAAAATTGTCTTTGGAACACAAAGGCAGCTATGATTCTGTTTTGAGGCATAAGCTGTTATGCCTCGAAAATGTGAGGAATACGGTAAAAACTGAAAGCTTTCTCTCAAAGATTAGGAACAAGGTAAGGATACCTGCTTTTGCGACTTCTATTCAATAGTGTATTGGAAATTTTAGCCAGCATAATTACACAAAGAAAAAGAAATAAAAGGTATCCAGGGAGAGACCTTCAAGATGGCGGAAGAGTAAGACGTGGAGATCACCTTCCTCCCCACAAATACATCAGAAATATATCTACATGTGGAACAACTCCTGCAGAACACCTGCTGACCATTGGCAGAAGACCTCAGACTTCCCAAAAGGCAAGAAACTCCTCACGTACCTGGGCAAAAACAAAAAGAAAAAGCAGAGACAAAAGAATAGGTACAGAACCTGCACCTCTGGGAGGGAGCTGTGAAGGAGGAAAGGTTTCCACACACTAGGAAGCCCCTTCACTGGCCGAGGCGGGTGGTGGCAGGGGGGAAGCTTCAGAGCCATGGAGGAGACCACAGCAATAGGGGTGCAGAGGGCAAAGCAGAGATATTCCCGCACAGAGGATCAGTGCTGACCAGCACTCACCAGCCTGAGAGGCTTGTCTGCTCACCCACTGAGGCAGGTGGGGGCTTGGAGCTGAGGCTCTGGCTTCGGAGGACAGATCCCAGGGAGAGGACTGGGGTTGGCTGTGTGAACACAGCCTGAAGAGGGCTAGTGCACCACAGCTAGCCGGGAGGGAGTCTGGAGAAAAGTCTGGAACTGCCTAAGAGGCAAGAGACCATTGTTTCGGGGTGCACAAGGAGGGGATTCAGAGCACCGCCTAAACGAGCTCCAGAGATGGGCACGAGCCGCAGCTATCAGTGCAGACACCAGAGACGGGCATGAAATGCTAAGGCTGCTGCAGCAGCCACCAAGAAGCCTGTGTGCAAGCACAGGTCACTATCAACACCTCCTCTCCTGAGAGCCTGAGTAGCCGGCCACTGCCAGGGTCCCATGACCCAGGGACAACTTCCCTGGGAGAACACAAGGCGCACCTCAGCCTGTTGCAGTGTCATGTTGGACTCTGCTGCTGCAGGCTCGCCCCGCATTCCGAACCCCTCCCTTCCCCGGCCTAAGTGAGCCAGAGCACCCTAATCAGCTGCTACTTTAACCCCATCCTATCTGAGCGAAGTACAGATGCCCTCAGGCGACCTACACGCAGAGGCAGGGCCAAATCCAAAGCTGAACCCCAGGAGCTGTGTGAACAAAGAAGAGAAAGGGAAATCTCTCCCAGCAGTCTCAGGAGCAGCGGATTAAATCTCCACAACCCATTTGATGTACCCTGCATCTCTGGAATACCTGAATAGACAACGAATCATCCCAAAATTGAGGTGGTGGACTTTGGGAGCAGCTGTAGATACGGGGTTTGTTTTCTGCATCTAATTTGTTTCTGGTTTTATGTTTATCTTAGTTTAGTAGTTAGAGTTTATTATAATTGGTAGATTTGTTTATTGATCTCGTTGCTCTCTTCCTTTTGTTATATATATAGAATTTTTTCATTTTTCTCTTTTTGTGAGTGTGTATGTGTATGCTTCTTTGTGCGATTTTTGTATAGCTTTGTTTTCACCATTTGTCCTAGGATTGTGTCTGTCCATTTCTTTCTTTTTTTTTTTTTCAGTATAGTTTTTAGCGCTTGTTATCATTGGTGGATTTGTTTTTTGGTTTGGTTGCTCTCTTTTTTTTTCCTTTTTATTTTAAATTTTTTTAATTTTTAATAATTTTTTATATTTTTTATTTTAATAATTTTCTTTTTCTTTTTTTTTTTTTCATTCTTCTGTCTCCCTTTTCTTCTGAGCAGTGTAGCTGACAGGGTCTTGGTGCTCCAGCTGGGTGTCAGGCCTGTGCCTCTGAGGTGGGAGAGCCGAGTTCAGAACATTGGTCCACCAGAGACCTGGCTATGCATAATATCAAATGGCGAAAGCTGTCCCAGAGATCTCCATCTCAATGCTAAGACCCAGCTCCACTCAACGACCAGCAAGCTACAGTGGTGGACACCCCATGCCAAACAACTAGCAAGACAGGAACACAACCCCCACCCATTAGCAGAGAGGCTGCCTAAAATCATAATAAGGTCACAGACACCCCAAAACACACCACAAGATGCGGTCCTGCCCACCAGAAAGACAAGATCCAGCCTCATCCACCAGAACACGAGCATCAGTCCCCTCCACCAGTAAGCCTACACAACCCACTGAACCAACCTTAGCTACTGGGGACAGACACCAAAAACAACGGGAACTACGAACCTTCAGCCTGCGAAAAGGAGACCCCAAACACAGTAAGTTAATTAAAATGAGAAGACAAACACACAGCAGATGAAGGAATGAGGTAAAAACGCACCACACCAAACAAATGAAGGGGAAATAGGCAGTCTACCTGAAAAAGAATTCAGAGTAATGATAGTAAAGGTGATCCAAAATGTTGGAAATAGAATGGAGAAAATACAAGAAACGTTTAACAAGGACCTAGAAGAACTAAAGAGCAAACAAACAATGATGAACAGCACAATAAATGAAATTAAAAATTTTCTAGAAGGAATCAATGGCAGCATAACTGAGGCAGAAGAACGGATAAGTGACGCAGAAGATAAACTAGCAGAAATAACTACCACAGAGCAGAATAAAGAAAAAAGTATGAAAAGAATTGAGGACAGTCTCAGAGACCTCTGGGACAACATTAAATGCAACAATATTCGAATTATAGGGGTCCCAGAAGAAGAGAAAAAGAAAGGGCCTGAGAAAATATTTGAAGAGATTATAGTTGAAAACTTCCCTAATGTGGGAAAGGAAATAGTCAAGTCTAGGAAGCATAGAGAGTCCCATATAGGTTAAATCCAAGGAGAAACACGCTAAGACACACTGTTAATCAAACTATCAAAAATTAAATACAAAGAAAAATTATTAAAAGCAGCAAGGGAAAAACAACAAGTACCATACAAGGGAATCCCCATAAGGTTAACAGCTGATCTTTCAGCAGAAACTCTGCAAGCCAGAAGGGAGTGGCAGGACATATTTTAAATGATGAAAGGGAAAAATCTACAACCAGAATTACTCTACCCAGCAAGTATCTCATTCAGATTCGATGGAGAAATTAAAAGCTTTACAGACAAGCAAAAGCTAAGAGAACTGAGCACCACCAAAGCAGCTTTACAACAAATGCTGAAGGAACTTCTCTAGGCAAGAAACACAAGGGAAGGAAAACACCTACAGTAACAAACCCAAAACAATTAAGAAAATGGTAATAAGAACATACATATAGATAACTACCTTAAATGTAAATGGATTAAATGCTCCAAACAAAAGACACAAGCTCACTGAATGGATACAAAAACAAGACCCATATATATGCTGTCTACAAGAGACCCACTTCAGAACTAAGGACACATACAGACTGAAAATGAGGGGATGGAAAAAGATATTCCATGCAAATGGAAATCAAAAAAAAGCTAGAGTAGCAATTCTCACATCAGACAAAGTAGACTTTAAAATAAAGACTATTACAAGTGAGAAAGAAGGACACTACGTAATGACCAAGGGATCGATCCAAGAAGAAGGTATAACAATTGTAAATATTTAAATACAAACAATTGTAAAATGGTTATTTAAAAATAACAATTGTAAATACATAAGGCAAATGCTAACAACCATAAAAGGGGAAGTCGACAGTAACACAATCATAGTAGGAGACTTTAACACCCCACTTTCACCAATGGACAGATCATCCAAAATGGAAATAAATAAGGAAGCACAAGCGTTGAATGATACATTAAACAAGATGGACTTAATTGATATTTATAGGACATTCCATCCCAAAACAACAGAATACACTTTCTTCTCAAGTGCTCATGGGACATTCTCCAGGATAGATCATGTCTTGGGTCACACATCAAGCCTTGGTTAATTTAAGAAAATTGAAATCGTATCAAGTATCTTTTCCGACCACAACACTATGAGACTAGATATCAATTACAGGAAAAAAATTTGTAAAAAATACAAACACATCGAGGCTAAACAGTACACTGCTAAATAACCAAGAGATCATTGAAGAAATCAAAGAGGAAATAAAAAAATACCTAGAAACAAATGACAATGAAAAAATGACTATCCAGAGCCTATGGGATGCAGCAAAAGCAGTTCTAAGAGGGAAGTTTATAGCAATACAATCCTACCTCAAGAAACAAGAATCATCTCAAATAAACAGCCTAACCTTACACCTAAACCAATTAGAGAAAGAACTAAAAACCCCAAAGTTAGCAGAAGGAAAGAAATCATAAAGATCAGATCATAAATAAATGAAAAAGAAATGAAGGAAACAATAGCAAAGATCAATAAAACTGAAAGCTGGTTCTTTGAGAAGATAAACAAAACAGATAAACCATTAGCCAGACTCATCAAGAAAAAAGGGAGAAGACTCAAATCAATAGAATTGGAAATGAGAAAAGAGAAGTAACAACTGACACTGCAGAAATACAAAGGATCATGAGAGATTATGACAAGCAACTATATGCCAATAAAATGGACAACCTGGAAGAACTGGACACATTCTTAGGAAAGCACAACCTTCTGAGACAACCAGGAAGAAATAGGAAATACTAACAGACCAGTCACAAGCACTGAAATTGAAACTGGTTAAAACTCTTCCAACAAACAAAAGCCCAGGACCAGATGGCTTCACAGGTGAATTCTATCAAACGTTTAGAGAAGAGCTAACACCTATCCTTCTCAAACTCTTCCAAAATATAGTAGAGGGAGGAACACTCCCAAACTCATTTTACGAGGCCACCATCACCCTGATACCAAAACCAAAGGTGCCACAAAAAAAGAAAACTACAGGCCAATATCGCTGATGAACATAGATGCAAAAGTCCTGAACGAAATACCAGCAAACAGAATCCAACAGCACATTAAAAGGATCATACACCATGATCAAGAGGGGTTTATCCCAGGAATGCAAGGATTCTTCAATATATGCAAATCAATCAGTGTGATAAACCATATTAACAAATTGAAAGAGAAAAACCATATGATCATCTCAATAGATGTAGGAAAAGCTTTTGACAAAATTCAACACCCATTTATGATAGAAACCCTCCAGAAAGTAGGCATAGAGGAAACTTACCTCAACATAATAAAGGCCATATATGACAAACCCACAGCCAACATTGTTCTCAAAGGTGAAAAACTGAAACCATGTCCTCTAAGATCAGGAACAAGACAAGGTTGTGCACTCTCACCACTGCTATTCAACATAGTTTCGGAAGTTTTAGCCACAGCAATCAGAGAAGAAAAAAGGAATCCAAATCGGAAAAGAAGAAGTAAAGCTGTTGCTGTTTGCAGAATGACATGATACTATACATAGAGAATCCTAAAGATGCTACCAGAAAACGCCTAGAGCTAATCAATGAATTGGGTGGAATAGCAAGATACAAAATTAATGCACAGAAATCTCTGGCATTCCTATACACTAATGATGAAAAATCTGAAAAAGAAATTAAGGAAACACTCCCATTTACCATTGCAACAAAAAGAATAAAATACTTAGGAATAAACCTACCTAAGGAGACAAAAGACCTGTATGCAGAAAACTATAAGACACTGATGAAAGAAATTAAAGATGATGCAAACAGGTGAAGAGATGTGCCATGTTTCTGGATTGGAAGAATCAACATTGTGAAAATGACTGCACTACCCAAAGCAATTCAGTGCAATCCCTATCAAACTACCAATGGCATTTTTCACAGAACTAGGAACAAAAAATTTCACAATTTGTATGGAAACACAAAAGGCCCCGAATACCCAAAGCAATCTTGAGAAAGAAAAATGGAGCTGGAGGAATCAGGCTCCCGGACTTCAGACTATATCACAAAGCTACAGTAATCAGGACAGTTTGGTACAGGCACAAAAACAGAAATATAGATCAATGGAACAAGATAGAAAGCCCAGAGATAAATCCACACACATATGATCACCTTATTTTTGATAAAGGAGGCAAGAATATACAATGGAAAAAAGACAGTTTCTTCTAATAAGTGGTGCTGGGAAAACTGGACAGCTACATGTAAAAGAATGAAATTAGAATACTCCTTAACACCATACACAAAACTAAACTCATAATGAATTGAAGACCTAAAAGTAAGGCCAGACACTATAAAACTCTTAGAGGAAAACATAGGCAGAACACTCTAGGACATAAATCACAGCAAGATCCTTTTTAACCCACCTCCTAGAGAAATGGAAATAAAAGTAAACAAATGGGACCTAATGAAACTTAAAAGCTTTTGTACAGCAAAGGAAAACATCAACAAGATGAAAAGACAACCCTCAGAATGGGAGAAAATATTTGCGAACGAAGCAACCGACAAAGGATTAATCTCCAAGATATACAAGCAGCTCATGCAGCTGAATATCAAAAAAAAAAAAATCCAAAAATGGGCAGAAGACCTAAATAGACATTTCTCCAAAGAAGATATACAGATTGCCAACAAACACATGAAAGGATGTTTAACATCACTAATCATTAGAGATATGCAAATCAAAACTACAATGAGGCATCACCTCACACCAGTCAGAATGGCCATCATCAGAAAATCTACAAACAAATGCTGGAGCGGGTGTGGAGAAAAGGGAACCCTCTTACACTGTTGGTGGGAATGTAAATTGATACAGGCACTATGGAGAACAGTATGGCGGTTCCTTAAAAAAACTAAAAATAGAACTACCATACGACTCAGCAATCTCACTAGTGGGCATATACCCTGAGAAAACCATAATTCGAAAAGAGTTCTGTACCACAGTGTTCATTGCAGCTCTGTTTACAATAGCCAGTTGGAAGCAACCTAAGTGTCCGTCGACAGATGAATGGAGAAAGAAGATATGGCACATATATACAATGGAATATTACTCAGCCATAAAAAGAAACGAAATTGAGTTATTTTTAGTGAGGTGGATAGACCTAGAGTCTGTCATACAGAGTGAAGTAAGTCAGAAAGAGAAAAACAAATACCGTATACTAACACATATATATGGAATCTAAAAAAAAAAAAAAAAAGTTCTGATGAACCTAGAGGCAGGACAGGAATAAAGACACAGACATAGAGAATGGACTTGAGGATAGGAGGGGGAAGGGTAAGCTGGGACGAAGTGAGAGTGACATAGACATACATACACTACCAAATGTAAAATCAATAGCTAGTGGGAAGCAGCCACATAGTACAGGGGGATCAGCTTGGTGCTTTGTGACCACCTAGAGGGGTGGGATAGGGAGGGTGGAAGGGAGACCTAAGAGGGAGGAGATATGGGCATATATGTGTATGTATAGCTGTTTCACTTTGTTATAAAGTAGAAACTAACACACCATTGTAAAGCAGTTATACCCCAATAAAGATGTTTAAAAAAATCCAGATTAGTAAGAAAGTAAAATTATTTCTATTTGGAGATGACATGATCTTATATAGAGAAAATCCTATAGAGTAAAAAAAAAAAATCACTGTTAGACCTAATAAATTCAGCAAAGTTTAGGATACAATATAAAATTACTAAAATCAGTTGTATTTCTATACAACTAGTAACAAACATTTGCAAAGGAAATTAACAATTCTATTAAGTAGTCAGGTATAAATTCAACCAAGAGATATAATATTTGTATTCTGAAAACAACATATCATTATATTCAACATAAGTATATTGCTTGAAGAAATTAAAGAAGACCTAAGCTAATGTAAAGACATCCTGTGTTTATGAATAAGAAGACTTAATATTATTAAGATGGTAATACTCCATAAGGCAATCTGCATATTCAGTGCAATTCCTATCAAAATTCCTCTTGCCTTTCTTTGCAGAAATGGAAAAGCTGGTTCTAAATTCATATGTAATTACAGGGCATCCAGAACGGGCAAAACAGTCTTGAAAAACAAGGTGAAGTACTCACAGTTCTCAATTTCAAAACTTACTACAAAGCTACAGCAATCAACTCCGTTGGTACTGACCCAAGGATAGACATACAGACCAATTAACTGTAATCAAGAGTGCAGAAATAAACCTACATACTTATGACCAATCTATTTTCAACAAGGGTATCAAGATCACTGAATGTGGAAATAATAGTCATTTGAACACAAGGTTCTAGAACAACTGGATAACCACATGCAAAAGAGTGAAGTTGGACACTTACACCATCTAGAAAAATTAACTCAGCATGGGTCAAAGGCATAAATACAGGAGCTAAGACTATAAAACTCTTAGAAGAAAACAGGAGCAAATTTTCATGACCTTGAATTTGGCAATGGATTCTTAGATATGACACCAAAATCACGAACAACAAAAGAAAAACTAGATACATTGAATTTCATCGAAATTTAAAACTTTTGTGTATCAAAAGGCACTATCAAGAAAGTGAAAGTATGGCTCACAGAATGGGAGAAAAATTTGCTATTCATATACATGATAAGGATCTAGTATCTAGAATATGTAAAGAACTCCTATAACTTGAGAACAGAAAGACAAGCAATCGAACTATAAGACAAGCAAGGGATGAATAGATGTTTCTGCAAAGAAGATATACAAATGATGAATAAGCACATGAAAAGACGTCATCAGGGAAATGCAAATCAAAACCACAATGAGTTGCCATTTCATACCCACTAGGAAGGCTAGAATCAAAAAAACCCAGAAAACATCAAGTGTTGGTGAGCATATGGAGAAATTGAAACCCTTAGACATTGCTGGTGGGAATGTAAGATGGTGCAGTCACTATGGAAAACAGTTTGTCAGTTCCTCAAGAAATTAAATGTAGAATTACCATATGATCCAGCAATTCCATTTCTAGGTGTATTCCCAAAAGAATTGAAACATAAGTTCGCATAAAATTTTGTACACAAAATGTTCATAGCAGCACTATTCATTATAGTCAAAAAGTGGAAACAGCTCAAATGTCCTTCAGCTGATGAATGGATAAGCAATTTGGTACATCAGCACAATGAAATGAAGCCATGAAAGCAAATGAAGTGCTGTACATGGTACAACAATGAACCTTGAAAACAGTATATTAAATGAAAGAAACCAGACACAAAAGATCACATATTGTATGATTCTGTTCATATGAAATATACAGAAGAGGGCAATCCGTAGAGACAGAAAGCAGCTTAGTGGTTGCCAGAGGCTGGGGGAAAGGGGAGTGGAGAATGACTGCTTAATGGATATGGGGTTTCTTTTGGTGGTGGTGTGAGGGAAATGTTCTGGTGCCAGTTAGTGGTGATGGTTTCACAACACTGTGAATGTACTAAAACGCACTAAATTGTACACTTAAATGGTAAATTTTATGCTATGTGAATCTTACCTTAATTTTTTAAAATGTGAAGAAGCCTGAAAAACTAATTGGGGCGTATACCAAGTTTTAGACCTAATAGTCACAAATAATTCTTCTGATTTTTGGTTTGAGTGGTTTTGTTTCAAAATTGTTCAGTGTTTTTGTTTCTTTTAAAACGGCATGGGCTTCCCTGGTGGCGCAGTGGTTGAGAATCTGCCTGCTAATACAGGGGACACGGGTTCGAGCTTTGGTCTGGGAGGATCCCACATGCCGCAGAGCAACTAGGCCCGTGAGCCTGCACGTCTGGAGCCTGTGCTCCGCAACAAGAGAGGCCGCGATAGTGAGAGGCCCATGCACCGCGATGAAGAGTG
Source organism: Globicephala melas (assembly GCF_963455315.2). Lineage (NCBI taxonomy): Eukaryota > Metazoa > Chordata > Mammalia > Artiodactyla > Delphinidae > Globicephala > Globicephala melas. The sequence continues at coordinate 59,680,055 of NC_083326.1, forward strand.
GCCCCCACTCGCCGCAACTAGAGAAAGCCCTCGCACAGAAACAAAGACCCAACACAGCAAAAATAAATAAAATTAATAAACTTCTACCCCCAACATCATCTTTAAAAAAAAAAAAGAAAAAGGCACAACATTGCTACAAGTTATTACTCACATTTTATACCAAGTGGTAAACCCTGAAGTTGTCTCTTTATATTTGTGTAATTAAAAAATTAAAAACATGAACAGTGAAAAGAATTTCTTCTGTTTAAGACAGTGTGAGGCAAAGTACAGTTTGCTGCCTGTTTTTGTACAACCGACCAAAAAGAAATGTTTTTTACATTTTTTAATACTGGTAAAAACAGCAGAAGAATAAATAATATTTCTTGACATATAAAAATTACATGAAACTCAGATTTCAGTGTCCATAAGTACAGTTTTATTAGAATATAGTCCGTTCGTTTGGTTATGGGTTGTCAGTGACTGTTTTCCTGCTACATCAGCACAGTTGAAGAGTTGCAACAAAGACTATGAAACAGCAAGTAAAACATTGACTAGCTTAAACTGGTTTTGCTTCCTTAAATAGGTTATTGATTAATCAAATTGAAACAGCACTAGCTTAAACTGGTTTTGCTTCATTAAATAGGTTGTTGATTAATCAAACCCTGAATCATTTTACAGAGACAGCACTACACATATGCAAGAGGGAACCCGTGTCTCCAGGATAACCCCAGAACCAACAATCTTCAGTCCACGGAACTTGGAGAATAAAATTGTTACCCCGGAGCCCTTTACAAAACAAGGATTCCTTCAATGAAGAAAATCTGGCTTCCAGCAGCAGGAGTAGTTTCTATGGACTAATTTAAGACTAGCCAGTCAGCTTCCGGGTTTGAAATTCCCCTATCCCCTTAATTTTTGCCTCAAACCCTGGATCTATGAAACAGGTTTGAGAACCTTGCCTCCTGTCTCCTTGCCGGTCAACCTGGCAATAAAGGTCTTTCTCTTCTCAAAAGCAGGTGCCTGAGTTTTGGCTTCTACAAGCATCGGGTAGTGAACTCGGTAACTACCATGCAGGATGTTCTTATCACTTTACACTGCTGCTCAGCACGCTACAAATTGCAGTGACATTTACAGCAACAGCATTTTGAGTGCCATGCGTATTGCAAGACTGACTGTTTTATTACCAGTCTATCCCCATTATGTCAAAACAAGAAAAGAAGAAAAGAACAGACTTTGTTGTCCTTTCAAAGCACAGTGGAATGTGGATTATTTTATTTTGAATTAGATGCAAAGCACTGTTTATTATACAGTGACCCTACAGGCATACCTTGTTTTATTGTGCTTTGAAGATGCTGTGTTTTTTACAGACTGAAGGTTTGTGGCAACCCTGCCCACATAAGACGGCAAACCTAGTCAATAAGTGTTGTGTGTTCTCACTGCCCCACCAACAGGCCGTTCATCTCTCTCCCTCTCCTCGGGCCTTCCTATTCGCTGAGACATATCAGTGTTGAAATTAGGCCAATTACTAACCGACAGTGGCCTCTAAATGTTCAAGTGAAAGGAAGAGACTAAATTCTTCGTTGTCGTGTTTTAAGGAATTGCCATGGCCACCCTACCCTTCAGCAGCCACCACCCTGACCAGCCAACAAGTATCAACATCCAGGCAAGACCCTCCACCAGCAAAAAGATTGCTCTTTTTTGAAGGCTCAGATGATGGTTAACGTTTTTCATCAATAAAATATATATATATATATATATATATATAGTTTTTTTCTTTTTTTTTTTTTGTGGTACGTGGGCCTCTCACTGCCGTGGCCTCTCCCGTCGCGGAGCACAGGCTCCGGACGTGCAGGCTCAGCAGCTATGGCTCACGGGCCCAGCCGTTTCACAGCATGCGGGATCCTCCCGGACCGGGGCACGAACCTGTGTCCCCTGCATCGGCAGGCGGACCCTCAACCACTGCGCCACCAGGGAAGCCCTAAAATATTTTCAAATTAAGGTATGTACATTGTTTTTTTAGACATAATGCTATTGCAGACTTAATAGACTATGGTACAGTATAAACATAACTTTTGTATGCACTGAGAAAACAAAAAATTCATGTGACTTGCTTTATTGTGATACTCACTTTATTGCTGTGGTCTGGAACTGAATCCCTGATGTCTCTGAAGTAGGTCTGTATAGCTTTTGCTAAAAAAAAAATACAATATACATCAACATTACCAAAGACTCATCATAATAGTCCCACCTCACAGGAGAGCAACAGTCAGAAAAATTACACCACTTAAAGTGGAATATCTCATCACAGATGAATTTTTCCACAAAAAGAAACATAAAAATGAGTCTGTGACCAAAGTAAGTTTCTGAATGGTTCATTTGTTAGTCAGGCAAGGAAAGCCATTTACTGATGGTGAGTTAGTTGAATCATCTTTGATTGTAGCAGCCAACAAAATGAGTACAGAGAAAATAAACTTAAGATTGTAATCCTTTTGATGAGAACATTTTCTTGGAGAGTAGAGGATGTTGGGAGCAACATCAGTGGTCAGTTTTTCTTTTAAAAAGAAAATGATCGGGCTTCCCTGGTGGCGCAGTGGTTGAGAATCTGCCTGCCAATGCAGGGGACACAGGTTTGATCCCTGGTCTGGGAAGATCCCACATGCCGCGGAGCAACTAGGCCCGTGAGCCACAACTACTGAGCCTGCACGCCTGGAGCCTGTGCTCCGCAACAAGAGAGGCCGCAACAGTGAGAGGCCCGCGCACCACGATGAAGAGTGGCCCCCGCTTGCCGCAACTAGAGAAAGCCCTCACACAGAAACGACCCAACACAGCCAAAAATAAATAAATTAATTTTAAAAAAATGATCAAGAGGCTTTCCTTAACTCTTGATGAATTGACAGATGTGACAAATGCTCAGTTTTTGTTATTTGAAGAGTCAATGCCACGTATGAAGTAACTGAAGAATTAGCCTCTGAATAGCCTGCATGAAACAACTACCAGCAAAAATATTTTCAAAGTTGAGAAGACCCTAATTAGTACAACATGAAACAGCAGATGCTAAAATGTGTTGCAACTAAGGCAGTAAAAATATGTCTGCAGCAGAGAGGCTTAGTTGTACAACTTTTAAAAGCTTGTGAAAGTGTAAGGTGTTTAAATCCCATGGTTATTCTATTCATCAGCAGGTATTTTGCAAAAAATATTTTAACCTACCATGTATTATTGAACTAGTAACATCAATAGTGAACTTCATTTGCTCTTATTTAACTATCATCAGTTCGAAAAAAAATTTTTCCAGAAATAGATTAATATCCTGAATTGCACTACTTTACAGCAGTTTGATGACTTAGTGGTAAAAATGTAACTGTGATTTTTTTGAGCTCAGGACACAGATTGAAATTTTTCTAAATACAAAGAACCACTATTGACCACTGAATGGCTTTAGAAAGTAGCTTTGGCTGCAGATTTTTTCACATTGTGGAAATGTGTTTTCTGTTTTGTCATGTAAGTACTACATAATCTCAATTTTTCCTCTTGGCCTGCAAAGTCTAAAATATTTACTATCTAGCCCTTTACAGAAAATCTCCTGATCCCTAGTTTAAGACATTAGAATCAGAGAATTCCATGCATTTTTACTGAGCAGTAATTTTTCACTTAATTACAAGTGTTTCAATGATTTTTTTTTTTTTTTATGTGACATTCAGGAAAAGGCTAAACTATGGAGACAGTAAAACGATGAGGTTGGTAAGGGCTGCAGTGATGGGGGTTAGGGAAGGAGATGGGTAGGAGGAGCACAGAGGATTTTTAGAGCAGGGAAAATGCCCTATAGTGATGGGTACATGTCATGTATTTGTTCAAACCCATAGAGTGTACAATACCAAGAGTAAATCCTAATGTAAACAAAGAACTTCGGATAATGTGGTGTGTCAGTGTAGGTTCATCAAGTGTAACAAACGTACCACTCTGGTGGAAGATGCTGGAGAGGGGGGAGGTGTGAATTGGGGTGGGGGTACTATGGGAAATCTGCGTACCTAACTCTTAATTTTGCTTGAACTTAAAACTACTCTAAAAAAAGTATTTCAAAAAATGAATAAAATTTAAGATATAATAATTTTTAAAAAAAAGAAAACTATGCTCTTGTATAGCAGATCGAGAATTATGCTGTTTATGTCTTCTTTTAGAGGTTGTGTTAGTCTGCTTAGGCTGCCATAACAGAATACCACAGACTGGGTGGCTTAAACCGTGGAAATTCATTTTCTCACAGATTTGGAGGCATGAAGTTCAAGATCAAGGTGTTGTCAGTGTTGGTTTCTGGTGAGGGTCTCTCGGCTTTCAGAAGGCACCTTTTGTGTGTCCTCACGTGGCCCTCCCTTTGAGCGCACGCACAGAGAAAGAGAGTACCAGCAAAAGCACTACATCTGCCAAATTTGCATCTGCAGCATGTGGACTTAACACCTGTCTCGTAAAGTTAACTGGAGAATTATGTATGAAAGTGCTTGGCAAAGTACCTGGGACAGAATAAGTCATCAGTAAATGGACATTATAACTATTATCAATGTTATCCCCTACAAGGAAACTCTTAAAAACATCTTTGTATGAATCTGCCTACCCGAACAAGAACTAGATATCAATAGTATTGATTTATAATCATTTCAGTTTCTTCCACTTTGTGATTTGAAATTACTTATTTAAGCAAAATAGTTAACAAAAAAGTCATATATATAAAATTTGCTATGATGGAGAATAAGATGTAACACTTTAGTAAACAAATTAGTTTCTTTTGATTGAAGTGCAAAAAGAAATCCAATTCTACGTTATCTAGGTAGCTAAGGAGCTCTTCAATATTTGTGACACAGTCTTGCTCACCTAATTGTTTGGGCACAGCTACATAAAACCTTTTAAAAATTCTATGCAAATGACAAGTTTAAAAGTATTGGTTTTATCTATGCAGAAAGGATAAAAGAGGAAAAGGACTTTGCTTTACTACATACCAAAACATGCTACCAAACCTGAATATTTTACTTCAAAATACTAAAGAAAAAAAAAGAATGAAAGTCAGAGGAGTGTTTTTTACTTGTAGTCTGCAGTAAAGGGCTACTACTGCTGCCATAGCAACCGGCTTGCTAGGTGGCTTTGCAAAGGAAGCATCTCTCCAGACCAGCTGCCAACCTCATTTGCATCTTTCTCAGTAAAGTTGCTTCGCAAATGTTTCTAGAACATTCATCTCAATGTCATGAAACCTCAGTTATGACCTGCTCTCTGTTCCTCTCTATCCCACAACCAACTCCCTTACTCCACAAAATTCAAACTTAGCTCTCCCCCTCCCCTCCTGCCCTGATAGAAGATAGTGATTTATCATGTGATGATCAAAGACTGCCAATGAAGTAGGAGTCACCCCTCTCGCATCTTAAAATAGAATCCTCAGCAGAGACCCATTCAGGATTTTAGTTTCGAGACACTGCTCCCAATTACTGAAACTAAGGCTGGTCCTTAGAGAATGGAAGTAGGAAAGAATAGTGGTTGGGGGCTTAGGCTCTGCAGTTAGATACACCTGATGCCAAAGGTCAGGTTCTCCCTGCCCCACCTCCTCTCACACCCACCCTCCCTCTCCCTACTCCTCATGGAAAAAGCTCTGAGGCAGAGATTTTTATGCAGGAGTTTATTGGAGAGAGAGCACCACCCGTAAAGGAAAGGGAAGCAGGACCGGGCAGAGGGAGAAGTTCAACTGCAATTCATTTGCAATAGAGGCTTGGCTGACCCTGCAGGGTGCTCTGGAGGTGCTACAGCCCTTCAGGGTTGGCCTCCCTTTGCCAGAAATTTGAATTGGCAAAATCAGTCGTCACAGAGACTTGCAGCTCAAGGTCATTAGGACTAGGAGCTCAGAGGTCCCACAGGTCTGCTAGCACCTGTAGAACAAACCTTCACCTGGCGGTGCAGACAGTTCTGGGCTATGTGAGTGTGCAGGGAGGAGGAGAACCGTGCATCTCAGACGAGGCCAGGTGTGCAGTATAACGAGGACACCTGTTCTTGCATGTAGCTCCAGAAATAACTCCAGACTTTGTTGAGCACTTCAGAGTTTGATGCTGAAGTTGTAAAGAATTACTCAAAGGTGGTGTTCTAGAGAGGGAACCCCTAGGGCCTGGGTCTCTCTCTGCCTACTTCCTGATCAGGAATTCCAATTAATAATTGATAAAGGTGTGATTTTTGTGTGCCATTCACATTGGTCTTTTTAACAGTGCTTTGAGCTTACTGTTGAGCTTATCATATTGGGATTTTTATTTTGCAAAATGAGTGTAATTGTCCCTAAATTCATGTATGTGAAAATAAGGGAAGTTGCTTGTGGGCTGACTCAAATTATTCTACATAAAAATACTGTTAAAGATACAGCAAAGTTATTCTAGTGCCTTAGTTTTATTTTTGGTTTTTGTGGGGTTTTTTTTTGTTTGTTTGTTTGTTTTTTGTTTTTTGCGGTACGCGGGCCTCTCACTGCTTTGGCCTCTCCCGTTGCGGAGCACAGGCTCCGGATGCGCAGGCCCAGCGGCCACGGCTCACGGGCCCAGCCGCTCCGCGGCATGTGGGATCTTCCCAGACTGGATCACAAACCCGTGTCCCCTGCATCGGCAGGCGGACTCTCAACCACTGCGCCACCAGGGAAGCCCTTGTGTTTGTTTTTGAAACTTTAGGCCAAGTCCTTTATGAAGAGCATAATAGTGAAAAATGGTATGCTTTTTAAAAAAGAATCACTGTATATAAAATGTTTGAAAATTTTATTTCACATATGCAGACACAAAGGTTGGACAAATACAGCAATGTGAACTAAATTTTGTAAATACTCCACTTCTTTACACTGTTGAGCTGCCAGTGCATATTGTACAAAAGAAAATGGTTTCATAAATTAATTGATTCAAAAGCAGGTGCCAGTGTTTTACATTTTTTATTTAAAAAATTAATTTTCTATAATGAATTTTTTTTAAAGGTTGCTGGGCAGCTTCTGATGCATCAAGTTATATCAAGCCTCACTTGAAGGCTGCTAATTATTGGGTTAATTTTCCACTGCTGCTGAACAAATTCCCACAAACTCAGGGCTTAAAACAGCATCCATGTATTAGTTCACTGTTCTGCAGATCAGAAGGTTGGACAAGCTTGGCTGGGTCCTCTGCTTGAGTTCACCTCTGAACTCTTATCTAGTTTGCTCAGTTGTAGGCCTGAGGTTCCTGCTTCCTTGCTGGCTGTTGGCCAGGGGTCACTCAGTCCCAGAGGCCAGTCTCCAGTCTCTGTACATTGTCTTCTCCATCTTCAAGGCCAGCAAATGGTGTCGAATCTTCTCCTGCCTCTTCTCTTTCTGATGTCCTCTTCTGCTACCAGCTGATGAAAACCTGTTACTTGTAAAGGGCTCTTGTTAGGTTAGGTCCACCCAGATACTCTCCCTATGTTAAGTTCAGTTGATTGTCAACCTTAATTACATCTGCAGGATCTCCTTTGCCATGTAACATAAGGTAATCGGAGTAAAACCAGGGGTGGAAGGTCATGGGACCATCTTAGGACTCTGCCCTTCACAGTTCCTGTAAAGGACCCAGCAGAATGCCGAAGTGATATATACTGTCTCCAACCCACTGGCTTCCATTTTGGTGCCTGGGGACCAAATAGCAACTTTTCCTTGATTCCTGGAGGGACTGATCATCGTGAATCTACCCACAGAGTCCTAAGAAAGATTTCTTGGTGAGCAGACCCCTGCATTTTGTGGGGGTTATCAGATACTCCTGCAGACAGAGGTGTGGTGATATGGCAGTCAGGGCCTTTGAGACTGAGACTCCCCACCTGTCAACCCACAGGACATCATCTGTTGAGTGAACACTTTGGACATCAGTGGGTAGGGGCACTTGTACCAAATGCTGACCCGCTCATTGGTGCCAAGTGGCAGGGAAATTTGCCTCACCAGCACTTCTTCCCCAATGCTCTTCCAGAGCAGGAGGGTCCCCTATGGCACTTATGGGATGGGGAAGTACAAGCATACAGCACATCAATTCCTCCTAGACATTCAAATATAGATGCAACTGTAGTACATTGACTTGGTTCAAACGCCCTGTGGACAAGTTTATGTTAGCTTGTTTTTCCCTGCGAGATCCCTGCCCAAACCCCATCAAGTGAGCTTTTCCCTAAAGGGCCAGGTATGATGGTCACAAGGGCCTGTATTCAAAAGAGCCATAAAAGTTTTGAGGTGCTGCCACCAAAGTTCCCCAGCATACTTAGATGGGTATGTTTGAGGACAGGGAGACCTTTGTCCCACCTCTAATCATTTTTTTTCCTTAAAGCATCTGAGGGCCAGGAGGAGGGATATGGAGGGATCAGAGGAGAGAGCTGCTCTGGGCCAGTAAGCAAGCACATTAACTTTCAGTTTCAAGTGGCTGCCTGTTCAGACTCAACCAAGCTGTTTTTGATTTTGGGTCACCCAAAACTCTGTGTCCTCACTGTTGGCACCATTTATTTTAGCTCTGGGGACCCTTTGACTCAGCAGCCAAGCCACATTGCCTTCTGGCTGGGTTTACAGGGCATGATAACCTCCCTTCCTCCTCCTGCCTGGAGGAACCTCCTTTCCTCCTCCTGCCTGGAGGAGAGTGGGCAATAGCCAGTGCACCATTTGGAAGGCTTCTTCAATTCTTGCCACTCAGCCTCTAAATATTTATTAAGAGCTAAGGCAGTGAGAGACCCTTACTCCCCACCCATCACTACTTGGCAAGAGTATTCACTTCCCAATCCCAGGAAGTCTTCCTGTCCCAGCCCTTGGAACTTTTTGTTCCTCTTCCAGAAAGCCATGACTCTATCAGAATCCTATCCTCTTACCAAAACTGTCAAGAACTGGGGAGTGTCTGAGGTTTTACCCTGATTACAAGCCAACAAGTTAGCCTGTTACTGCTTTGAGAGATTTGCTGTACAACATTGTACTTATAGCTGACAATACTGTATTGTACACTTAAAAATTAAGAGCGTAGATCTCATGTTAAGTGCTCTTGCCACAATAAAATAAAATAAAAATTGTAAAGAACCAAAAGAAAAAGAGGAGGAGAAGAGGAAAAAAAAACCCTTCCCAAGGTCTTTATACTCTTCTTTTTTATCAGGGAAATAGAGGCATGATGGTTATGAAGCTAGGCTCTAAAGGCACACCGCCTAGATTTGAATCCTAGGTTTTCCATCTTGTTAGCTGTGTGACCTTGGACAAATTACGTAACAGCTCTTTGACTCCATTTCCCCAGCTGTAAAATGGGGATAATAGTATCTATTATAAGGGTGCTATGAGGATTAAAGATGTCAATCCATGTAAAGACACTTAGGCCCTGGCACTCAATAAATGTTACTACTGCATGAGATGCTAAATAAATATTTTAAACAATGACTCGTACGGAACATATAAACCAATTAAATCTTTGTTCCTAAAGGAACAGAACATTCATATAAGTATAGTTCTGTCATTTATTTTCATCTACTGGCCAAGCAACAATAATGGTGGATGTACATGTATGGTTTCTTAACAGGAAAGAATAGGGCTCAGGTTGATTGAGTGCCTACTGTTTGCTCAGCACAGTGTAGATAGTTTTACCTAGATTGATTGTTTTACTTTATTCTCACAACAAGCCTGCAAATTGGGCATTTTACCCCCATTTTTCCTTAGGATGAAACTTGCCCAAGGTTAGTAATTTGTTCCAAATCACAGCACCTAGCAGGTCTGGATGTGAATTCAGGTCTGACTACAGCGTACAGGTGTCCACAGATGCTCTGGATGCTGCCACCTAATTTCCTGGGTCCACCAGAAAGAGGACAAATGGAAATCATTATAGTTGAAGGAGTTCAGTGCCAGTAAGAGCCAAGTTATTCATCGGCTGTACCAGACTTCATGGTTTTCTGTTTTCATATTTAAACAGGGTGTTGGTCTAGGTATAATACTCCGGGTGACCAAATCTTTGCTTTGATTGTTAATTTACTATCCTACGAGAAAGTAAATTAGAAAAAAATGTGTTGGGACTTGAAGGATAAATTAATACAGATGCCTCAGAAAAGATGGGATGGGGCGAGTGGGGTGGTCATGCCAGGACATGTAATGACCAAAAATGCACTGTCACTAGGGCCGAATTTTTTTTTTTTTTTTTTTTTTTTACGGTACGCGGGCCTCTCACTGCTGTGGCCTCTCCAGTTGCGGAGCACAGGCTCCGGACGCGCAGTTCTCAGCGGCCATGGTTCACGGGCTCATCCGCTCCGCGGCACGTGGGATCTTCCCGGACCGGGGCAGAAACCCGTGTCCCCTATATCGGCAGGCGGACTCTCAACCACTGTGCCACCAGGGAAGCCCGACTAGGGCCGAATTTTATCTTTATTCAAATGTTGGATAAGCTACCATTTAGTGAAACCTACCTATTCTCTATCTTTTGGGAAGTATCATGGAGTTTTTTTTGTAGGCACTGTTTTAAATGTTCAGAAACAGAAGCAACCATCCAGGGTTAGAAAAGTAAATCAAAGAAACAAATGTCTTCTTTTGCCGTAGAAGCATCTGTATCAAATTACTAATGTTGAACTAAAGGGACTCGAAATATATTTCATTTATTTGCTTATGTAACTTTTACTCACTATTTTCATTTTGTGGTGAGTAAAGGAAAAACGGAATAAGAACAAGATGACCTTTCCATTTTGTCCTAAAATAGAAAACAGGAAGAATGAGCACTGCCCTCTTTGGGTTACACAATATAATAATCTTAACACTGAACAGCTGGCAGAATTTGTTAGTCATCACCAAATGAGCAGAGACACTTACTTACCTGGCCTGAGTCAAGTTTTAGACTGTGTCCTCATAATATCTTTCTTCTGCAAAGTAATCACAAGGGTTCCAAACTCTTTGTCTTTTAATTGTAGACAGAGAAAGTGTAGGTGGGTTGTTTAGATTCTCTTGCAGATGGCTGACAGTTCTAATCGTATTTAATCATTCTAAAGCATTCAGAGTGGACAAAAACAGAGGAGACATGGAGAACTTTTTGTTTAATCATTACACCCAATTTCACAATTGCCCCAGGGGCCAAGAACTTGAGGGAGAGGCTAGATTCCCTTAGACAAGAAATGCTGTGCAGGGGCTGCCGGGTCCACACTGCAGGGTTTCGTCTACACCAAGTGAGGGAGGAAGAATAGGAGGTCTGGGCTCGGAATCAGCACATTCCAGGAATGTCCTATGCTCTAAGGAAACACTGTGCTGCGTTAGAAGGAAGCCTTGAGAAGTTTTCCTGCGGGGTCCTGCCTGGGGCTGGCCTCTCCTCTGCATTAGCTGCAGGGAAACCATAGTCACTGTTGGGACATGACACATGTCTCATTAACGGTGGACCTGAAGAAAAGACTCAAGTGTGTAGGTGGAGGGTATATATCTTATTTTTAAATTGAAGTATAGCATAGTTGATTTACAATGTTGTGTTAGTTTCAGGTGTACAGCAAAGTGATTCAGTTATATGTGTGTGTGTGTGTGTGTGTGTGTGTGTGTGTATATATATTTAGATTCTTTTCCACTATGGTTTATTACAAGATACTGAATAGAGTTCCCTGTGCTATACAGTAGGATCTTGTTGTTTATCTATTTTATATATAGTAGTGTGTATATGTGAGTCCCAAACTCCTAATTTATCCCTCTCCCCTCTTCCCACTTTGGTAACCATAAGTTTGTTTTCTATGTCTGTGAGTCTCTTTCTGTTTTGTAAATAAGTTCATTTGTATCATTTTTTTAGATTCCACATACAAGTGATTTCATATGATATTTTTCTTTGTCTGACTTACTTCACTTAGGTCCATCCATGTAGCTGCAAATGGCATTATTTCATCTTTTTTTATGGCTGAGTAATATTCCATTTTGTGTGTTTGTGTGTGTGTGTATGTATCTATATATAGAGATATATAGATATACACCACATCTTCTTTATCCATTCATCTGTTGATGGGCATTTAGGTTGTTTCCATGTCTTGGCTATTGTAAATAGTGCTGCTATGAACATTGGGGTGCATGTATCTTTTCAATTTAGAGTTTTCATCTTTTCCAGATATATATCCAGGAGTGGGATGGCAGGATCATATAGTAACTCTGTTTTTAGTTTTTTAAGGAACCTCCGTACTGTTCTCCATAGTGGCTGCATGAATTTCCATTCCCACCAACAGTGTAGGAGTGTTCCCTTTGCTCCACACCCTCTCCAGAATTTGCTATTTGTAGGCTTTTTAATGACGGCCATTCTGACCAGTGTGAGATGATAAGTAGAGGGTATATATCTTTAAGAGCAAACTTGTGAATATGAAGAAGAGAGACATTTAGAAAGGAAATATAATCCCTTCAGATCGTGTGTGGATCCAGAGAGGGAGAAATCAAAGTAAACCTTTTAAAAAGTTCATCCGGGTGGCAGAAGATAGAACATAAAACCCAAATTAGGACTTTAGGATAAAAAGGGACATGGAAACTTCTGTTGATTCACCAACTCTGCTGCAGGAGATCTGAATCAAAGACTACTTGCAATTAATATATTTTTTGTTGTATGACATGATAGCAAGAGGATGGAAAGAATTAGAACCTAATTTGGCTGTCAGTGATCTGGATTTCAGGTTGGGACATCATGCCTATCCTTCAATATAAACACCTGGAACAGTGAATAAAAGGGATAAATAAAAATGTTTGTAAGTTGAAATGCGGTAGGCTGTTGTGTATGGGAGAAAATAAGACATTTTTTTCATTCAGCCGACACGCAATGTAAAACAAAAGTACCCCATTGTGTAGAAGTCAGAGCTTCCTACTTCTTGTCAATGTGGCTGCTGGCATCTCCAAATTTCATCATGTTTCCATTTTTCATCTATTTGGGATGGCAGTATGGTTCAGAGGTATAAAGATAAGCACTGGATTTAAGTATTTCCTACTTTCTTAGGGGGAAGTAACTCGAGCCCAGAGTACCTAGATCACCATCGACTTATTTATGTTTCATTTGTCACATGCGCCATTCTGGCCCTCTGCTACATCCCTCTAAGAACAGATTTTGACCAGCAGGAAGGGCTGTAGAAATTAGCAGGGGACCCTGGCTAAACCACTGAGGAAATCCCTGTGGGGCAATGACGTTTCACCTCACTCACACCTGTTGCCGTGATATCGATTCATCCGTGTGCTCTTTGTGTTGACAGTTCCAGAAGCACCATCATGCTTCCCTTCCCTTTTTACCATTGAGATCAACTTAAAAAGATGAGCTCCGATAGGAGGAAGAGGGATTGCACTGCACATAGCATAAAGCTTAGAGTTGCAATTCTGCAGGAATTTAGTGCAGTTTTAAATTGGTACTGTGCATTTTTGGAAGGTTGACACCTACTGAAAGGGTGCCCCTTCCTGTGTTCCCTTAGACAGTCAGTACCTCTGCCAGGGCCCTGTGCTCCCCCAGCACCTGTTGCAGGTGTCTGCTGGCTGGTCCCTCTGAGCAACAGATCCACAGAGGAGGGAGGAGGACTTCTGAGTCAGTGGGGGAAGGTTCAGCACTCCAGCAGCCTAGCCGGTCTTAAATTTCTTAAAAATAAGTGCAAATGGATTTTCTTCGTAAAAATAAAGGTCTAGCATTTTTTGTGGCCTGGCATCCTGTCCATCCCGAGATAAAACTGAACTAGGATTGCCTTGGTTTTCAGCAGCCTTTTTCTGCTACCTTTATGTTGAAAATGATCTTTCCACCTGTCCCATCCTTTACTCAATCCCAAGGGACTGTAGTGAGGCCTCACATTTACACTACAAGGTGAGGAAAGGAGTATAAACAAATTGAACATGAGCCCAAGCCTGTCAGCTCCATGTGATCAGTTTTCTTCATTTTGCCCCGTCAAGTCCTTCATTCAGAAGAAAGGTCCCCACGAGGAATTACAGTCCTTCCCGGCTGGGCTTGAGCATCTGCCCTGATGCCTTTCGTGTTTGACCCCATGCTACCCATCCATCCAGAGCGGGGCTTCTGACAACCCCTCTGAGAGAGATGAGGTCTGTGCACAAGTGTGAAGGGTCTGAAACTTTACCCAACTTAGACTCTGACACGTCCTGTTCCTCTTTCGGGAATGCTGGCAGAAGACACAAGACTCTGAGGTCAGAGACCAAGGACTTTACTACTCACAGCCCAGAAGACAACATCTGCTCTTTGTATTAGTTCCCTTTGCCCCCGCGTAGCACTGAGATCATGTGATGGTCCCAAATGACACCAGCACGTGCAGGAGAGGGACCAGGGTCAAGTGCCCAGCACATGATCAGGCAGCAAACAAGCCCTGACCTACTTAAATGTCAGGGGAAGGGTCAGCCTAACCATCAGGTGCTGTCGGCACGAGCTTGCCAGGATGTTCAGGGCCCATGGAGGGCTGCCTCTCCCAGCAGGGCCCACATACAGTTTATCATTCTAGCTTCCCTTCGGAGAGACCTTAGTCCAAAAGCCCACAGCACCGAGTGCTGATAGCCCTGGGCTGGCTGCTGAAGACCCACCGAATGTTGATTTATTGCTGGAGGAAAATGGGGTGGTGGGATGTCCATGTGTCTCCCTATGTTTAAACAAAAACACCCCACACACGGCCCCCCCAACCCTTTCCTGGTTTCAGTTCCTGCTGGACTGTTACATACACTCTCAGTTCCTGTTTGATGGTAGTACTGAAAAAGAAACAGCACCTACTCTCCAACTTGGATAGAGAATTCAACATGAAAAAGGAAGATACGTGTAATAAACTCAAACTCAGTATGTCCAAAACCAGACTTCTGGTTGCGTCCACAGCCACAGAGAAGGCAGCACATCCTCCCTCAGCCTCCTTCTGCGCCTGAGCGCCCGGCGGGCCGTCCACAGCCTGACCCACCGGTTCCTCCTGCTGTAGTCCCATCACCTCTTGGCAGGATGATTCCATCACCCGCTAGATGCTTGGTGGCTTCAGTGTTTACCGTCTCACGCTGGTTCTCAGTCCAGCAGCCGGAGGGGTCCTTTCATCATGAAAAGCCAGATCCTATCACTTTTCTGCTCAGAACCTCCCACTGACTCCCAGTGCATTCTGAAAGAAAGGACCTGCCTGGTCCCACACAATCTGCAACCCAGCCTGCCTCTCTGATCTGACCTCTGACCCCCCTCCTCACTGCTTCCATTCCCATCACTCCACCTGCTCTGGGACTCACTGGACTCACCAAGCCCACCTGGCTCAGGGCCCTTGCACTGCTGCTGCCTCTGCCTGGTCCTCCCCTGACCCACAGATGCCAAAGGGCCTACCTCTGCTCCCCTTCAGGCCACCCCGACCCCTACACCCCTGCATTATGTTTATCCATGGCACTTACCACCATTTGACACACGGCAGACATTTATTTCCTTGTTATCTGTTTCCTCTCTGAGTCCAGGGTTCTGCTCACAGGTACCCTCCCTGCTGTATTCCCAGTGCCGAGAACACTGCCGGCCACACACCGGCTCCCAATGAATGCTTGCTGGAGTTATTAATTCAACAGGTATTTATCGTCTACCTTTTCAGTTTGCAGTCCAAGGGGAAGAGACAAAAATCAAAAAGAACTTGTAATACAGTGGGTTTAGTGCCACATTGGAGAAGTGTAGGGTATCACAGGGCCACACAGGAGGTCTACACTGCGGGGAGCCAGATGGGAGTTTATTTTTAAATGCAGACCCTCGGAGAAGTCCCTGTGACATCCAATTTGGCATTCCCAGCATCCTACCCCACCCAAGGAGTTCTCGAGTTTTTGTTCTAATTGTGATTATAAATGCATCAGTCATTGCCTTCTTAGGTAATAGCAAAATGAGGGAACATTTACCTATCAAAAGTGATAGCCCATGGGCTTCCCTGGTGGCGCAGTGGTTGAGAGTCCGCCTGCTGATGCAGGGGACACGGGTTCGTGCCCCGGTCCAGGAAAGATCCCACATGCCGTGGAGCAGCTGGGCCCGTGAGCCATGGCCGCTGAGCCTGCGCGTCCGGAGCCTGTGCTCCGCAACGGGAGAGGCCACAACAGTGAGAGGCCCGCGTACAGAAAAAAAAAAAAAAAGTGATAGCCCAGGGCTTCCCTGGTGACACAGTGGTTGAGAATCCGCCTGCCATTGCAGGGGACACGGGTTTGAGCCCTGGTCTGGGAAGATCTCACATGCCGCGGAGCAGCTAAGCCCGTGTGCCACAACTACTGAGCCTGTTCTCTGGAGCCCATGAGCTACAACTGCTGAGCCCACGTGCTGCAACTGCTGAGGCCCATGTGCCTGGAGCCCATGCTCCGCAACAAGAGAAGCCACCACAGTGAGAAGCCTGCACACCACAACGAAGAGTAGCCCCTGCTCGCCGCAACTAGAGAAAGCCCGCTCACAGCAATGAAGATGCAACGCAGCCGAAAATAAATGGATAAAATAAATAAATTTTTTAAAAAATGATAGCCCAGGAATGAACTAAAACAATGCTAAATCAGCTAAAACTATTTTAAAATAACTTTGAGTTATTTTGCAGTGCTTTGTATACTTTTTATATTGAATTTACGTACCTTTAAAACTTTACTGAATATCTTCTAGTTATACCAAATTCTCTTCTACTTATTATCAATGGGAACATGTTTCACAAAACTGTAGTGGTATGTACCTACATACCTTTTTAAAAACTGTACCTTTTCATGGAATATCACTTCATTTGCACACACTTCTCCTTGCCCCTTCTGCATGACTTTCTCACCCTCCTTTGTTTGCCCTGTTTTTCTGCTCTTTCTGGTGATTTGTCATCCTTCAAACAGCAGTGGTTCAAATAAGCCATCAGATGGACGCTTTCCCTGCAGACTCGGGTTACAACGTCTGCTTTCTCATCATCTTCCCCTCAGTATCGTTTAGGACTCCCTCTGCTCCTCTTGACTTCAGTTCCTAGAGTGTGTTTTTGTTGGGTTTGAGTTTGGGGGTGGGGGGTTGGACAGGGAATATAGGTGACATGGGTGGCTTACGATTCTTTTCTGAAAGGCCACAGAGCTCTGCTCATGTGCCTCTTCCACTGTCACCGTCACTCCGGCCAACCTTCCTCTTCCCCCAGACAATGGGAGGCAGGAATCTTACAACAGAAGTCCCCTCAGGTTTACAGAAAACAAGAGCTAACAGCAGATGTGCATTAAGTACTGACCATGTGGCAAACTTTGTGCACACTCGTGTGGCTTGTCTCAGCCACACACCACAGGCTTGGCCCCAAGGCCACCTCAGGCCAGGCAGGGTGAGCACCTTGTCTGAGGGACTTGAGTATTGGGTGGAGGAACAATTTTTTTTTCGTTTTGAGAGTAAAAATTTTATTTTTGAGGAACTTCATATGCACATTTTAAAGAGAGTCCCATAAGAAATCAAAAATATTACCTTCCCCTCATCCCAGAAATAAATTTAAAAGGCATAAAATTTCTTTTTAAAATCATGACACTTGGAAGTTTAGCACTACATCCAAAATTTAAGAAAGGGAAAAAAAGCATTTACATACTATATGTTTTAGATTTCTTTGGTTGGGGTTCTCCCCACGGGCTAATGATATTTCATCTTTCAACTCATATTACTAAAACAGGAAAAAAACGGGAAAAAAAATAATACCTAGTGGTTGCTGAAACTGGAGAGGTCCTTCCTGTCCTCCTTTCAGGCATCCCGGGATCTCAGCTTGCTGGAAAGTTGACTGACATTTTCCTTTTGTAGTTGTTCCGTAAAGAATAATCGTAAATGTTCTCATGTCAATGTCTTGGACAGTTAATCTTCCACTTCACTGTTTGGGTGTTTCCTTGACATTGATGAGGTCCCGGTCTGCTCTATGCTTTGTTTTATTTTTTGAACGGTCATTAAATTCTTTAGGTCACCTGCTGATGGTGGAGATGCCCAGGGGCCTGGGGATACTAAACCCAGCTCTAACCACCATGCAAAGCTGACAGGTCAGGGAAGCTGACGGGTGACAGAGCTGCAGGCAAAACGGCAGCTGCCTGAGAAACCCTGTGTAGAAGACTGGCAGTGTTTGGTCCTTGTCTCTGAGGGACGGTGATGGGTTACTCTTAGAATGGCTCCTTTCCTAGTTGCCGTGGATTTGCTCTGGGGTGAGCCCCACCCCATCTGGTTGGGTAGAACGCTGGGAAAGCTCCTCAGGTTTAGTCCTAGGAAGATCAGGTCAGCCTCACTGATGAACCTAGGAGTGAGATTCTCAGCAACTATAGGACCTGCCTCCCTTCCCCTGCTGGCTCATCCCAGCACCAAGCCTTCTATTGTCTCACCAGCCACCTGGGGACAGCAGACCTACAGGATTCTGCCCTGGTCTCTGGGCTTTCTACCTGAGAAAGGCCCCAAAGGCTCCTCTCCTGGAATTCAAGCTAACCTGGGCCTGAATCAAGGGGGATGTGTCCTCCTTCCCTCAACCAACCCCTCCTGGGAAGGGGCTCCTGGAAATCCAGAAGCTGCCTTGCCTGCTCCCTCTACCCCTTTCAGTTTGTCCAAAATATTCATCACTGGGTCATTCTGTTTGGTTTGCACTTTATTGAGTCTCGGCTTCTCTTTGCCACACTGTTCTGTTAGCATCTGGGGCCATGAGGGCCTGGTGACCGCAGTGGCAGGTGCCACCACTGGGGAACCCACCTGCCTTGCATGGGAGCGCCAACAGCAGCTGCTACATCCTATGTGAAAGCTCGGGTCCCGGGTAGACACACCACCAAGTCAGAGTTTCCAGCCAGGGGACTTTTCTAGTTGTCAGCTCATCTGCACAACAAAGATGACACTAAACCAGGGGTGGGGGGGGGTGCCTGGACCCCTCCTAGCCCAGGTGACAGGCTCTCCTGCCCCGGCTCTCTGTGACGATTCATCTGTGGGTCACACACCGGCCTCACAGGAGGACTGTCCTCCAGAAGAGACTCCACCAGGAGAGTCTCACAGTGTTAGACAGAGTTTCACACCCCAGTCTTTCATACACTGTAGTCACAATTTTGTCAGTGTTGAGCACCTCCTATACTATTAATTGTTTTTCTTTGAATCAAGTCAGCTTTTCACTTTAAATTTAATTTACTTCTCTGTTGTCCTAAACACTATCATTTCCAAGATTAATGATCTGAGGTACTAGTTATGTATTTTCAAAAACATATAATTATGAGAACTGGAGTCTGTCTGTGTCAACATAACACAATTCTTCATTCCAGGAAGTTCTTGCCCAAGAAGATAAGGCTGTACACCAATGAAGTACTTTACTGTTTGCTTCAGAAAATTCCTACAAATGACTTTATTCAGGTGAACAGTTTGCTTACCTGAGCAAACTGTCCTCAGACAGCAGTTCAGTCCCCCAGACCCTCACCTCCAATCCTGAACCATCACATCACAAACTGTACCCAACCTGATCCAGTCTCTGCCTTGAAAGACCCACCTTCAACCCCTTGAGCCCAGATCTCAAACCCCTATAGATGTTCTTCCTTGAACTTTTCCTTCTGACACACAACTAAAACTGTCAAAATGGTGGTCTCCCTTTTGGCAGTAAGTCTAAAAACAGCATTGCTTACTCAGCGGCTTCTTCTGATGTTCTTTTGGGAGCTGACAGCAACTAGGCAAGTTTAAAATGTTCAGCTGTGCACCCCTGAGACCATCACACACTATGTGTAGACAAGACCCACTTCAAGAACAAGCAATGAGAGGACAGGGGTCCTCCCCTTCATCCTTGCATTCTCTTCACGTATCCTCCCCACCAAGGCCCTTTTTGTACCTAACTTCTGCCTGCTTCTACAACTCTGACTGCAGGACACAAGCTAAGGGGGCAGGCAATTACCGGGGGATGAGCAGGTCATATTGTAGTGAGAGTTGTAAAGTAATGAGCAGTCTCTGTGGCTTGAAAAGATTGTAGTTAACAATCTTTTGTTAGAATTGGTCCACAGAATAATGGTCCACAGAATAATGGACCATTCCTGGAGTCATACACTACATTGGCCACTCTGTCGCCAAATTTCAAGCAAATGCTGAAATTCACAGCTCCGATACAGAGCAGTATCATGCCCAGGTAGTTGCTTACATGATATGATTTGAGAGTATCAAGAAGTCTTCTCTGCCCCAAATTTCTTGCTTTTTCTCCCATTTTCCCACAAGGCACAGGTTTTATAGGGTATAAAACTTTAACTTAAGGAAAACATTAACTTCTTAGCTTTTTAAGGACCACCGTTATGGTCCTTTGAAGACACAAAATCTGGGGAGATAACATAATAACAACCATTGTCTTTATTGGTCATTGTCTTAGTCTGTTCCAAATGTTATAACAAAAGTATCACTGGGGGTTGTTGAAGACTGGCGGTTTAAGCAACAAACATTTATTCTCGCAGATCTGGAGGCTAGAATTCCAAGAGCAGGGTGCTGGCAGATCTGTGTCTGGTGAGGGTCCTCTTCCTGGTTTGCAGACGGCCGTCTTCTGCTTGTGTCCCCACATGGGGGGGGGAGAGAGAGAGAGATCTGTGTCTCTTCTTATTAGGGCACTAATCCCATTCATGGGGGCCCCACCCTCATGACATAGTCAACTATCAAAGGCCCCACCTCCAAATACCATCACACCAGGGATTAGGCTTCAGTTTGTGAATTTTGGGGGGGACATAAACATTCAGTCCATAGTAACCACTTACTGTGGCTGGGATCTGTTTTGACATGTCTACATGCATTATGTGTTTAATTCTTAAAGCTCCCTGTGAATGGGAGGTACTACTTTCCACAATTTAGATATGAGGAAACTGAGGCTTCACGTGGTTTGCCAAGGTCGCCCCGCTGGTAAGTGGCAGACCCAGGGAGCCCAGGTTAGCAGACCTTACTGCATTGCTAACATTTCTGAGATGGATTCAGAACGTGAAAACAACACTGGACACTGGTGTGACCCCACTGTTCTTACAGCTTTCTCCTTCTTTTCTCACTTCCTCATCAGGACCCCCCCCCCCACCTCAGGAGGTAAGACAGGTACTATTTTTAGCAACAGTTTGTCTGTTCAGGTTCCCCTGGGGTGAGGCTGAGCGGGTTGGAGGAGCAAAGAGGAGGGAGCAGAGGGGTTGAAGAGAGACCCCTGCTGAAGGGAGAGGATGTAAAATGTGGCTGGATGCACAGATTCAGAGCGCGGCCTCGTGGTGCCCAGAGGCAGGGTGGATGGGCAAAATGGGAGAAGGGCGTTGAAGGTGCAGACTTCCAGTTATAACGTAAATGAGTCCTGAGGATGGAAAGTACAGCATGGTGACCACAGCTAACAATACTGTGCTGTATATTTGAAAGTTACCGAGAGAGTAGATCTTAAAAGTTCTCATCACAAGAAAAAAAATGTGTAACTACCTGTGGTGATGGATGTTAACTAGACTTACTGTGGCCATCGTTTCACAATATTTACAACTATGGAATCACCATGGTGCACACCTGAAACTAATGTAATGTTATATTTCAATTACCCCTCAATTTGAAACAAATGGAGCTGGGTCCTCATCTTCTCCCCAGGCCTGCTCTGCTCACAGGAAAGGCCCTCGTTCCGTTTGGGTGGTCAGCACCCCCACGATGGTATCCCACTTTAAGAAGAAAAACCACAAGAGACCCCTGCTCTTTGTAAAATAAAGAAGGCACTGCAGAAACAAGGAAAACACTTTCACTGAGATTTATAATAAACGCAGCCATAAACAGAATCAGAGAATGCAGAGTTCAGGCTCTCACTGGACCACCCTGAAGAAGCAATCGTTATTGAGATTCAAGCTTTAAATTCTTTTAGGGATATTTGCAATTTTAAGCTATAGAAATCTAGGGCGATGAGGTAGACAAGAACTACATGAAGTGATGTCAGTGCAACTCTGGCTCCTTGCATGTGATGGGCACACCGTCTGTATCATCCACGTGTTTCTCATGACAGCTCCACACAGTAATAATGAACAGCTTCATGTTCAGATTAGGACGCTGAGACCAGAGAGGCTGACATACAGTGAGAAGTGTCTGCATCGGAATTCAAAACCAGGATTGTCCTGCTCCAAAGGTTGTGCCCCATCACAGGAGGATTCCAGATCTGTCCGACGTTATCCTCACGTCGAAGGCAAAGAATAGACTGGGCCGGGGCTTCCCTGGTGGCGCAGTGGTTAAGGATCTGCCTGCCAATGCAGGGGACATGGGTTCGAGCCCTGGTCCGGGAAGGTCCCACATGCTGCGGAGCAACTAAGCCCGTGCGCCGCAACCACTGAGCCCACGTGCTACAACTACTGAAGTCCACATGCCTAGAGCCCGTGCTCCGCAACACGAGAAGCCACCACAATGAGAAGCCCGCGCACCGCAAGGAAGAGTAGCCCCCGCTCACTGCAACTAGAGCAAGCCTGCACACAGCGACGAAGACCCAATGCAGCCAACAATAAATTAATTGATTTTAAAAATGCGAAGTGCATAATACGGTGTTGTTAGTTACAGACCCAATGTTGTTCAGTTCTCCAGAACTTATCTCGTGTAACTGAAACTTGACCCCCACTTCTCACCCCACCCCCCAGCCCATGGCAACCACCACTCCCCTCCTGTTTCTGGGAGTCTGACTATTTTGGATTACTTCTCATGTAAGTGGGATCGTGCAGTGGAAAACAGTGTGTAGACTCCTCAAAAAATGAAAAATGGATATTTTATTTTTTAATCCTGGACACGACCCCCTATACTGATGTCAGGATCCACTCATGTGATGCTACCACAGTTTGAATTACATTGCAAGGGGATCTGAATTGTTTTTTGCTTTAGAACAAACAGTCAAGTCGTTGAAGCTGGTATCAAAGACTTGTGAAGTAGGCAGGAAGAGCTAGGGGGGAGGAGGACAAAAAGAGAGATTTAAAAAATTAATTATTAATGGCAACTCAGTGGAAATATTAACACCCTTATGTATTTTTAATTCTTGAAAAGAGGAAGAGATGCTGCTTATAAATGCCGCTTATTTTTTTCCTACAGGCTAATAAAAGATTATGAAATACCAGATTTGCTTCATTAAGCAGACGTTTTAAAGTCCAAACCCAAATTAAAACTCAAAGGGTAATTCATCTTCGGTGTCCCAAACAATATTTATCAGCTCCTTACCTAACTGGGGCGAGCAAGCCTCTCTCTGAAGCCAGTGCACCAGAGCATGGATGCCATTGTCCACTAGGTGGAGATATAGAACAGGAGTAGCCCTTTCTTAATCTTACACATAAGATGCCAAAGAATTTAGAAACCCAGGGTTGTCCAATAATTCACATGAATTCAGCCTGAAAGTTTTCTCAGTGCTCCGGGCATGCTTCTCCCTTTTCTTGGAACATCCCTGGATTTCAGCTCCATTCTTGCTGACAGCCTGGCCTTTGAAATTAGTAATCTCTTGGCTATTTCCTGTGGCAATACAGATGTATCATAATGTCTGTATTTATTAACAATCTGCAAAATTAGCATGTGCCATGAATCTTTATTTCATGCCCCTTCCATATAACATTTAAGAAATACCGTGGGTCCTTGTGTCATTTCCCTGTGCTAACAATTTCTATATCTCTTAGTTGTTCTACATATTGTTAAGTTATTGAAACATCTGGTGGGTATTTTAGTTCTTATTTTTCAATTGAAAAGAATGATCTTCTCAAATACACATGGGCAAAAAGAACTAATGGCTGATAAATTAGAGATGTCTCATAAACAACAATATATGCTTTTGCAATGTGGAAACCGTCTTTTGAAATAATCCCATGTATTAGAGATTTTAAAATTCTCATCAAGTGATGCCTGTTATAAGACATATTTATAATTACTTGCAAGTCTTACTTATTTTTACAGTATTTTTTTGATGTTGGTAAAGAAGATATTGATGAATAATTTTCTCTTGCTACTTATTATATTTGTATATCCTTTGAATTTTTATGAATACACATTACTTTTACAAACAGGAAAATAAAGTTGTTTTTGTTATGAAAGTAGTGTGTAACTATGAGGAAAAACATTTTACTATGACATAAACTGGAAAGTTATTACTTATAGGTCAGTTGAACGCTCACACAATTTAAGTGCTATGTAGGGTAATCTTAGTCATGAATTACTGCTTTAGGAAGTAATATTTCTAAATTTAGGTCATTTCTACCGTGTTCCTATCTATAATTAAACATCCTCCTTAAAGTGGGAAGAATATCAAGTTGTTCATTATTCTCATGGTAATGTAATTATTGAGACAACTGGTATTAGCATCTTTCATTGTTAAAAACAGCAAAATCAGTATAACATTTCACTATTCTTCAAGCTGCACATAAACTACTTCTATGTGGTGGTCGTAGGTTTATGGTATAAGAAGCACCTTCACTTATATTAGCTCATTTTGTCCTCCTAGTAGCTGTGCGGCATAGGCAGGGCACATGAAGATTCTAAGCCATAAAATCATGCACGGAAGGTCCTAATCGAATGGGCTGCAGAACCAGGGGAGGACTGACCATGTGATTCTGAGTTCAGGCCCTTTGCCTTCGTTTCTGTAAGCTTTTTGCAGACTGTGCCCCAAAGCTCCCTGGGTGCAGATGAGGAGGAGGGAGTCCTCCCAGCAAGTGTTTTAAGTATCAGCTGCTCTTCCTTGCTTTTTCTTCATCTGCATGTAAGCGGGAGTGAGGGGTAAGGGGAGGGACAGGAATGACTGAGAACGGGCTACATGTGCCTGTTGTGCTCACACCCGAGGTGGTAAGGGCTGTGCAGTAGGCTACACGGGTCCTAATGATGCTGAGCCCAGATGCCATGTTGATTTGTGACTTTGTCCCTCACCTTTCAAACTGCATCTCCCTGAGGCATAGTCGAACGTTACTCAACAAGTAAGTGCATAAACTGACCCCCTCCTGCATGCTGGGAACTCCTGTCAGGGGCCGCATCCCTGGACACGGGGTGGATCACAGCAGACCCCCCTCCACAGCAGGCCCACACAGAGTCTGAAGTCTAGCGGGAGAGGCAGACAACTATCATCACTAATTCTACTGTAAGACGAAAGTACAGGCTTTATGAGAGACAGTAACAGTGAGACATAGTTTAGATGGCGGGAGGGGTGTGTCAGGAAGTTTCTCTCAAAAAGCCTTATTTAAGCTCAGACCTAAACAATGAGTAGGGATTTACCAGGAAGGATGGTTGGAAACATTCCAGGAGGGATGCCCCATACACAGGCCCTGGGGTAAGAAGATGCTTCTCTTGTTGGAGGAACAGAGACTCATGTGGCCCCAGTAGAGGCAGAAAAGGTAGGCGGCAGGCAGGGGCCCCATCCCGGGGGCCTTGTGGTCCATATTAAGAATGTTGTATTTTGTCCTAACCACAGAGACAAGCCATTGATGAGTTTTGAGTAGAGAAGAGATATGATCAGATTTATGTTTTTAAAAGATGCATTGGCAGCTTGAATTAGACTAGAGTGGGGTGAGTCTCCATGGGAGACAGGCTGGGAGGCGCCTGGTGATCCAGGACAGATGATGGCCATGGTAGGGCGGTGGTGGGGAGGTGACAGAAAGAGAAACCCTGGTGGTGGCTGAACAGAGTGTGAAGGGGTGTGCAAGGAGTTCAGATTCAGACTTACAGGGATGGGACTCTGAGAGATGGTCCAGTGGGTGTTAAAGAAGCATCTGGACATAAGAGTCCATTGTTGAAAGGATGCTGAGGCCAGAGCTATCACTTTGGGAGATGTCATCCTAGAGATGGTGCTAAAATCCAGGAAAACCGTGGAGAACACCTTGGGAGGAATAGGGCACGGAAAAGATAGGAAGGCCCAGAACCCAGCCCAAAGAAACCTCTACATTATAAAGTAGGCACAGGAGAAGGAGTCAGTAATGGAGCTTGAGAAGGGCCACCAGAGAGATGGGAGAAAATCCAGGAAAGCATGGTGTCTCCCAAGGCAGAGAAGAAGATGCTTCCTGCAGATGCAGATACTGTGAAGATGAGGATGGTACCCTGTGTCTTGGGAAAGAACATGACACAAGTTCAAGGGGGAGAGCACTGCATATTAGAAATGCAGTTTCAACCAGAAGCAGCATTGTTCTTCTCTCCTTTCAAGAAGGACCTTTTACCTACATGGCTACAAAACTGGCCTGACTGGAATGTTTTATTTCAGAGCACTCAGATTTCATGGCTTTCCATAGCCGCCAGATTGATACTAGCTGTGAGTACCACTTCTTTCCCTAATATTTAACTATGAAAACTTTCAACCATACAGAAAAGTTGAAGGAATTTTACAATGAACACTCGTGTATCTATCTCCTAGATTCTACTATTAACATTTTGCTTTACCTGCTTTATCACATGTGTATCCATCTAACAATCCCTCTGTCTACGCACCAATCCATCTTATTTTTCAGATACATTTCAAGGTAAGTTTCAGACACTGAATCAGTAATTTAAAAACTCCCAACAAACAAAAGTCCAGAACCAGATGGCTTCATGGTGAATTCTGCCAAACACTTAGAGAAGAGTTAACACCTATCCTTCTGAAACTATTCAAAAAATTGCAGAGGAAGGAACAATTCTAAACTCACTCTATGAGGCCAGCATCATCTTGACACCAAAACCAGACAAAGATATCACAAAAAAAAGAAAATTACAGGCCAATATCACTGATGAACATAGACGCAAAAATCCTCAACAAAATATTATCAAACCCAATCAATCCAACAATACATTAAAAGGAGTATGCACGATGATTAAGTGGGATTTATCCCCAGGATGCAAGAATTTTTCAATATCTGCAAATCAATGTGATACACCACATTAACAAATTGGAGAATAAAAACCATATGTCATCTCAATAGATGCAGAAAAAGCTTCTGACAAAATTCAACACCCATTTATGATAAAAACTCTCCAGAAAGTGGGCATAGAGGGAACCTACCTCAACATAAGAAAGGCCATATATGATAAGCCCACAACTAACATCATACTCAATGGTGAACAGCTGAAAGTATTTCCTCTGAGATCAGGAACAAGGCAAGTATGGCCACCCTCACCACTTTTATTCAACATAGTTTTGGAAGTCCTAGCCACAGCAATTATAAGAAAAAGAAATAAATCCAAATTTGAAAGGAAGAAGTAAAACTGTCACTGTTTGCAGACGACATGATACTATACATAGAAAATCCTAAAGATGCTACCAGAAAACTACTAGAGCTCATCAATGAATTTGGTAAAGTTGTAGGATACAAAATTAAAGCACAAAAATCTCTTACATTCCTATATACTAACAATGAAAGATCAGAAAGAGAAATTAAGGAGACAATCCCATTTACCATCACATCAAAAAGAATAAAATACTCAGGAATTCCCTGGCAGTGCAGTGGTTAGGACTTGGTGCTCTCACTGCCAGAGGCCTGGCTTCGACCCCTGGTCAGGGAACTAAGATCCCACAAGCCACTTGGTGCAGCCAAAAAAAAAAAAAAGAATAAAATACTTAGGAATAAACCTACCTAAGGAGGTAAAAGACCTATATTCAGAAAACTACAAGGCACTGATGAAAGAAATCAAAGATGACACAAACAGATGGAAGGATATACCATGTTCTTGGATTGGAAGAATTAATATTGTTAAAATGACCATACTATCCAAGGCAATCTACAGATTCAATGCAATCCCTATCAAAATACCAATGGCATTTTGCACAGAACTAGAACAAATCATTCAAAAATTTCTATGGAAAACAAAAGATCTCGAACAGCCACAACAATCTTGAGAAAGAAGAACAGAGGTGGAGGAATCATACTTCCTGATTTCAGACTATACTACAAAGCTACAGTAATCAAAACAATGGTTAGGAATCCACCTGCCAATGCAGGGGACATGGGTTCAAGCCCTGGTCTGGGAAGATCCCACATGCTGCAGAGCAACTAAGCCCGTGTGCCACAACTACTAAAACCACGTGCCACAACTACTGAAGCCCGCGCACCACAACTACTGAAGCCCACACACCTAGAGCCCATGCTCCACAACAAGAGAAGCCAGCACAATGAGAAGCCTGTGCACCCCAGGGAAGAGTAGCCCCCACGTGCAGCAACGAAGACCCAATGCAACCAAAAATAAATAATAAATAAATTTATATTTAAAAATCAAGACAAAACAAAACAGTATGGTATTGGCATAAAAACAGACACACAGATCACTGGGACAGAATAGAGAGCCCAGAAATAAACCCATGCACTTATGGTCCATTAATCTACGACAAAGGAGGCAAGAATATACAATAGATAAAAGACAGTCTCTTCAGTAAGTGGTGCTAGGAAAACTGGAAAGCTATATGTGAAAGAATGAAATTAGAATATTCTGTAACACTGTATACAAAAATAAACTTAAAATGTATTAAAAACCTAAATGTAAGACCAGAAACCATAAAACTCCTAGAGGAAAACATAGGCAGAACACTCTGACATAAATCACAGCAATACTTTTTTGGATCTGTCTCCTAAAGCAAAGGAAATAAAAGCAAAAATAAACAAACAACCTAATGAAACTTAAAAGCTTTTGCACAGCAAAGGAAATCATTGACAAAATGAAAAGACAACCTACAGAATGGGAGAAAATATTTGCAAATGATAAGGGGTTAATATCCAAAATATGTAAACAACTCATACAACTCAACATCAAAAAAGCAAACAACCCAATTAAGAAACGGGCAGATGACCTGAATAGACATTTTCCCAAAGAGATACATGAAAAGACACTCAACATCACTAATCATCAGCAAAATGCAAATCAAAACCACGATGATATATCACCTCATACCTGTCAGAATGGCTATCACCAAAAAGAATACAAATAACAAATGTTGGCAAGCATGTGGAGAAAAGGGAACCCTCATACCCTGTTGGTGCGGATGTAAATTGGTGCAGCCACTGTGGAAAACAGTATGGAGGTTCCTCAAAAAAGTAAAAATAGAACTACCGTATGACCCAGCAATTCCACTCCTGGGTATATATCCAAAAGAAACCAAAACACTAATTTGAAAAGATACGTATGCCACAATGTCCATAGTAACATTATTTACAATTGCGAAGGTATGGAAGCAACCTAAGTGTCCATCAACAGATGAATGGATAAAGATGTGGTATACATATATATATGTATGTATATACAATGGAATACTACTCAGCCATAAAAAACAATTAAATTTTGCCATTTGCAGCAACATGGATAGACTTGGAGGGTATTATATTAAGTGAAATAAGTCAGAAAAAGACAAATACTGTATATCACTTATATGTGGAATCTAAAGAAAATACAACAAACTAGTGAATATAAGAAAAAAGAAGCATGCCCACAGATACAGAAAACAAATTAATTAGTGATTACCAGTGAGGAACGGGAAGCAGGGAGGGGCAGTACAGGGGTAGGGGATTAAGAGGTACTAACTATTATGTATAAAATAAGCTACAAGCATATATTGTACAACACAGGGAATATAGCCAATATTCTATAATAACTATAAATGGAGTATAATCTTTAAAACTGTGAATCACTCTGTTGTACATCTGTAACATATAATATTGTACATCAACTATAGTTCAATTTTTTTAATTAAAAACAAAACCAAAGTAAGCTTTGGACATAAGAACATTTCACAGCTAAACACTCTAGCATCTATATCATTGACCAGAGTTCAGTATGGTTCTACTTCTTTTGAGGTAAAATTTTGAAAGAATGAAAAGCCCAAATCTTAAATGGACCAGTTGTTGCCTTTTGACAAATGCACAGCCTGTGTGGCCGTCGTATTAAGTTATAGAACATTACATCACCCCAGGAAGTCCGTTGCTGCTGCTTTATCTCTCAGAAAGCGCAGATGATGTAGGTAAGGAACCTAGTCCTGGGCTCTGGTAGGAACACAGCAAGTGTAAATTCCCTTCTCCCTCTGCCAGGGGACTCTGCCACCGCTCATATACATTCACCCACATTCTCACCAAGATAGAAATAGACATTGAACTCTTCCTAAAAGTGCTTTTGTAAACATTTCACAATACACCCTTTGTAGAGAAGGACAATGGTGTCCAGTGAACCAAGCCCACCCCAAGGAATCATAATTCCTCACCCAGGATCCTGCTCTGCTGGTGCTGAGCAAGCTGAAGCCTCAGCCCTCTCATTTGTCAAACAGGAACAGTGACCATCTCTGTCTACAAGTATAAACTCACCTTGCTGTTTTCATATACGAACTAATAGAGCCCTGGGGGGAAAGGTGAAAAGACTCCACCACAAGGCTGTGACCATTTTGACTAAGCTACTGTATTGTCCCAGGTTGCCCCCCGAGCCCCATCCTCGCCTCACTGCTTAGGGTGAGGCCTCTGGGCACAGGTATGAGTCAGGGACGTTCCATGTGGAGGGCTCAGGTTCAGCACCAGGTCAGGACTGGAGCTGCTTAGTAAGTCTTCAAAATCTATTGTTAACAACCCCTGGAAGAGGCTGTGGGCTTAGTTTATTTGTTTATCTTCTTGCTTTTGTCTTCTTTGTCACTCTGGGCCTTAGGAAGAGCCCACATGAGCTGATTTGTTGGAATGAAGAGAGGGTTTCTCAATCCTCACCCTACGCTGGATTTAAGGAACCCACAGACGTAAGTTGAAGTGCCAGCGACTTCTCAGATTTAATGAAAATTTGTTTGAGCCTCTTCTTCCCAAGTCAGTGAGAGGTCTAACGATTGCCCCAGATTTACTTATTAATTCTTGAGGTTTTATAGACTGGTATTCACTTTCAGTTACGAAATCCTGCTCTGACTGAGCTCACATCTCTCTTGGGGCCCACTTCCACTGTCGGCATCTTTTTTCTGCTTTGGACCAACCCAGACCTGGAATTCAGCCTCTTTTCTTTGCTTTCCCCCCAGACAACTTTCCCAAGCAAAGCGTTGCAGAATCCTACCTCCCTCTTCAACCTCTTTCCCTTCTACTCTCTTGACTCCCAGATTCCTCTAGATGTTTAGATTCAGATTTGTTTAGCTATGACTTTACTTCCTTTCCACCCACAAGTGGATAATCAAGGTATTTTTCTAAGCAAAGATAGTTGTCAAGAGGAACTCTGCTGCAAATTCTTTGAAATATATATACGTATATATATTTGTACACATCTACACATACATACACACACATACATAATACATATATGCTTATATATGTCCTACATGTATACATAGTACACAACACATAGAACTATAGAAATAATTACATGAATGTGTGTATAATTACATACATAACACATACTATCTGTACATACACACACGTACATACCCTATGACACACGTCTACACAGATCTAAACCACCATCGCTAAGGAATTGGTGAACTCCAGCTCCTGCCTCATCTTGTTGGAGTCTTGTTCTCATCTTTTTATTTCTGCATTGCACGGATCCTGCTCTGTAATTGAAACAGATCCCATCCAGCTTGCACTGTTTAGTTTACAAAACAGGGGACTGGAAATATCTGCTCAGTCACTCATTTATTCAATCTCACATTCACTCAACAGACAATAATCCAGCACCTACGACAGCCCCAGGTTGGATCCTATAGAGAAGATATGGAAATGAGGGAGAGACCCACGTCTTTAGAAACTTGAAATCCAGCTGCATGTGCAACCCTTAGCACACCCAAAACAAAACGTCCTCACACGCACAATTCTCATCAGAGGAACAGCAAATTCGAGCAGAAAGTAGAGACTTGCAGTGTACAACAGCGCTGCTGTTTCAGCAGAATGAGCAGGAGGAAAAAACCACTGTGGTCAAAAGAAACTGCTGGCTGCTGGATTTTTGTTTAATTATAATTTGTGCTCTTCTAACAGCGTTCGTTCTGCTTAGATGGCAGAGTGGCTTTCATGAAAGTATGAGCTCAGCCTTGCCTTACGCCTGTTGAAAAAAAGAGGTCAGGTAAAACGACTGTAGTGACAGCACCAAGCTAGTTGAAAACCACACTTTCAAATGAGACAAAAAAACAAAACAAAAAAAAAAACCCGCACGCTGGAAATTTTTTGCCCACTAAAAACCCCTTGAAGTCATCTCAGAAACACATATAGAGACAATTTCCTCTTTTCTCCTTAGCAGTGTCCTCAAGGAAAACAGCTTTCCAGATCTGAGTGGGTGGACCAGTGATGCAGTCTAGCAGCCTGGGTTCATTCCGAATTCAGCTCCATGGCTACATTCGGGATGAGGGACTTAATCCTTATGTAGCTCTTCCAAATCTCTTCATATAGTTCTGCAATTTTTAACTGAACTCTGCACTGAATATTCTAGTCATTTAAAACGTTTTCACACCACTTTGGCACAGAAATTAGTAACGACCGGATACATTTGCAAATATCCATGCTTTGTATATTGTAAAACGTCTACATAAAGGCTAACTCTCATCCCGCATGCTGATAAACGTGATCTATATATGGGTTTGATAATTTTTTTTTTTTTTTTTTTTTTTTTTTTGCGGTACGCGGGCCTCTCACCGATGCGGCCTCTCCCGCTGCGGAGCACAGGCTCTGGACGCGCAGGCCCAGCGGCCATGGCTCACGGGCCCATCCGCTCCGCGGCATGCGGGATCCTCCCGGACCTGGGCACGAACCCGCGTCCCCCGCATCGGCAGGCAGACCCCCAACCACTGCGCCACCAGGGAAGCCCGATAATTTTTTAAATTCAAATATCAAATGTATTTTTAATGTACCCACAGAGGAATTTACATATGAGTTCATGAAGAACAGCAAGTGATATTCGTGTATGCAGAGGAAAGATGATGGCCTGTTTCTTGATGGTAATGAAATTTGATAAATGACTTCTTTCCACAGAATCTCCGAAATAGAGTGATGCAGGTACTCACATTTTATCAAATTAGAGCTTTTCTAGGAACTGGCTCTGTTTTTACTTACGTACTTCTGTGACAAAATTAAAGGTAAGTTATTTGTTAGAGGCACTATCAATTGTCTTAATTGGAAAACATTTAGCAAGATGAACCTAGCATGCTGGATGTGAGACTAGGAGAACTTGTGCTCTGGTTTCAAAAACCGGCAGTTCTTAGTGCTATACTTTCCCAAACCATAGGGAAGTGGCTTTTCCTGGGAAACCCTAACTTCTCACACGTTGCTCCTTTTTATTCTTTTTACTTATTTACATTGCTTAATGAAATGAGGCAATCACATGATGTACTCTAACTTGAAAATCCTGTAAGCTGATACTTCAAATTCTATAAATTATATCCAGATCTAGTATTTTTGTTTGTTTTTTGTTTTTAGAAACCGTTTACTTTCCGTCAGCTTATTTCCATTTTAAGAGTTTGTGGTCCAGGGCTTCCCTGGTGGTGCAGTGGTTGAGAGTCCGCCTGCCGATGCAGGGGACACGGGTTCGTGCCCGGTCCGGGAAGATCCCACATGCCGCGGAGCGGCTGGGCCCGTGCGCCATGGCCGCTGAGGCTGCGCGTCGGAGCCTGTGCTCCGCAACGGGAGAGACCACAACAGTGAGAGGCCTGCGTACCGCAAAAAAAAAAAAAAAAAAAAAAGAGTTTGTGGAAGAACAGCTTAAGACCACCCAGTGGTTGTTCCTACCCACTCAGTGGCCTGAGCAGTGGGAGGTGCAGACCAGCCTTCAGTGGGGCACAGAGGGCACCTGCACACCTTCGGACCAGTCCGCCACCTCAGGCTGAGGAGCAGTGAACTCAGGAGGTGGGGCGGTCCATTCACCCTGAAATTCCTCCTTGGTCACAGCCTTCTCAGCTGCCGCCTGCTGTTCCTTTTCAGTCTCTTCAGGGATCTCTGTAGAAGTAGACATCAGGCATGACCTCCCATGGGTGTTCACGGGAGATGGTGCCACGCATGCGCAGAACTTCCCGGGCAAGCATCCACCACATCAGACCCACTGAGTGAGCTCCCTTGTTGTTGCATGGGATGGCAATGTCCACATAATGCAGAGGAGAGTCTGTGTTACACAGAGCAATGGTAGGCAGGTTAACATAAGAGGCCTCTGTGAGAGGCTGGTGGGCAGCCCTGGGATCAGTAACCACCGGAAGTCTTGGCTCTGGACGGCTGCCTGGCTTTGGTTAGTGAAGGTTCCAGGAGTGAAGTGGCCAGCAATACGAGTGGCTCCAGTGGCAGCAGCGCGCTGGCCAGTATTCCTGGAGGATATGACACTGACATCAGCTGGGTTTTCAATGGCAACAATGGCATGACCTGCCAACAGAAGCTTCTCCCAGGTTCTCTTCAGATTTACTAGGTAGATGCCATCACCTTTCCTTTTGTAGATGTACTGTTCCATTTGGAAGTCTAGGTTGGTGCCACCTAAGTGGGTTCCTGCTGCAAGAAATTTGAGGACATCCTCCTCCTTCTTTTGCAGGACATAAAGGGCTCCAGACATTGTGAAAGTTTCCCTTTAAGTTATGATGGGAATCCAGAACAATGCCGTATGGACCCTTGTCTGACTGACGCAGAAAGAAAGCTAGTATTCTGTTTTTAAAAAATTTTTTTAAATATAATTTTAAAGGTTACATTCCATTTACAGTAAATACAAAATATTGGCTATATTCCCTGTGTTGTACAATACATCCCTGAGCCTATCTTTTTTTTTAAACATCTTTATTGGAGTATAATTGCTTTACAATATTGTGTTAGTTTCTGCTGTATAACAAAGTGAATCAGCTATACATATACATATATCCCCATATCTCCTCCCTCTTGTGTCTCCCTCCCTCCCACCCTCCCTATCCCACCCCTCTAGGTGGTCACAAAGCACCGAGCTGATCTCCCTGTGCTATGTGGCTGCTTCCCACTAGCTATCTACCTTACGTTTGGTAGTGTATATATGTCCATGCCACTCTCTCACTTCTTCCCAGCTTACCCTTCCCCCTCCCCGTGTCCTCTAGTATGTCAGCGTCTTTATTCCCGTCTTGCCCCTAGGTTCCTCATGACCATTTTCTTTTAGATTCCATATATATGTGTAAGCATACGGTACTTGTTTTTTTCTTTCTGACTTACTTCACTCTGTATGACAGACTTTAGGTCCATCCACCTCACTACAAATAACTCAATTTCGTTCCTTTTATGGCTGAGTAATATTCCATTGTATATATGTGCCACATCTTCTTTATCCATTCATTTGTTGATGGACACTTAGGTTGCTTTCATGTCCTGGCTATTGTAAATAGTGCTGCAATGAACATTGCAGTACATGACTCTTTTTTTTTTTTTTTGAATTTTATTTTATTTTTTTATACAGCAGGTTCTTATTACTCATCAATTTTATACATATCAGTGTATACATGTCAATCCCAATCTCCCAGTTCATCACACCACCATCCCCACACTCCCGCGGCTTTCCCCCCTTGGTGTCCCTACGTTGGTTCTCTGCATCTGTGTCTCAACTTCTGCCCTGCCAACCAGTTCGTCTGAACCATTTTTCTAGGTTCCACATACATGCGTTAACATACCATACTTGTTTTTCTCTTTCTGACTTACTTCACTCTGTATGACAGTCTCTAGATCCATCCAAGTCTCAACAAATGACCCAATTTCGTTCCTTTTTATGGCTGAGTAATATTCCATTGTATATATGTACCACAACTTCTTTATCCATTAGTCTGTTAATGGGCATTTAGGTTGCTTTCATGACATGGCTATTGTGAATAGTGCTGCAATGAACATTGGGGTGCATGCGTCTCTTTGAACTATGGTTTTCTCTGGATATATGCCCAGTAGTGGGATTGCTGGATCATATGGTAATTCTAGTTTTAGTTTTTTAAGGAACCTCCATACTGTTCTCCATAGTGGCTGTATCAATTTACGTTCCCACCAACAGTGCAAGAGGGTTCCCTTTTCTCCACACCCTCTCCAGCATTTGTTGTTTGTAGATTTTCTGATGATACCCATTCTAACTAGTGTGAGGTGATACCTCATTGTAGTTTTGGTTGGCATTTCTCTTGAGCCTATCTTACACCGAACAGTCTGTACCTCCCACTCCCCCACCCTGGTATTGCCCCTCCCCCTCCCCGCTGGTCACCACTAGTTTGTTCTCTGTATCTGTGGGCCTGCTTCTTTTTTGTGATATTCACTAGTTTATTGTATTTTTTAGATTACACATATAAGTGATATTCTACAGTATTTGTCTTTTTCTGTCTGACCTATTTCACTTAGCATAATGCCCTCCAGGTCCATCCAGGTTGCTGCAAATGGCAAAATTTCATTGTTTTTTTATGGCTGAGTAGTATTCCATTTATATGTATTCCATTTATATATATGCCATAACCTCTTTATCCATTCATCTGTTGATGTACACTTAGGTTGTTTCCATATCTTGGCAATTGTAAATAATGCTGCTATGAACACTGGGTACATGTATCTTTTTGAATTAGTGTTTTGGTTTTTTTCAGCTTTATACCCAGGAGTGGAATTGCTGGGTCGTATGGTAGTTTTATTTTTAGTTTTTTGAGAAACCTCCATACTGTTTTCCACAGTAGCTACACCAGAGAGCGTTCTCTTTTCTCCGCATTCTCGCCAACATTTGTTATTTGTGGTCTTCCTGTTGATGGTCATTCTGACAGGTGTGAGGTGATATCTCATTGTGGTTTTGATTTGCATTTCCCTGATGAGTAGTGATGCTCTAGTATTAATTCTTTAAGTTTACTTGAATGCTAGAAAAGTCCCCTCCCTGTGTGACAGCTGCAGGATCATAATCAAGGGGGGAAGAGGGGACTATTGACAAATGATATTGAAAATATCAGTGGTGACTCTCTTGGGGCAGTAGGATTTCAGGTGACTTTTAATGTCTTTCTTCATATGTTAAATGATTAGTTGAATTTTAACAGTGAGCCTGAATTGTTTGCACAATCAGAAAGTTATCTGTAAATAAATAAAATTAGAACCTTATTGAACACTCTTTTCACAGATAAGTTCCAGAAAGAATAAAGACCAAAATATGTGAAGCACAACTTTTATATGATTAGAAGGAAATGTACAGATTATCTTCATGACGTTGAGTTAAGCAGAATTTCTTAAGCCAGAAAGTATGAATCGTAAAGGAAAAGACTTAGAAATTTGCATGTAATTTTTCAGTGATGCCAAAATTAAAGTTTAGCTTAAAGATTTGATTGAAAAAACAAGCCACAAACTAGGAGAAGATATTTGTAACATGTATTGCAAAGTATCTAAGAAACACAAGGAAATAAAAAGCAGCAAAACAAAACCCCCAGTTTTTAAGAATGGACAAAAAATATGAAGAGGAAGGAGAAAAGGCAAACAAAATCACCAAAATTCACAAAATGTCCTCCTCCTCACTAAGAGAAACACAAATTAAATTAGATGCTACATTATATCCCTCTGATTGTCTACAAAACGTCAAACCGGACAATATGAGACGTTGGAAAGGAAGTGGAGAAGAGGAACTTGCATATTCTACTAATGGGAGTGAAAATGAATACAATTGTTTTGATGTCAAATTACCAATATCCAGTAAAGCTGAAAATTTACATCCCTTGTGACCTAGAAAGTCCTCCTCTAGAGAAACTTGCAGGTAAGTGCTAAGAGACAGCTACCAAAAGAACAATCTAAAACCCATCAGAGAGAAATAAAAAATAAAGTTTATATGCCCAAGAACATTAAAATAGCAATTTAAAAAATGAACTAGGTCTCTATGTGTTAACCTTATAAACATAGGTCACTAAAACATACCACTGAGAAGGAAAAAGAAACAGGTTGTAGAAAATTTAAACAGTATGATACAAATTATTTAAAATTTAAAAACCGCTATATATTGCCAATGGATACATATACGCTTAGAGCGGTGTACTGGAGGACACTCCATGGGGTCGTCTCTGGGGAAAAAAGTGAAAGAAGGCAAAGGAGGAGGGAAGCAAATTGGACTTGAATTTTATTTCAATATTATATTACCTTTATTTTTTTTAATTTATTTATTTATTTTTATTTATTTATTTTTTCTGTACGTGGACCTCTCACTGTTGTGGCCTCTCCCGTTGCGGAGCACAGACTCCGGATGCGCGGGCTCAGCGGCCATGGCTCACGGGCCCAGCAGCTCCGCGGCATGTGGGATCTTCCCGGACCGGGGCACAAACCCATGTCCCCTGCATCGGCAGGCGGACTCTCAACTCACTGTGCCACCAGGGAAGCCCTATATTACCTTTATTAAAAATACTTATAAAGTATATTGCAAAAGATAAAAGTAATGAACTCAAAGTCTCATTCCTGCTTGTCACAGAGCCTGACCAGCTCACCAGAGTCTCAGGTATCCCGGGGTTCCAGGAAGAGAACCTGCAGGGCCCTTGGGTGAAGCTGCACCTCAGTAATGGGAACGGAGCACAGCTCCAGCCTCAATTTCTTGTTTTTTTTTTAATTTTAGTTTTTAAAGTTTTTTTGGTATTGAAATATAGATGATTTACAGTGTTTCAGGTGCACAGCAAAGTGATTCAGTTATACAAGTATATATATTCTTCTTCATATTCTTTTCTATTATAGGTTATTATAGTTCACTGTGCTATACAGTAGGTCCTTATTGTTTATCTATTTTATGTATAGTACAATAGTTTGTATCTGTTAATCCCAAACTCCTAATTTATCCCTCTCCCCTCTTCCCACTTTGGTAACCATAAGTTTGTTTTCTATGTCTGTGAGTCTCTTTCTGTTTTGTAAATAAGTTCATTTGTATCATTTTTTTAGATTCCACATATAAGTGATATCATGTGATATTTGCCTTTCTCTGTCTGACTTACTTCACTTAGTATGATAATCTCTAGGTCCATCCATGTTGCTGCAAATGGCATTATTTCATTCTTTCTTCTGGCTGAGTAATATTCCATTGTACATATGTACCACATCTTCTTTATCCATTCATCTGTTGATGGACACTTA
Source organism: Globicephala melas (assembly GCF_963455315.2). NCBI lineage: Eukaryota > Metazoa > Chordata > Mammalia > Artiodactyla > Delphinidae > Globicephala > Globicephala melas. The sequence goes on from NC_083326.1 coordinate 59,718,801, forward strand.
GGTTGCTTCCATGTCTTGGCTATTGTAAACAGTGCTGCTGTGAACACTGGGGTGCATTTATCTTTTTGAATTAGAGTTTTCACATTTTCTGGGTATATGCCCAGGCAGCCTCAATTTCTGTTTGCACTTATGATGTGGATCAAATTCTACTGGACGCCCAGCATGAACCTAGATGATGTCACCCCCAGTGTCCACTGTGATGACCCACAAGATACTAGTAGTTTCTGAACTAGACACCCACAGTGTTGGAGGAAAAACAGCCCTCAGCCCGAAGATTATATCAAGAGAAGAAATTGAAAGCCTTTTGAAGAAAAACTCAGATTGGACAGTGGATTGGACAAGTCGGTCTGAAAACATCCCCCCCACCCCCGCCTCCAAAAAACTGCCTTTAAACATCTTTAAACACCAAACAAAGCACACAGCCTCTCTCGGCAGGAGGAGCGTGTGTCTTAGGAAGAAAGGGGGCATTTTCTCAGCAGAATTTCTAAGCGTTTTCCTTCCATCTCTGCTGCTCTCACATCACTGGCCAGTGGCTTGGGGATCGTATTGGAAAGCATCTGGCCACCAGTGTCTTTTGATGGAGACTTGGACTCTGGCTGTTGCACACGGTGGAGATTGTCTACTAAAGGCTACACCGAACTCTGCTATTTATTCTTTGCGAAGCAGGAACTAGAAAACCAAGGTGCAAATCAAACTCCACAGTAGAGTTTAGATGCCAAAGTGTGTTTGCTTTCACAGTGTAATGGCTTCAACTTCCAACGGATGGGCGACAGGGACGTGTCAGCATTCTGTCAGAGACACCTGCTCAATCTGTTTCAGGCCCCTCATCAGTTAACCTCGTCCTTTGTGCTGAGCTTTTGGGGGCTCTGAGAATCAATGTTAATCTAAGCAAATCTGTGTCTACATTTAAAAAACTAGAAATTGAAGAAAATAAATAAATCTTTGCCAAATCCGTCAGAGATTACTGTATTTGCATGTGGTTTAAAATCAAACCTTATAAAAGCTTTTTGATTAAGCCAGAAAAAAGTAATTTATTTAAAAATAAATATTTGTACTCCCGCCGTGTTACTGGGGACCTTTCAGTCTTGGTTTGGGTGATAATGCCTGGAGTCAGCTGCAGGAGTGGAAGTGACCCTATTTGGGGCTTTTGCTGTTGGAGAGCTGGGAGAGCTCAGGAGGTCAAGAGGCCAAAACAAGAGCATACCCACCCCTCCTGGGACCTTGCTTGGGGCACAGGTGGGGCTTGGTTGGGTGACTGAAATCTTCTCCCAGCTTTGCTGAAGGAAACCAGGCTCTGTGTTGATTCATAGGTGTTAGCAACTGTTTTATTTGTCAATATTCTAAAAATTTATTGAGAACTCTAAATCATTTTTAAAAAATCATCTCTCAACTCAAAGATAAGGCAAAGGTGTATGTAAGAAAAATACAGCTTGTATTTTTCCTCTCTAGATGTCTAGGTCAGTTTAAGTATGTTCAAGTCAAGCATCATAAGTGTTGTGATTAAATAGCTACCTTTCTCAGAAGATTCCTCTGGTTTTTGTAACCTCCCCTCCTGTCTAACAGGCTTAATACAAATTTAGCTTGATAAGTGTGTCTTGGAAATGGAACATTCCACAAGTCCTATGTATTAATCATTACCTGAAGCACCCACAGTTATGTACTTACGAAGTCCTTTGACAGATCCCTGGACACAGGGCTGATAATTAGCAGGCACTGACATCCACTCTGCACACTGGCCATGGTCCACCTTGATCATTTAGTACCTGAACCTCACTGTGTACCTGAGTTCAACACTGTGCCTTGAAGGTCATTATGGCCCCTGATCACGGGTCTTGGCAGATTTACTGTCTCAGTGCTGAAATCTGGTAGAGCCCTTCCAAGTCCACTGTTTCTCCAGCCCTCTTCTCCCCATTGCTGGAGCAATCTGGTCCTTGTCGCCAGCCTTGACCTCAGCCAGTCTCCAGGACAAATCCGACTTTAGGCAGGAAGTATCTAGACCTCGATCCTCATCACCCTGCCTTCAGTGCTGAACCTCTAGTGGGGATACGCGAGCTGACACCCTGCTAACCTCTGCGGCTCCCCTTCCCCACCGCCTCTCTCTGCCCCACCTGTCTGGTGCATGCACGCACGCACACACCTGTTCTCAGGTGTGCCGGCCTGCTGAACATCCCAGTCATGACTTCAGCCCTGCTGCTTCCTCCCTCCTCTGCCTGGGATGCATCATTTCAGCAGAAGCAGTTGGCTGGTACAAGGAAGCAGCGTGGCTAAGAAAGGATGGGATGGGGTTCCTTGACCATCCATGTTTCTGAGAACACCCTTACCTTCTTTCTGTGTTCAAAGCAAGTTCTGTTTCCAGGGGGGCTGCGTGGCCTCTCCAGGCTGCCCCAGCTTACTCAGGCAGAGAAAGAACACACTTACCTCGTGCTCCCACTTCACATTTTATTGCTAAAACCCTTCCACAACTTCGTGAGGGAGGAACTGTTATCGTCATTCTACTGATGAGGAAACTGAGCTCAGAAAAGCTGAACAAGTCACCCTTCTGGAAAGCTGGGACCTGGCTCCAAACCAGAGAGTCTCTGGTTCCAGAGCCCTTTGTCACTGTCCCCAAGGCCCTGGTTTTAGACTCACTTCTATTTTGTTCTGTAGCCTGAGTTCATGTGTTATTTCATGGTCAGCACCACACTCTCTCTAGGACTGGGGCTGCTTTGTTCCGCAGCTCCTCCTCGGAGAAGGGAAGCCCCCTGCCCTGGACCCTGACTCAATGCTGGAGTCCAGCTCCCCCGACAATGTTCCCCATCACTGCTGGCTGCCTAGACGTCCAAACACCACTTGAACTCACCATCACTGTGCTGTCCTGTCTGATAGGGGACTGGACTCCTGCAGGCAGTCTCTGCAGCCAGCTGCTGACATAAAATGCAGTGTCCTGTTGCCACACCCTTTACAGCCCTGGAGCCCAATTTTCTCTTAGCACCAGCAGCTGGATCTGAGCCCTCCTGTTCATCCCACCCACCCCATGGAGCAAGTCAGCTTAGAAGTCGTGCACACCCCCACCCAGCATTCTTCACTGGATCCTTCTTCAAGTTATGTCTAGTTCCTGAGCAAGACAGCTTCAGCGGGACTAATGCAACTAGACTCTGACTTTTGTCTCCAGTCTTTATTTGTTTACTAGGGTCTTCAGTTGGGTTTCCCCAGAAGCCAACTTTGAGATGAAAATTTGAGATCAAGTAGTTGATTTGAGGGGTGACCCAAGGAAGTGTTATTGAGTGGTTACCCCTGGGTGGCCCCAGGGTTCAGTGCCGCTGGGGAGCTGTGGATGAGAGTGTAGAACACAGCTCAGAGTCCTCCCACCAAAGGAGGGCGAGGACACTTGGGGATTCCTCCCGGTCACACGGTCATGGGCTGAGGGCTAAACTGCACTTCTGGCTGCAGCCCTCACAGGGAGAGCAGTGGGCGCTTGCAGTAAGGTTGTTCTCAAACATACTGTGAGGGGTCTTTCCTGGTGGCGCAGTGGTTAAGAATCCGCCTGCCAATGCAGGGGACACGGGTTCGAGCCCTGGTCCGGGAAGATCCCACATGCCGTGGAGCAACTAAGCCCGCACGCCACAGCTACTGAGCCTGCACTCTAGAGCCCACGAGCCACAACTACTGAAACCCATGCGCCTAGAGCCCGTGCTCCTCAACCAGAGAAGCCAACGCAGTGAGAAGCCCATGCACTGCAACGAAGAGTAGCCCCCGCTCGCCGCAACTAGAGAAAGCCCGCGTGCAGCAATGAAGACCCAACACAGCCAAAAATAAATAAATAAAATTTAAAAAGATAAATAATATACTGTGATGGTGCGTACCCAGGGGGTATAAGCAGAACACAGGCGGCATCCACTACAGTCAGTTAAAATAACTCTCAGAGCTGCCGTTTTAGTGATTCTGGAAAGCTTCTGGAGGAAGTATGCAGCGTCACACTAAGTATTACCTGCGGAAGTCTTCCGAGGTTTCTTATGTTTGGCTTATGAACTGTCATCATAGTCCTGTATAGGACTGCTCTGGCAGCTCCCCACCTCCACCCTATCTCCAGTACATGCACCAGGTCATTCAGGGAATTCAAAGGTCTTTCATGTGTTTTTTGCTCTTTTACTAACTGTGAATGTCATTCATATTTTGCGAGCCCTCCCCTCATACAAAACGGCAGGAACTAGATGCTTAAAAGAGCGCTAAGTGTAAAACACTCTTCCTACCCTCAAGGAACACGCCATCAAGTTGGGCAATTCCAATATGTACCATTATTCTTCTTTTCAGGGGGGATACAGGGTAAGAACCAAAGGGATGGGGTTGCTTATGAGCCTTTCCAGCTGAAAAATCTATAAGAACAGAAATCAAGTTAGCCTGAGACTAGAATTGAAATACCAGAATCACAGAATTGAGTCCCTGACTTCAACCTCTGCCAAGTTACTAAAGATGGTACTTCTTTTCACATTGTGCTATATAGTTACTGTTCTGTCTGACTCCATGTATCCTACCAACTCTTAACAACAGGGATAGTTTCCATATTACACATCTATTGCTGCATAACAAATTACGCTAAAACTTACCAGCTTACAAGATGTATGTATTATGTCACAGTTTCTATGAGTCAGGAATCTGGACACAGCCTTCCCAGGTCCTCTTTCTCAGGGTCCTTCACAAGCTGAAATCAAGATGTCATCCAAGGCTTGAGTCTCATCTGAAGGCTTGACTGGGCAAGGATCTGCTTCCAAGTTCACATGGTTGTTGGCAGCATTAAGTTCCTCATGGACTGGTAAACTGAGGGTCTCAGTTCTGAGATGGCTGTTGGCTGGAGGCCACCCTCAGATCCTTGCCAGGTGGGCCTCTCCAATACGGCAGTTTGCATCACCAAAGCATGGAAACCAAGAAGGCAACAGAGAGAGAAGCCATAGTCTTTCCTAAGCTAATCGTAGAAGTGACATCCATCACCTTTGCCATATTCTATAGGTTAGGAGCAAGTCACTAGATACAGACCGCACTTAAGAGGAGGAGATTATTTAAGGCCATGAATACAAGGAAGTGGGGATAATTGGGGGCCTGTCATGGTGTCCTTACCACCTGGTTATACTAGGTGCTCAATAATGTCTGTTGTTTTGCATGTTTATTATTCCTAAAACAACAAGACAAGTTGCAAAACTGCATCACAGCAAAAGAACATTAGATTTTAAAGGGGGCTGGCCATGTAGTAGGAGAGTTTGGTGACGTACATTCCATTCTATTCAGTGGACAAATCCACCTAAGAACCCAGTCATGTACTAGTAGCTGGAATGTGAGCTCCCTGAAGGCAGGACTGTGTCCTTAATCTCGACATAGTCAACACCTATTGCCCCTTCCTTGACTCACGAGAGGAAGTTGGCAAACACTGAATGGATTGAGGAATGGTGTAGTGTGGACCAGTACCAGTCTCGGGCCTGTTAGGAACCGGGCCGCACAGCAGGAGGTGAGCGGCGGGTGAGCACGCGAAGCCTCATCTGCAGCTCCCCATCCCTCCCCATCGCTTGTATTACCGCCTGAACCCTCCCCCCCCACCCTCCCCACCCCCACTCCCCACCCCGCCTCCTGTCCGAGGAAAGATTGCCTTCCATGAAACCAGTCCCTGGTGCTAAAAATGTTGGGGAGCCGCTGGTTTAGTGAATAACAAATCCTGTCCCTCTTAGGACTTTTTCCACATGGGTTACAGAGTTAACAAAATATTATGCCAATTTAGAAAGTAGTCATGGAAAGAGGAAGTTTACTATTGTAGCAACCTAAACAAATACTTGATTGAATGAATGTCAGCCAGGCGATCCCCACATTGGCTCTGGTGTATTCATTATTCAATACCTTTCAAAATGCTAATCTGAGAAAACCTATAACGTGGACAAACAGAAAGGGTATCCAGTAAAATCTGCACTTGCTGTTACCATCAGCTTGATCTTTATAGCACAGTCACTGGGCAAATAGAATTTAGAATCTAGGTTTATCTAGAGAGGGTCACTGGCATGTACTCTGAGGTGTGGCATGTCACAGAGATTTTGAGTTGGAGTTTAGCAGAAGAGTGAATCCATGTGGAAATTACTGCAAACCCTTTTCTATACAATGCAAGCTATACATTTTTGTAAGCCCTTGGAAGTCTAGGGTTGCAGTGGGTTTTAAGAATGTGCCTTTGTTTACCTCAGATGAAATGCTGGTTAGAAAAGAAGGTTCTCTTATTCAGAGAAATTAATCCTTGGCCTGATACACCTTCTCCCATTTCTCTCTGTCTCCCCACCCCCACCCCCCTTTCTCTCTATCTCCATTTCTATCATTTCCTCTATCTCAGAGAAGAGTGGTTTCCTGACTCTTTCCTGAAGTGGGGATACGTCTCCTTCAACCTTTTTTATTAGCAGGATCAGTTTAGGAGGTTAGTTATTTGCCACCTGGATCTTTTAGCTGCTCTGTAACAACACTTATCTTTCACCTCTTTCAGGTGAAAACTTGTCCCCAAGAAACCCTATTTAAGGCAAACCCCTACAAATACATCAGATATTTGTGGAAAGTCACACACATTACTGGACAATTCAGCCCTCTTATTCTGTTTTGGGTGATTTACACCATGCGTAGTGATACTCGCATTCCTAGATGCTGACAGGTGAGGAAGAATCAGACTGTGTGCTTCGTAAGAATGACAGGGGATTCCCAAGAGCTACAAATTCTGCAAAACAAATCCCTTAAGTTAATAATGGAAAATGATAATTCATTTTAAGTTCTTTGAAAAGTTGAAAAGTGATGCAAAAGGAAAGGGCTCATCTGTTCTTAGTCAGCTTTTGACCTTTGACTATATAAACACAAGAATCGCATTGGGCTCCAGCTAGGAAACAGCATTACCACTCTGCTCCCCAGATGAACAAAATGAATCTTTTCGTTAAGTTTTACAGAGTGTACTAGAGCACCATTTCACAGAACATTACATTTAATAATTTATTCTTAAAGAATAGGGCAGTTGTTAAGAGCTTGGCCATCTCAGTAATTTTTCTTTTTTTAAAGTGAGGAGATTGGACCAGATCTTTTCTAGTCTTTCCCGCTCTGAAATGCTGATGCCAGGACTCATCAAATCAGCTGTCTCCGAATCTGTACTACCATTCCTGTCCTTCCACCGCCCTGGAACCACAGCTCCTTGTCTTGACATTAACACACACAAGTGGCACACAGTGTGCAAGTCGTGCCAAAAGCACCCCCCTTCCATGAAGGACCATGAAGGCCCAGCACGGGGATCAAGTGCCTTTGTTACTGTGCCCTGGTATTACCCAGTAGGAAGTGGGCCCCAGAGGAAGTGGGGATACGTCTCCTCTAACCTTTTTTTTTTTTTTCGCTGTACGCGGGCCTCTCACTATTGCGGCCCCTCCCGCTGTGGAGCACAGGCCCCGGACGCGCAGGCCCAGCGGCCACGGCCCACGGGCCCAGCCGCTCCGCGGCACGTGGGATCCTCCCGGACCGGGGCACGAACCCGCGCCCCCTGCATCGGCAGGCGGACCCCCAACCACTGCGCCACCAGGGAAGCCCTCCTCTAACCTTTTTTATTAGCAGAATCAGTTTAGGAGGTTAGTTATTTGCCACCTGGACCTTTTAGCTGCTCTCTAACAATTACCTTTCACCTCTTTCAGGTGAAAACTTGTCCCCAAGAAACCCTATTTAAGGCAAACCCCTACAAAGCCTTCAAGTGTCGGTGGACATGAACTCCCCCAGTTAAGACTTGGCACCCTCCCTCTAAGTTCCCATTCATCCTGCACATACACTTTATTTTATAATCATTTCCCTGCAGTGTGTAAGGTCTTACCAAGAAGGGACTACGATCTTCCGCATCTCCATCTTCAGAGCCCTGGAGCCTAGCCCATTAATAGGGGCTGAAAATACATTTGTACAGCACATGAATGAATGAAAGTCTCTCCTGACCCATTTCATTCTGCTCTGACCACTCTTTCACTATGCAGCTTAGGCTATTTATACCAACCACACAAGAATATGAAGCAAATGAAGTAAAGAGATGCAAGATCATTTTTCTTAGTCAAGGAATATTTTATATAAGCAAGGAGCATTGGCTGTTTAAACAGATTTTCTATGAATACTTTTGTAACTGGTCAAGGAAGACATGAATTCAGATACGCACAGCGATTTTAAGGAGTCTAGAGCTGCTGCTTCTGCCTAGAATTAAAACTCCCCAAAGAGCCTAAGAAATGGTCCATCTCCCTCTTCTCAGCCCTAAATGAAGACCTGAACAAAAATCAGTAACAGGTAAAGAAGCAGTTCTGAAGGTTTTCATCCACTAAAAAGAAGTGAGTATAAAAGAAAACTATTTAAAAAAAAAGAAAATTATTCATTTTTAACTTTTTTTCTTAGACTGTTTCTCAAAACGAACACAGCTTTATTTTTCATGTAATGAAAATAACACGTTAATTGAAATAAATTCAGACAGTACAAAGGGTATAAAGAAAAAAATGAAAATTATCTTTAATCCCATCACCCAGAGAGATTTAACATTTTGATATGTACCTTTCTGCATTTTTTTCCATGCACATACAAAAAGTGTGATCATGTTATACATAACACTCTGTAAAATTTTTAAAATTAAACTTAATCTATCATGGGCATTTTTCCTTTATGATAAATACCGATCTTTATTATTATTTTTAAATCTGTAGCCATTGTATGGCTGCACTGTAATTTGTTTAATCAGTTCTCTATTGATGACGATCATTTACATGGCTGCTAGGATTTCAGTATTATCCTGTGAGATACATACAACTTCATAGACTTTTCCAGTTATTTCCTTAGAATAAATTAACAGAGGTAAAATTGCTGGGTAAAAGATTTGCATATTAAGAAACTGAGTACAGTGGACTTCCCTGACAGTCCAGTGGTTGGGACTTTGCCTTCCAATGCGGCCGGCGGGGATCAGGGGTGGGGTTGGGGGTTGGTGCGGGTTCGATCCCTGGTCGGGGAGCTGGGGTCCCGCGTGCCTCGCGGCCAAAAGGCCAAGATGTAGAACGGAGGCAATACTGTAACAAATTCAATGAAGTCTTTAAAAATGGTCCACGTCAAAAAAATCTTTTAAAATAAAAAGAAACTGAGTACATATTGCCAAATTACTCTCTGGAGAGGCTGGTCTTATTTACATTGCTACCACCACAGGATGAGAGGTTGTTGCTCCACACATTACCCATACCAGCAATTAGCAGTCTTAAAGTTTTGCCAATCTGTTAGGCAAATATTGTATTCATTGTTTTTCTTTTTCTTTTTTTTTTTTTTGCAGTACGCGGGCCTCTCACTGTTGTGGCCTCTCCCGTTGCGAAGCACAGGTTCCGGACGCGCAGGCTCAGCGGCCATGGCTCACGGGCCCAGCTGCTCCGCGGCATGTGGGATCTTCCTGGACCGGGGTACGAACCCGTGTCCCCTGCATCGGCAGGCGGACTCTCAACCACTGTGCCACCAGGGAAGCCCTATATTCATTGTTGTTTAATTACTTTGATTACTTGACCAGGAAGCACTGATCAAATTCTGAGAAAAAATTTCACTTAAGCAATGGAAGCCACTAGGTTCAGTCTCACATTAGGGAAGTAACAAGTCACCTGAATATGTTAATGGCTTAGGTGACATTCTGCTTACTATTTTTTCTATTTCTATTTTTATTTTTAATTAATTAATTTTATTCTTGGCTGCACTGGGTCTTAGGTGCGGCACGTGGGATCTTAATCGTGGCATCCGGGAACTTTCATTGCTGCCCGCGGGCTTCTCTCTAGTTGTGGCATACACGTTTTCTCTCTCTAGTTGTGGTGCACAGGCTCCAGGGCACGTGGGCTCTGTAATTTGCGGCACGCGGGCTCTCTTGTTGAGGCTTGCCCGCTGAGTTGCTCTGCGGCACGTGGGATCTTCCCAGACCAGGGCTCGAACCCGCATCCCCTGCGTTGGAAGGCGGATTCTTTACCCCTGGACCACCAGGGAAGTCCCGGCTTATTATTTTTTTTAAACAGTCTGCTCTTGAAGTCCTTGTCTTTAAGTTACTGGCTGTTCTGATTTTCATTCCTGTTTGGTCCTACACATCCACAGTTAACTCGAGGAGAAGTTGGAAGGACCATGAAGAAATGATTCACTGCCCTTATCCCCCCTCACCCAGGTGTAAAACAGCATGAAACAGCTGAGCACTTCAGTGTACCACTGTGACCAGTGACTCTCTTTGCATCTTCAAATTTCCTGCTTGAAGAACTCCCCCAACCCTGCCTCCTAAAACTCTCTCTTACTCACCCAGCAGTAACCTCATCCCTTTTTTTCCTTCCTTTGAGTTTTGACTTCATAACAACTGGCTGTCAGTTGCTCCTCTTCCCTTAAAGCGGGACTGGGCCTGCATTTCACATTATTCATTAGAAAACCAGGCGAGGCAGGCCGGTTGGCATTATTAGCCGGCAGTGTACACAGTGATCTGCCGGAGGCTGCCTTAGTAAGTAGAATGTGACCTAGGAGATCTTTGCAATTTAGAATTTCTGACTAAAAAGTTCCATGGATGAGGCGAACCACCTGTTAGATACTAGAAAGAACTTTTTGCCAGGAACCACCTTAATCATTTTCCATAAACTGAATGGTTTAATGTTCCAATTATACTTTCAGAAATTGAGGACCAAACCTTCACAGAATCTAGTAAGTGATGAGGTCAGAATTCAAATCCAAGTCCCTCTGATGACAAAGCTCATGGTTTCCATGATCCATGTCCTCAGTAGCCCCAATTTGTGATGCTTCAAATGGAGAAGTCATAGGGTTTGCAGAGCCAAAGTGCCCACATTTGGTCATTCCCCCCAACTTTATTCTAGCTCCCCTGGTGCCCAATGCCCCATCTCCCACCCCCCAAATACATGCATTCTTTTTTTTTTAATATTTTATTTATTTATTTATTTATTTAGGCTGTGCCGGGTCTTAGTTGCAGCACGCAGAATCTTTTAGTTGCAGCATGTGGACTTCTTAGTTGCGGCATGCGGGATCTAGTTCCCCGACCAGGGATCAAACCCAGGCCCCCTGCTTTGGGAGCGCAGAGTCTTACCCATTGGACCACCAGGGAAGTCCCAAACACATGCATTCTTTAATTAAAGGGTTGGCCACTATAGTTAGGGCCAACTTCCCTGGGCTTATGGCAATAGCACTAACTTAGAATAGTGGAATATAGCCTAACCAGGCAGCCATAATGTCCATTACATGTATGTAATGAAGCCAGCTTCAATCAAGCCTACAGGGTTAGGTCACTAACATTTGAAATCACTGATGTCCGTGTGGGTCTGTGCTCAGAAACAATGACTTTGAAAGTGGGAGGGGGACACCCTTGGTGGTCCAGTGGTTAAGACTTTGCCTTCCATGCAGGAGGTATGGGTTCGATCCCTGGTTGGGGAGCTAAGATCCCACATGCCTCCCGGCCCAAAAACCAAAACATAAAACAGAAGCAACATTGTAACAAATTCAATAAAGACTTTAAAAATGGTCCACATCAAAAAAAAAGAAAAAAGAAAAAAAGCGGGAGGAAGAGCAGGGATTTTTCAAAGAGTCCCCACAATTCTAAACTAAGGACTTTGGGAAGAATAGTTGATTGTGCAGTGGGATGGCTCTAGAAATGAACTCACATTACTGGGTGTAAGAGATATTAATCCTGACATTTGCACTTGAGAATTATTTGGGTTAACGATAAGTCAGAGTCACCCTGGGCATTAACAAATCTTTTGGACTGCTGAACAGAGTGGTGTCACACTTACTGGCAGTTGAATGTTGAACTAAAAGCATTTTACTTTCTGTATCATCGTTGAAAAAGTTTTAACAGGCTAGACAGTCCCTTAACCCTGATCCTTAATATTTTAAGCATGACTCTTTGCACTCTTTGGTTTTACTCCTAAGTAACAGAAATTAGGGACACCTGCTAAATCCTTGCTTACTGTTAGACACCAATGAAATATACACGTTCTCTACAGATTGTCACCTCCAAAGAGACTGCTCTACCGTGGAAGACCCCATGCTAACACCTACTCTAAGCTAGGTACTTTTTTTTTTTTTTTTTTTTTTGCGGTACGCGGGCCTCTCACTGCTGTGGCCCCTCCCGCTGCAGAGCACAGGCTCTGGACGCGCAGGCCCAGGGGCCACGGCTCACGGGCCCAGCCGCTCCGCGGCATGTGGGATCCTCCCGGACCAGGGCACGAACCCGTGTCCCCTGCACCGGCAGGTGGACTCTCAACCACTGCGCCACCAGGGAAGCCCCTAAGCTAGGTACTTTTAAAAGCATTTCATAGGTACTTCATGTCATTTTTACAGGTGTTTCATAATGTCTGCTGGAGGAACATCTGGGACCCTTCCTTAAAAGGTAAGACCTTTTTCTCCTAGGAGTGTTGTCATCTGCATACAGTCCTTGGAACTGCTGCAGCCATCTTGTAACAATCATAGGAGTCCTAGCTGAGGATGGAGGAGTAAAAGATGGAAGGCACTCAAGTTTTTAAGGACATCCTTGAGTAACTGAATTATCTAATATTGGAACTTCTCTACCTCTGGAATTCTTTTCATGGGAGATCATGAACCCAGTACTGTTTAATCTACTTCAGTTAGGTTTCCTGTTACTTGTATGGAAAAGCACTCTCACTGATACACATGCATGTAAGTCTAAATCCATGCAGACATACGGCCCTTTCAGAGAGGTCAAATATATTTGCACTGTGGTTAAGATTTTCATGGTCAAGAAATATTGAATTCCTCCCACATGCCAGGCACAGTACAGGTTGTTGAACCAAATGGGTTGGGGAGGGCAGGATTCTGCACCTTTGGTGGAGAATGTGGTAAATGTGGTAATGAAAGTGGAGCCAGGTGTACTTAGGGAAGGTATCATGAAGACTAGGCCAGGAGGCTAGAGAAGGCCCTAACAGAGTCCAGTAAAAGCATGCATTCCAGATTTAAAGACCCATGCTATATCAATCAACATTTCTAAGTTTCTATGTATTTGTGATATGTTTTGGTTTTAGTTATGTAAGAACTGTAAGAATAGTGTTAGGTGTATCTATATTTGTGTATAGTGTTATGTGTATCTATATATGTGTATCTATAATATGTGTTAGGTGTGTCTATATTTAGGTAATGTTATAATAAAATAGCTTAAATCAACACTGAGGCCCAGAATGTTTTTCCCTTTTAAAAGGAACTACTGAAGCCAATTTAGAGGAAGCACACTAATTCAAAAGATGAAGCAAAGGAATGGGAACCAAGGCATTTGGTGTCTATTCCTAGCTACTGGCTGGCAGCCCTCTGTGACTCCAATTCCCTAATTTGTAAAATATGACTCATAAGGAGTTGCAACTGAATATTTTAGAGTTTTTAAATTAATGAGGGATAAGTTTTTAAAAACTCCCTGTACTGATATGAAAGTTCCAGAAATCATTCACAAGTTTATTATAGCAAAGAAAATGGGCCTAAAAGGAAGTGAGTGAGTTCAGGACGTACAAGGAAAGGCAGTCAAGGGAGAAATCAAGAGGGAAGTGCGTGGTCAACTCCCCACAACAGGAAGTGGCGCTCTGCAGATCAGAGCTATTACCGAATAAATACTTGCTGGAATTTCCAGAGATTACCAAACAAACATCAAGAAGGAAGTGGCTTTTTTCTCTTTGGAAAGTTTTATTATGGAAAATTTCTAACACGAAGAGCCGAGAATAGTAACGAGCACTACCCCGCAGCTTCAGGCAGTCGTCACTCACGGCCCGTTACTCTGGAGCAAATTCCAGACATCATATTATTTCGTCCCTAAATACGTAGGCACGCACCTCTAAAGCAAAACAACGGGAACCAAGGCATTTGGTGTCTATGCCCAGCTCACTGGGGGGCAGCCCCTGTATCTTCAATACTGCAATTCGTAACATACGATTTATAGGGGAACGGAACGGAAATTTTTTTTAGGCAACCACAATCAAAAAGGAGGCGGTTAAATCCTCCTAAGGCTCCAGGAGGGAGGCTCACCCCAAAAACCTGGGTCGGCAGAACTCAAGGCGCTGCCCGTGGACATCCCCTTTCAAGGCGGAGGCCCCGGGCGCAGCCCGCGGAACCCGCCTTTTAGGGCGCCGGCGGGCCCTGGCACCGCCCCTGCCCCGGAAGTCTCTGCCCATTGGCCCCAGCCGCCCCCGCACGCCCCTGCCGCCCTGGGCGCGCGGGGTGGGCTCGGGGGCGCGCACGCTCTGCGTGCCGGGCGCTCGGGACTGTACCTGGCGCGGCCCAAAGGCCCGCAGTTAGGCCTGCCATGTTCCTCTCCGCGGCGCTTCGGGCCCGTGCGGCCGGCTTCGCCGCCCAGTGGGTAAGGAGGCTCGAATGAGCGCGGGCGCCGCCGCCGCCCTCCCCCTCTTTCCGCGCCTCCTGTTGCAGCGGGCACGCGGGAGCCCAGGGCCCCGGACGGGACCCCGGGCGGCGGCAAGGACACCGCGGCCTTCGCACTCCTCAGGGAGGCCGCGTCGCCGTGGAGCGAGGGGGTCGGCGGTGCGGCTGCGGCGGGCGCGAGGCCTCCTTCCGGACGGGAGGCGGGAGGGCGGTGCCGGGACCCCCGCCCGCCTAGCAGGCCGAGTCTCTGCGCGGGGCGGCCCCAGGGTCCCCTAGCAGCACTGCCCTTGGCAGGTGGGGAAGTTGGCCGAGTGATGGCGTCACCGCGTCCAGCACCCGGAGGACGTCGGGGCCGCTCGCGCTCCTGACATCCAAGCCCATCTCTAGAAAGGACGTTTACAATCGGGGTGAAACAGCCGTTCGCACTAACTTAACAGAGCGTGTTCCAGAAATGACGAGGATGACGGCGGGGCATTTACCGGAAGGAAAGCAGCCTTTCCCCCAGCAGTAACATAGAAAGGTTGAATCAGTTCTCGGTAGAAGGGAGGGCGGTGGCGCGCAGTAGCGGAGGATGAGCTCAGGGCCTTGCAGGGAGACCTGAGTTTGGATGGTGGGTGCACCGTCTTTCCACTTTTGGGCTCTTATTGTTCTCACCTGGTGTCCTCGGCTGTCAAGTGGGAGTATTCCAATTTGCAGAGTTTGGTCTTCAATAAACGCTTGAGGTTCTACTGTTACCTGCTGGGCTCCAGGTAACAATGTGGATAATAATAATGACAGGTGACATTCCGTGACTGCCCTTCTAACCAGGCCCTTCTAGCCTTATACAAATAGTGGGATATCAGAATGATCTAGCAAAAGTCAGGAAAGATGTGAGTAAAGTGGTCTCACCAATAAAGTTCCTTTCCTAAAAGAGAAACCTTTGAGGAAATCATTTACATTTTCAAAGAAATTGCTTATTTTGTTATAATTGCTGCTTTATTAGCCAGCTGCCAATTTCTTCAGCCACAGGATTTTATTCAGCTCGTCATTGCTTTAAAAATATCCAGAATTTAGTACTGTGTCTAGGGGAAGACACTAATTGTGTGACCTTGAGCCATATTTCTTAATCTCCTTGAGCTCTATTTTTTTTCCTGTAAAGTGCAGTAATACCTTATTGACCGATTGTCAAGAATTGCCTAAAAATTATGAAATATGGAGCAATAGCTACTCAAAATAAGTTTATTTCCATCTTTCCTTTAGTAATTGCCCAAAGTTTTCTGTAATGTTGACACCATTTTACAACTCATCATGCCTCTCTCCCAAGCCACTAATTAGTTTCGTAGGGGTGAGAGAGTTGTGGTGGCATATTCAAGGATTGTGTTTTCAGTTTTAGAATTTTAATTTGGTTCCTTTTTTATAGTTTCTATTTCTATCTTTTCACTTATTGAAGATTTTTTTCTTTCTGTCCTTAAGCACTGTTGTAGCAGTTTTGAAATTATTGTTTGGTAATCTCCATTGTCTTTTTTCTTGAAAATGGGTTGTTTTCCTTTTTTGTTGTTTTATGTTGAGTGATTCTGGATTGTATCCTGGACATTGTGAATGATGTCATAGAGGCTCTAGATTTTTTAAATTCCTCCAAAGAGTATTTTGTTGTAGTTGTTGCAGGCAGGCAATTAACTTGAACTGCAGTCTGGCTCCGTTGTGGACAGCGGCTCAAATATTGGTTCAGTTCTTTTAGCTGGGCTGTTTGGAGTCTGCCCTGTGTGCATGCATGTTTGGAGTTAGCCACAGAATTGGGGGCTTCTCCACTCTGGCTTTTCCTTTTCTGGGATTTCCCACTTGCCTATGCCTCTCCTGTGGTTGTCCCAGCCTCTCCTGTGGTACTTCAAGACATTAGGGCTGCAGGTTTTCTCTTGGAGTTTTAGCTGCCCAGCATGGGATAGACTGGGGCCTGCCTTCACAGTAAAAGATGTAAAGAAAAAAAAAAAGAACCCTTATTGGCTTCTTCTAAGTCTAGACTCCCTTCATGTGTCTGCCTGCATTTGGTTGTTCTTCAGTGCCTTCAGAAAGATTTTTGGTTTTTAATTTTTTAAAAAATATTTTGTCCAGAGTTTATAGTTGTTACCCAGTGGTTTGGCCTGGTAATAATCTACTCAGCCGTACTAGAAGTAGAATGTTCTTTGGTGGCATTTTTCTTCCTAAATTTTAAGGTTTGTAGAATGAAATGTTTTCCCATTCCATTAGAGATTCCATTTATTTTGCAGTATCTACATTTTGGCTCTAGGACATTAACCCAGTTCTTTAGAAAGAAAGAGAGGGAGGAAGGAAGGGAGGGAGGGAGGAGGAAAAGTGAGATTAGAGGGCATTTATATTAGTTTTTTATTGCTCCTGTAACAAGTTACCACAAATTTGGTGACATACACCAATTTATTATCTTATGATTGTGTAGGTTAAAAGTCTGACATGGGTCTTACTCGGCTAAAACCAGGGTGTTGGTAGAGCTACCTTCCTTTCTGGAGATTCTAGGGGAGAACCTGTTTCCTTGGCTTTTCTAGCTTCTAGAAGGTGCCCTTCTTTGTTGGTCCATAGCCCCCTTCCATCTTCAAAGCCAGCAAGGGCAGGTCAAGCTCTCACATACCATTCTGACCCTGCTCTAACTTTGCTCACTCCTCTGCTGTTTTAAGAGCCCTTGGGCCCACCCTGATAATCCAGAAAATCTCCCTATTTTTGGATCAACTGATTAGCAACGTTAATTCCATCTGCAACTGTAGTCCTCTTTTGCTGTGTATACTAACATATTCACAGCTTCCCAGGATCAGGATGTGGGTATCTTTGGGGCACCATTATTCTTGCCTGCCACAGCCGTAAACAGTTTAGGGGAAAGAGAAAATGAACACATTTTAAGTTTAAACACGGAGGTTCAGTAGGTCACTATTGCACACTACAAACTCAGATCTTTATATTGGAGATGTGAACTCAGTCTCCAGTGTAAGGATAAAAATAGTATGCTAGGGCTTCCCTGGTGGCGCAGTGGTTGAGAGTCCGCCTGCCGATGCAGGGGACACGGGTTCGTGCCCCGGTCCGGGAAGATCCCACATGCCGTGGAGCGGCTGGGCCCGTGAGCCATGGCCACTGGGCCTGCGCGCCGGAGCCTGTGCTCCGCAACAGGAGAGGCCACAACAGTGAGAGGTGCTGAGAAGCAGAGCAGCCTCCCTAAGGTTATAGTAATAGGTGAAGGTGAGACTGACTGAAATGATGTTTGGACATTTCATTTCTATGAAGTATTCTTCTTCTTAGGACATTGGAGAGTTATTGGTATCCATACTGGATTTTAGATATGTAAAGAATGCTTTGTTTAATTTATGGGCAAGATGGCTGAAAGTAATCACGAATATTGTGACCATTAATATGGTTATCTTAATCTGTAATGCTCCTTTAATACCTGAGTTGTTCGTTTTAGCTTTTCTATAATATAAAATTTGGCCAAATTTTACTTGATAATTCTCTCACAATGCTAGTAAAATCACTTATATTTCTTTAATCCAAATTAACATTTTTAGTTAAACTATTGATGCAAGTTTATTTGGAGAACATTTGTAAAATTCTCCTATGTATATTTGAAAATATTACAAAACTTAGGTTTAGTGGTTTAGTGGTTTAGTTTAGACGGCATGTCCTCAAGTCAGAAAAACCTGTGTTTGACTTTTCATGGATTTAGCTGTGTGATCTAGTGAAAGTTCTTTTCTTTCCTTCTTTGAGCCTTAGTTTCCATATCTGTAAAACAAGGGATGATGATAATACCTATGTGGGGATTTTGTGAGCCAAGGGAGGCAGGCCTTTTCATTTCTAATCTGTCTCCCTATATATGCTATGTGTTTTTTTTTAAAAAACAGTAAATGCAGCTCTTCTGTTCTTACGGAAAACCTAAATATATATACATTAACACAGAATTTTAGCAACTTAATGTCAAAGGTGATTTCTTCAAAATAGTAGAGAAAGGGCTCAATTTGTTTATAAAACAAAAGCAAGCAAAATAATGAAGGTAAACTGATAAATATTAGCCCTCATTTGTTTTTCAACTGGGCATACACTATTACTCATTCATAGCAAGTTATCACGTGGCCGTTTTCAAAGCTGCCCTGTTTTTTGATATCTTTAGGAACTTCACCTATTTTACTACATTCATTATAATATTCACATCAGGCATTTTCAATAAAGGAATAAATAAGATATTAAAAGTTTGAATTATAGAGGGGAGGGGCAAGATGGAGGTAGGGGATTAAGAGTTACAACTACTATATATAAAATAAATAGGCTGCAAGGATATATTATTGTACAGCATAGGGAATATAGCCAATATTTTATAACTTTAAAAATATAGGGATTCCCTGGTGGCGCAGTGATTGAGAGTCCGCCTGCCGATGCAGGGGACACGGGTTCGTGCCCTGGTCCGGAGGATGCCACATGCCGCAGAGCGCCTGGGCCCGTGAGCCATGGCCGCTGAGCCTGCGCGTCCGGAGCCTGTGCTTCGCAACGGGAGAAGCCACAACAGTGAGAGGCCCGCGTACCACACACACACACGCACGCACGCACGCACTATATATATATATGGTTGAGAGTCCGCCTGCCGATGTATGGGACACGGGTTTGTGCCCCGGTCCAGGAAGATCTCACATGCCGCGGAGCGGCTAGGCCTGTGAACCATGGCCGCTGAGCCTGCGCATCCGGAGCCTGTGCTCCGCAACGGGAGACGCCACGACAGTGAGAGGCCCGCGTACCGGAAAAAAAAAATATATATATATGTGTGTGTATATATATATAGTGAATCACTATGTTGTGCACCTGAAACATAATATTGTAAATCAACTAGACTTAAATTTTAAAAAAATTTGAATTATAAGTAGTCTTTTCCCTACTTAATGGGCCATTTGAATTCAGTTTCACTTTTAGAAGAAAGAAGCATTCTAGGACGAAATCGTCTTAGAACTGGAAAAGAACAACTTAATTAGGCGGGACTGATTTGAAGACTAAGCTGAATTTTCCCCCCTCCTTAGACTAGAGTCTAGGCTTTTCACTAGACTGGAGTCTATAGTTTCTCATTAGACTGTAAAAATGTCTATACTTCAGTGAATTCCAGTTGAATTCACTGAACTCCAAATGAAAATTCAAGAAACTTTTTTTCATAAACAAGAATATAATTTGATAGTGAAGAATTAATAGTGGGTTTCAATTCTAGCTTTTTCAGGGTTTAAGAAGGAAGGGAGAAGACTTACAGCAGGCAAGTAGTGACAGTGACTCTGTGTTAGTTAGCTAACACAGCACAGTTCTCAAAATGCAGTTTAAATTTTCCATTGTTCAGCTATTAAATGTTTTATCCCCATATCAGCTAGGCAGATGTAGTAACGCTTTAACAGGTTTATAGTATCTTCAGAGATAAGGTTATATAGTACCTGACTATTTGAACCTCAAAATACTTGAATAAGTATATATCCCTGTTTTTACAGATACAGAAATTGACACAAAAAAACTAAGTGGTGCTTCCCTGGTGGCGCAGTGATTGAGAATCTGCCTGCTAATGCAGGGGACACGGGTTCGAGCCCTGGTGTGGGAGGATCCCACATGCCGCTGAGCAACTAGGCCTGTGAACCACAACTACTGAGCCTGCGTGTCTGCAGCCTGTGCTCCACAACAGGAGAGGCCGCAATAGTGAGAGGCCTGCGCACTGCGATGAAGAGTGGCCCCCGCTTGCCACAACTAGAGAAAGCCCTCGCACAGAAACGTAGACCCAACACAGCAAAAATAAATAAATTAATTAATGAACTCCTACCCCCAACATCTTTTTAAAATTTAAGTGGCTTGTGGAAGGTTACACGTTAGCAAGTGGCAGCATGGTGATCTAAACCCAAATCTTCCATTAAAAAAAATCGTCATCATCATCTGAAACTCCAGCTTTTCTTTCTGTAACTTAACTACTTTTTCCTGACTGTTCTCAATCAGTATGTAGTCTGTCTTCAAGGATTTGGACTTTAAAACACTCTATTTTGGGGAGAGAGAGAGAATATGTGTGTGTGTAAATTCACGTGCATATGCAGAGTTACAGGTCAGCCAGAGAGTGCCTCAAAATAGATTTTCCAGTATGCAAGGGCTCAAGACCAATTTTCAAGATTATCTGTATATTTTTAAGTAAGGTATGTGACATATCCTGGAATAATGAGGAAAGGATCAAAACTGAAGCTGTTCTAACTTAGAGATTGGTGGTGTTTATTTTGATATACTGGGAAATTGGAAAGAGAATTAACAGTAGATGTTTCATTTTGTACTTGATGAACGTTTTGTTTTAAATAAGAATTTTTTTTTCAATTTGTCAATTCATGCTAAAAGAAACCTAGAAAATAGAGAAAAATATAAGAAACAAAATATAAAATAAGAGTCCCTTGTAATCTTGTTATCATAATAACAGATAAGCACTTTTAATTGTTAAGGCCATCTAGTATTTTCATTAATGTCTATATTGAATATATTGGGATGGTAGTTTATGCTTTTCTGTTTGTTTTGTTTAACCTTGATATTTTCCAGTTATGATTGTGCCACAAACACCTCCTTCTATGTCTTTCTTTTTTTTTTTTTTTGCGGTACGCGGGCCTCTCACTGTTGTGGCCTCTCCCGTTGCGGAGCACAGGCTCTGGACGCGCAGGCTCAGCAGCCATGGCTCACGGGCCTAGCCGCTCCGCGGCATGTGGGATCTTCCTGGACTGGGGCACAAACCCGTGTCCTCTGCATCGGCAGGCGGACTTTCAACCACTGCGCCACCAGGGAAGCCCTATGTCATTATTTTTAAGAAATATTTTTCTTATCTACATAATATGTAATGTATAATATGTGTGTGTTGTGTGTGTTGCATTTATTGTAAAGGAAATTTTTATCATATATCTCAGACACCAAAAAGCAAAAAGAATATAATAAACATTGTGTATCCATCCACTTGCTGCCTAAGAAAGCAAAGCCAACACAGTTGAAGCCCCTTTGTGTACCACAGCTGATCAGATTCTCCCCTCCTCCCCCCATTATCCTGAATATATTTATCACTCCCATATTTTATACCTATGTTTCACATTCTGTACCTGGGTCTTTTCTTGTTAATTAAAGCAAGTGTTCTGTGTAAACTTATTTCTTGAACTGAAATATTATTTGGATCTAGGGAAGAGTTAAATCTGTGATTGTGTTATGTCACTGCTTTTGCTTCCTTGTCTGTTATGTTTGCCTTTGAATTGTCCAGCTCTTTGCCAGTTCCATGCTTTGTTTAATACAGTGTTCTACCAACTGTGGTTAGTAGAACTCAGAAGTTGGAGGATTTCTGAACAACTGTAGAATTGCTTTTCAGGGAGAGGGTAGAGAAGGTAGAAGTGGGGGAGAAGCAATAAGGCAAAGAGAAATGAAATGCAACATAGAGAGTAATCAAATGGATTCCTTCCAAAGCAATTGAGTATGGTCAATCTGCATAGCGTTATAAGAAGCTTTCTGAAACTACTTTTATGGCTGGAGTTTCTAAACTAATGTAGTAAAGAATTGAAAAGGGGGTGTACATTCAACTCATTTTTACAGAATGAAAACATGTTTATGAAATGAAAGCTATCCAACTTGATTCAGACAAAAGTGAAAGGCAGTAAGTTAATGGTACATTAACTCTGCAATTGCATGCCAAAAGAATGTAGGAGAAAGGATATGCGACTCAGGAGATTAGGTTGTCATTCTGGTTCTTCCACTGACTCGCGTGTTACCTCAGGCAAGTTAGTAACCTTACGTTTTTCTTTTGTTTGTTTTTTTTTTTGCGGTACGCGGGCCTCTCACTGCTGCGGCCCCTTCCGTTGCGGAGCCCAGGCTCCGGACGCGCAGGCTTAGCGCCCACGGCCCACGGGCCCAGCCCCTCTGCGGCACGTGGGATCCTCCCGGACCTGGGCACGAACCCGTATCCCCTGCATCGGCAGGCGGACGCTCAACCACTGCACCACCAGGGAAGCCCAGTAACCTTACCTTTGAATCTCCATTTCCTTATATCTCTCCTGCAATAGAGGTGGGCATGGTGTAGTGTGGTAGGCCATATCTCTTAAGATATTCTACTTCTATCAGTTGATTCTATTATTTTAAATTATGGCTCTTAAAATTTCATAAGGCTTTTGATTTACTAAACTCTCTTAAAATTTTAGGGAAGACATGTAAGGAATTTGCATAAGACAGCTGTGCAGAATGGAGCTGGAGGAGCCTTATTTGTGGTAAGTAATTACTTAGATTTCTTCAGAATGGAAGGAGTTGGAAATTTGGGTGGATACAACACAACATATCTTTGGTATTTGCTGGCCATTGTGGGAATTTAAACATAGCTAATTGAATTCACTACATTTCAAGAGGTGTAGTTCCAGCTAAACCTCTCAAATTTAAATTGATACCAGCGCAACTCTGGGAATAAGAATTTAGATTATTCCTTGGTGAAATAACTGTGAACCTAACCTGATTTCTTGTCACACTTTAGGTTCTTAAAAATCATTCATTGGCTAGTGAAGATTCTGAGGCTGCAACTTGGGGAATCCCAAAATGGCACTAGCTTGAAACTCATAGATTTTAGTAATACGGCGAACACATTGGCAGTTGGCCTTTATGTTTTTCATGTCCAGGGTTTCACTACAGGTAGAGGTCGATGAATTCCCTAGCTTGGTTGCACAATTCAGAAAGGCTAAGATATGTATCCCCTTTCTGTGACAAGGTACATTTTTTAGGAATCAATCTAGTGTTTAAAGGCAATTTAGTGGACTTGTATGTTGATTTAGAGTTAGTGGTATCATTTTGGAAAATGAATTATTTTTAGGCTGACTCTTAATAAATGAGTTAGCTATACTATTAATAAGTAGAGTCCTGCTTTGTATTTTGTCATCTTTGTCTAAAAACATTAGAGATCATTGTCCAAAGTTTCCGCTTTTTTTCTCTTCTATGTCCTTGAAAAAACAGAACTCTGAGAGTTAACTTACTAAGGGATTCAGTTCTGTGTTCACCATACATACAAAACATTAATTGATGTAAGTGTTAATCTCAGTGTGACTCATTTGATTTCCTGTTGACATGCCATTTCTTGTCAGTGTTTGAAGAGGGCCTGCTCTTTTGGAGAAGAAATAAAGCTTGCTGTTGGCTAGTTTCTGTTACAGAAAACTAGCTGTTGGCTAGTTTCTGTTACAGAAAACTAGCTGTTGGCTAGTTTCTGTTACAGAAAACTAGCTGTTGGCTAGTTTCTGTTACAGAAAACTAGCTGTTGGCTAGTTTCTGTTACAGAAAACTAGCTGTTGGCTAGTTTCTGTTACAGAAAACTAGCTGTTGGCTAGTTTCTGTTACAGAAAACTAGCTGTTGGCTAGTTTCTGTTGTGTGGGGAAGAAATGGTGCTTTTGTTGTAGGAGGTAGGTCCCTTTGACAATCTGGTACACTCTCTTTTGGAAAAATGCACATATTTTCACACTCAGTATTTTGTGTCTTAGGGACTTCCGTTGTGGTCCAGTGGCTAAGACTCTGCACTCCCAGTGCAGGGGGCCCGGGTTCCATCCCTGGTCTGGGAACTAGATCCCACGTGCTGCAAGTAAGAGTTTGCATGCCGCAACTAAAGATCCCACATGCCGGGACTTCCCTGGTGGCTCAGTGGTTAAGCCTCCACACTCCCAGTACAGGGGGCCCAGGTTCGATCCCTGGTCCAGGCACTAGATCCCACATGCATGCCACAACTAAGGAGCCCACCTGCTGCAACTAAGGAGCCCGCCTTTCTCAATGGACCTGATGCAACCAAATAAATAAATTAATAATAATTTTAAAAAAAAATCCCACATGCCACAACGAAGATCCCGCATGCACAGCCAAATAAATAAATTAAAAAAAAATTTTTATGTCTTAATTTCATTAGGCTTCCAATAATTGGTAATTTTTTGTAATTAGATTACATTAGAAGATCCTATTCTCTAATCAAGTTGGATAATGCTTTTTTTGGGTTTTGATCCTAAAGCTACTTCTCATAACCTATAAAGGATGATTTTGAAAACTTCTAAATTTTTGAATTCTGCTAATATTTTGGTAATCATACTCATCAGATCTATATTTCATAATTAGTTTAGCCATTCTTCTTGATGCAAGGATAGGTTGATGTATATATCATGTTCGAATTAAAGCAAAGAGATTACATGAACAGTAGTAGTAAAGTACAAAGTTATTCACACTTTTGAGGCAATTTTGATAATTTTGGAAAACATTTTTTTTCCTTTGTGTAGCACAGAGATACTCCCGAGAATAACCCAGATACTCCATTTGATTTCACACCGGAAAACTATAAGGTATGACTTAATTAATTTACAAAATATTTAGTATCTTCCAGATGTATAAAAACAAGTGCTTTTTCTTTGATACAGAGGATAGAGGCAATTGTAAAAAACTACCCAGAAGGGCATAAAGCAGCAGCTGTGCTTCCAGTCCTGGATTTAGCCCAAAGACAGAATGGATGGCTGCCCATCTCTGCTATGAACAAGGTACTTTATTTTTGTGTTAGTTCAAAAAGAGGAGAGATTGTGTATAGTAACTTCCTTATGTAGAAATTTCTCTGACATTCATTGATATCAGTCCAGGAGTTGGAAGCCCTTTAATCATTTATATGTTTCATAACTCAAATTACATTTATGTTTTTGTTGGTTCCCTTAATAATGCAGAGAACTGAAAGGGTAGAGCTTTTTATCCTTGCAAGAAGTAGTAAAGGCATTATAGTGAAAGAGGCTTTCTTTTTTTCTGTCTTTGAGAGAAATGGCAATAATAATAAAAGATCCCAAATGTGTATAATTTGCTGTCAAGATATTCTGAAAATGAATATACTGCTTAAACACTAGAATTGCAGAGAAAAGGATCTGCTCACAGCTAATGTGAATCTTTTTAATATTTTGCATCTTTGGCTATAGGCGTTAACAAAAATACATATAATACATGGTATCTACGACACTTGATTATGGCAGCTTGGAATCCACAACCTACAGAAATCTTATGGGTGACCCATTTAAATATGGTTAATATATTCATGCATGTTTTAGGATTCATTTTTTCCTAATAGTGTTTTCAGCAGTAATCCAGATTTCAAGTTTATTCATATCCTATTAATACAACTACATTTGTATGGTATTATGTTACAGTAAAGTGCCATATAAAACCTTACATTATTATTTGATTCTTGTGAGAATCACATGACTAATAAGCCAATGTGATATAATGGAAAACATATTTTACTTTGAACTAAGAGATCTGATTTTTCTCTGGATTTCCTCATCTGCAGTGATGATTTTGAACTAGGTAGAGCTCTTCCAATTATTATATTATGATTTCTAAGTGATAGAGCTGGGACTGAATCATTTATAATTCTATGCCTTTTTTACTTGACTGAATATTGCAGAGATTCTGCTATACTTCATTCTCCTTTTCACTTTCTAATGTCTAACTATTAGGTTAGACTATTATCGTCTTTCTTGGAGTATAGGAATGTCCTCAGTTTATCTAATGGAATCCCGGATGCAAATTTTAGATATAGCTCATTGATCTCTTATTTACTTTGTACAGTACTCTAACACTGTTGTGGACCTTTAGTTTTTTGTTTTCTTACTATGAAAAATGTTATAAAGCAAGTTTGGTTGGTACTATACTTAGTAAACATAAGTGCTTATTTTTCTTTTTTTTCCAGTAAATCACATATATGTTTGGGGGTTTTCTAAATTCCTTACATTATTTTTATAATAGCCAACTTCCTCAATAATGATTTAGATACGTTTCTAATCATAAATACTTTTTTTTTTAATTTATGTTTTTAATAATGGTAAGCTTGTTGGAAGTCTTGCTGAGTGTCAAGCTTAGCAGAGCAAAATAAAATAAATGAGAGGGCTTCCCTGGTGGCGCAGTGGTTGAGAGTCCACCTAACGATGCAGGGGACACGGGTTCGTGCCCCGGTCCAGGAAGATCCCACATGCCGCAGAGCGGCTAGGCCCGTGAGCCATGGCCACTGAGCCTGCGCGTCCGGAGTCTGTGCTCCGCAACGGGAGAGGCCGCAACAGTGAGAGGCCCGCGTACCGTTAAAAAAAAAAAAAAAAAAAATGAGAAACTAATGTGAGAACATTTCAAAAATATTGTCCTGTTCTATTTAGAATTGGTTGTATATGTGTGAGAGGCAAGAAATAGCATATAGAGAATAGAATCAAGATTCTTTCCACTTTGAGATTTTTAATGTTACTGTCCCCCTCCCCCCCCCCCAAAGAAAGCCCAACCTTACAACAAAAACAAAATCCAGAGGCACATGCATCATTTCCTTAACCATCACTAAGGCGTAGGGAGGTGCACAGCAGCAGCTTGGGGGAGCTTTTTCAATTAAACACCAGGGCCTTAAAATTCCATTGGTCAGGCCCCAGTGTGTGTATTTTGAGAGAAATATTCAGACGTATAAGCCTGGTTTAGTATCACTAAATTAAATTTAGCATACCTACTTTAACCTTGCACAGGTGAGCCGGGATTAGACGTCTTTTGAGAATAAATTTCTTTTAGAATCCCTGAAAAGAGAAAGTTTAATATATTTGTCATTTGAAATGCCATTTAGTGAGTTCCTTTTTCATGTCAAAACCTGGATATATGTATAATTTTTAAGTGTCAAAATTGAAGGACTTAGCCTCGCAGATATCAGATACAGATATAGTTTCTGCTTTTGAAGAACTTTTTTGGTTTTTACCAAATTGAAGTAATATGCTCAATTAATAAATATTGTAATCATATTATTTTAAAATATTTTAGGTTGCAGAAGTTTTACAGGTACCTCCAATGAGGGTATATGAAGTAGCAACTTTTTATACAATGTATAATCGAAAGCCAGTTGGAAAGTATCATGTTCAAGTCTGCACTACTACGCCTTGCATGCTTCGTAACTCCGACAGCATACTGGAGGCCATTCAGAAAAAGCTTGGTATGGGACACAGTATATTTATAAATTTTATGAAAAAATAGAGTTGTATTTCGAGATTTGACCTATTTCTTACCTTTATTTTCAAACTTTTACCATCTTACTGGATCTGTACTTCACGAGTAAATTTTTGTCTTACTGTGTTTGCCCACCATTATTGCTTCCTATTTTGTATTCTTTAGTTCTCCTCCTCAAAGCTGAGTTTTCATGTTTTCTTCCTTAACCATTGAGTATGTTTTAAAAGCTTCTCAAAGTTTTAAAGTTTCATTGTTTAGAAAATTAAGTTTCACTTGTTGTGTGATAGCATGTGGCACATAAAGAAGTGACTATATCATCCTTGTATCCTTCCAAACAAGACTTGGAACAAATAAGATATGAGAATAGGACTTCCCTGGTGGCGCATTGGTTAAGAATCCGCCTGCCAGCGCAGGGGACAAGGTTCAAGTCCTGGTCTGGGAAGATCCCACATGCCGCAGAGCAACTAAGGCCATGCACCACAACTACTGAGCCTGTGCTTAAGAGCCTGTAAGCCACAACTGCTGAAGCCTGAGTGCCACAACTACTGGAGCCCGCGTGCCTAGAGCCTGTGCTCCACAGCAAGAGAAGCCACCGCAATGAGAAGCCTGAGCACCACAACGAAGAGTAGCCCCCACTCACGGCAGCTAGAGAAAGCCCGCATGCAGCAACGAAGGCCAATGCAGCCAAAAATTAATAAATAAATTTATTTTAAAAACAAAAATGATACTAGAATAGGAAGAATGCTCCAGGAAGGGAAATTTGGAATAAGATGTTATTACAATTATACTCCAATGAAGATGTTTAAAAAAGAAAGATGTTATTACAGTAGCATTCACAGAATTAAAAGGGCATTTTACTATAAAAAACTGCCATTGCTGCATTTATCACTCTACATATCAAATGAAGTAAAAGGAGGTGTCTCTTAATTTTGTTGTTACTTGTATGTTGTAAAAAATAGTTGGAGGGTATAGAAGTATGTAAGACAGAAGTGTGAAGTCTGCTTAAAATCCTACCCACCCCCCATCTCCGAGGTACAAATTCTGATAACAGTTAGGTATATTAGTTTTAGATTTTATGTTGTTTTAATTATTTTCATTATTAAATACATAAATGTAATACGTCTGTTTGCTTTTTGCACTTGATTTTGGCTATAATAATATGTGTGCCTCATTTTTCTATTATAAGTTAAATTATTCTGCAGTTACTTTCATGTGTACAACATGTCTTTGCATACTTGTCCAATTATACACGAAGGTTGTTTACAAGAAGTAGAATTGCTGGGTCAGATTTTACTATATTTTGCTAAAATGCCTTCCCTAAAGATATGAGAGTACCTATATTCCTTACATTCTTAATCTTTGACATTAGCTGTTTTCTGAGTCTTTACCCGTCTTATAGTATGACTGATTTTAGTAGGTTAATTATCATGATCAAAATGAAGATAATAGGGTCTGATGCACTGTTATGTAACAACAAACACTGGAGATGAGTCCTCTGAAATTTGTTTTTAAAGGAACAAGTCCACTTAAATCCTTTAATGTTCTATAATAACTATACAGAGTTTAATTTAAGAAATTTAATGCTCTTGAATACTTTTTATATGCCTCTGTAAATACTTCATATATATATGCTTTTTATGTTGGTTTTTTTTGGTTCTTAAACTATATTGCAATTAAAATATAACCTGGTCCTTACCAGTGCTTATTTATATTTTAGGAATAAAGGTTGGAGAGACTACACCTGACAAACTTTTCACTCTTATAGAAGTGGAATGTTTAGGGGCCTGTGTAAACGCACCAATGGTTCAAATAAATGACAACTACTATGTGAGTATTTACTTAATATAAAGTTGTATGATGTTATATTTAAAATATTTTAAACATTTGGTTTCTTGTCATGTGGATGTTGGTTTCTGAATTATTCATTTAGAAGAAACTGTTGGCATAAATATCTAGAAGGTTTCTTTTTTCCTGGTTTCCAAACTTTATTAAAAATCAAAGAACAGAAAAACTTTACATAAAATATGTCAGTTTTAGCTTCCACATTATTGTCCACCAGAATGTTTTAAAAAAATTATTATCATTAGGGCTTCCCTGGTGGAGCAGTGGTTAAGAATCTGCCTGCCAGTGCGGGGGACACAGGTTCAAGCCCTGGTCTGGGAAGATCCCACGTGTCGTGGAGCAACTAAGCCTGTGCACCACAACTGCTGAGGCTGCGAGCCACAACTACTGAAGCCCGCGCGCCTAGAGCCCGTGCTTCACAACAAGAGAGGCCACTGCAGTGAGAAGCCCGCGCATCGCAACGAAGAGTAGACCCTGCTCACCACAACTAGAGAAAGCCTGCACACAGCAAGAAAGACCCAACGTGGCCAAAAGTAAATAAATAAATTTTTAAAAATCTTTTAAATAATGAAAAATTTAATAATTTACATATAAATACAAAAAATAACCACCAAGGCTTAATAGATAATATTTTGCCACACTTGCTTTAGGTATTATGGTTTTTATCATTATTATATGCAGAAATCAACTATAGGTGAGGGTAAACCTCCCCCACCCCCATTCAAAATCCTGTTCTTTTCCTTTCATTCCCAGAGATAACCACTATCATAAATTTAGTGTGTTTTTCCTGTACATGTTTTTTAAACTTTCAAAATATATGTATCTAGGCTTGCTAATAATACTATATTGTGTTTTAAAAATTTGACAGAGATTGTATCATACCTCTAAGAACTGCTTTAGCCAGATCTCAGAAGTTTTTTTTTTTAAAGGAAGTTATTTTGTTTGTTTATTTATTTATGGGTACATTGGGTCTTCGTTGCTGTGCGGGCTTTCTCTAGTTTTGTTGAGTAGGTGTGTGGGCTACTCATTGCGGTGGTTTCTCTTGTCGTGGAGCACGGGCTCTATGTGCACGGGCTCAGTAGTTGTGGCTCGTGGGCTCTAGAGCACAGGCTCATAGTTGTGGCGCATGGGCCTAGTTGCTCCGCGGCATGTGGGATCTTCCCAGACCAGGGCTCGAACCTGTGTCTCTTGCATTGGCAGGCGGCTTCTTAACCACTGAGCCACCAGGGAAGCCCCTCACAAGTTCTTTTTTTTTTAAAAAAATATTTATTTATTTATTTATTTTTGGCTGTGTTGGGTCTTGGTTATGGCCTGTGGGATCTTTTGTTGTGGTGTGTGGGCTTCTCTCTAGTTGTGGCGCACAGGCTCCAGAGCTAGTGGGCTCAGTAGTTGCAGCGCATGGGCTCTCTAGTGGCATGGGCTCCAGAGTGTGTGGGCTCTGTAGTTGTGGCGCACAGGCTTAGTTGCCTTGCACCATGTGAGATCTTAGTTCCCCAACCAGGGATCGAACCTGTGTCCCCCACATTGGAAGGTGTATTCTTAACCACTGGACCACCAGGGAAGTCCCATTACAAGTTTTGGTAAGTAATATTTTTATCATTTAGTTCTAAATATTTTTAAATTTGCATTTTGATTTCTTCTTTGACCTGTGTTTTTGAGAAGTGTTCTTAATATCCAAGTGTATGGAGTTTTCTAGTTATCTTTTTTTAATTGCTTGCTACCCTAATTATATCATGGCTGTCATTCATAATATCTTGTTAGTTCATAATTCTTAGAAGTTTGTTTATGGAAATTCTTTTAAGACCTGTGTCGAAGGTAGATACTTCAAGAAGGGATTGACTTTGCTTCTCTCTTGCTCCTGGAAATACTACTGGCCCAAAAGAAATCCCCTCTTCTTAAATCCTCCCCTCTTCTTCCCCTAAAGTGTAAGTTCCAGACTAGCAGGGTTGTTTTGGGGGACAGTTTTAATTTCTAGTTTTCCCTTATATTAAGGGTAGAGTTTTTGGGGGGGTCTCAGCTTTATGTGGTTTGGATGACCTCCTGTGTCCTGGAGATTTGTCCCTTGCCCCTCTAGGCTATGAAACTCTGAAGCCACGGTTTTTTGCTGTTCCACTGTCTCCCTAAGTTTTCATTGAGTTTTTGGCCTCTGGGTATTTTTTTCTTGTCAGTGCCTTGATATTGATAAAATTTTAAAGTTTTTAAAAAAATTTTATCCAGCATTGTTAGTTGTTACAATAGGACATTCAGTCAGGATAGCTGGACTGCCATAATGCCTAATGGAAATCTACAATTTTTTTTTTTTTAATGAAGATGAAATTGGACTTCTTTGGCATTTTACATTTCTAGGATGTTTTTATTACCTATAGGGGTTTTCTTCATTTTAATGATGGTGATTCAAATTTCTTACCTTCTCTTTCTCATACTTAAAAAAAAAAATTCCTTTAAAAATATGGCAATAACTTACCCTTTTCCCACACTTCTGCAATTTACTCATAATCGTGAGGATCTTAATTTAATCAGTAAGTAGACAGTCAAGGCTTTATATGAAGCACTGTAACTCTAAATATAGTAGACTGTGGATTTATGCAAGAGATTCAGTGAGTAGTGGTATGGTCTTTGGTGAGGCAGTTAACTGTTTTATTATTATTTATTTTTGGCTGCCTTGGGTCTTCGTTGCTGCACGCGGGCTTTCCTTAGTTGCATCGAGTGGGGACTACTCTTCGTTGCGGTGTGTGGGCTTCTCACTGCGGTAGCTTCTCTTGTGGAGCACGGGCTCTAGGCGTGTGGGCTTCGGTAGTTGTGGCACATGGGCTCTAGAGCACGGGCTCAGTAGTCGTGGCCCACGGGGTTAGTTGCTCTGTGGCATGTGGCATGTTCCCGGACCAGGGCTCGAACCGGTGTTCCCTGCCAATCTTGGCAGGCGGATTCTTAACCACTGCGCCACCTGGGAAGCCTGAGGCAGTTAACTTTTATGGATCTCAGCTGACCAGTGGATAAAATGAAATAGTCACATAAACTGTGATTGGATACCGATTAGAGAGAAATATTAAATACATTTTGAGGATGGTTGGGTAGCTTTGAATATGGTCTTGACATTTGATTTTATTAAGGAATTATTGTTAGTTAATTGGGTGTGGTAATGACATTGTGTTACTTAAGAACATTTAAAAATGTTCTGGGAGTTCCCTGGTGGTCCAGTGGTCAGGACTCTGGGCTGTTACTGCTGTGGCCTGGGTACAGTCCCTGGTCAGGGAACTAAGATCCCACAAGCTGTGCAGTGAGGCCAAAAAAAAAAAAAAGTTCTTAGGAGATGCCCGCCCGCTGTGGTTATTAGGGGTGAAGTGTCATGATGTCTGCAACTTGCTTTTAAATGTACAGCCAAAAAAAAAACACAAACAAAACAAAACCAAAAGGCATATGTGTACATAATTCAGATATGGTAAGGAATATGGTTATTCATGTATACTTTTCAAATTTTCATAATAAAGAGTTGGGGGAGATAAAATCATTAGGTGAGTTTAAAGATTGCTTCTAGTTTTGAGGTTCTGAGCATCTGTTGCACCCTAAGCAGTTCTTATTTTTATAAATGTTTATTCTATATTAAAGGGCTTCTATGAGGCCAGGCATTGAATATACAGTACTGAATCATGATTTCTCTAGCATAGTACCAGGGTCCTAAAAACATTTTCTTAAGTACGTAACAGTTTGGGAGGGGTAGAGGGGATATAATGTAGTTTAGGCACTTTTATTAGTTTAATCTTGCCCCATTCTGTTTTGACTGTCTTTTGACTAAACCTAGGGTGCAGCCAGGGGTAGGAGTGTGTCTGTGTGTTTTAATTGTATTTGTTATTTTAAATAACAGAACCCTTGAGGTAAGAATTTTACACAGGTGCATAGTGTACAAAATACAAAGCTGTTCTGGTTGAAACGGGGATTGGAGGGTCAGGATTTATTAAAATAAATGTGTCCAAAATAATTTTACTTTTCCCTTTGAAAATTAAGTGAAGTTTGCAACAGGATGAATTTCACCTGGGAAATAAAGAAGATATCACTAGGGTACTAGATCATTAGCTTAGGGACAGATATTAGGCATCTACTTTTTATGACTGCTGGTGCTAATTACTATTTGCATCTCACTGATTCTTCAAGGACATAGCATTTGTTGAGCATCTGCATGGCAGTGTTCTATTTTATTCATTTTCTCTTTTAATCCTCAAAACGCTCTGAAGTCAGTTTATGAATGAAGAAACAAATTTGGGGAAGCCGAGTAATTTCTCTCAGATTGCTGGCTAGTAAGTGTTGGGACTTCAGCTCAAATGCAGAACTATCTCCCTTCAAAGCGCTGCTCTGTGCTGCCTCTTCAGCTCCTATTGCTATTGCATTTAGCAGGACAGACTATGTATAGGAGTTACTCAGTTGTTGCCGCCTTGGTAACTAGTGAGCTGAGACAGACAGTAAACTGTTATTAGGGATTTACACTGATTTTGAGGTAGGATGTAATTTTAATATTTGACTATTTTACTTTTTTTTTTTTTACTTTTTTTCCTAGGAGGATCTGACACCTAAGGATATTGAAGAAATTATTGATGAACTCAAGGCTGGCAAAATCCCAAAACCTGGGCCAAGGTATCCTTTTATTTCTTTTTAATAAATTTTAATGGCTTAACCTACATTAGTCTTTCATGTAGACTTAATTTTAAAATTTTAAACCCTAAGTCCACAGGAGTTTTCAGGAGCCTTGAATACTATCTAAATCAACTTGTCATTTAAAGCAATGATTTTTTCCCCCATCTAAAACCCTATACCCTATCAGATAATCATCTAAAACCCTGTCAGATAATCATCCATCTGGATGTTATAAAGAAGGGAAATGTACTGCAAATAGAAATCTATTTCATTGTTTAAAAGTTCATACTGCCAGGATTTGACCCAAAGTCTGTCTTCCCTCTGATTTCCACCTAAAGGTCCAAAGGTTCTGTCCTTTGAACAAACACAAGATAATTTTTATATCTCTTCCAAATGCCAGCTCTTTAGTTACTTGAAATAGCTATCTCATCTTCCCCATATCTTTTCTCAGATTTAATATTCACAGTTGTTTCATTGTTTTTCCTTATATGACATAGTTTTGGTCTCCCTCCTTGGCAGGTCTTCTGGTTGGAAATGAGTTTCTTAATGTGACACTTAAACTAATCACAGTATTTGAGATATGTACTTAGCATGTGGGGCATTGTGGGACTGTCTTCTTTATTCCAGACATCATGCTTATAATAATGCAGCCTAATTACATCAATTCTTACTTCAGATACATTACACCATTAAATTGTACTTACAGTCAGTTAGAATGCCTAGATCTTTTTTCAACTTAAACATTGTTTTATCCAGGCTACTCCGATCCTGCAGTTATGTTACTAACTGCAGTAATTAATAACTACTAATTACTCCTCATTCAGTTATGAACCTGAACTTTTGCTGCTAAACAAACCCCTATTCCTTATCTAAGTGTTCACATTATTTAAAATTCTCTCTTAATACTAGCAATGTTTGCATGGTTTTATACAGTTATAGTCCCTTTGTATTTTTTCTGCTTATGTTATATAAAATTTTCCTTGTCTCAATATATATATAGGTTTTAAAGGCCATATAGTATTCTAATGTATTGCGAGAACTATGATGTGCTCTTTATTACCCTGTTTTAAAATATATTTTCCTTCTTTTTGTTACAAACGATTCCCTGAGGTTGAATTACTAGGTCAAGAGGGTATGCACGGTTCTGTAGTCTGCAAGAAGTACTGAGAATTACTCCCTCATTGTTCTGGCCGACTAATAACCCTACCTAATAAGAAAAAGAGGTCAGTTCAGGATAACTTAAGTTTAGTAAAGGCAAGTTGGTCCCTAAAAAACATACAATTCTTTCAACACTTGAATTTGCTTAAAGAGGTTTGGCATTCTCTTCCTAGTTCCTCACTTACTTGGGCTACACTGAAAACATTTTTTTAGGAATAAAACATTTCCACTGTGAAGAATTAGTCTCCTTTATGGAGGCTACGGAAGTGAAACCTTTTGTCATTTAACATTACAATATTTCTCTTAGCCACTGGTCCTGTCCCTTACTTATCCTTGCTTCAACTGTAGCCGCCCCTTGCCCAGAAACAAAAGTTCATAATATTTTGCACAAACTTTAGCTTGTTTTTAGGACTCAGATATTTTAAAATAAGTTCGTGCTACTCTTTTGTTTGTACTTAAACCCATAATACTTCTTTCAACTTTGGGGTACTTTGTTTTAATATCTCAGGTGCCCATTTCCTTGTGAAATCCACTTGGTTTCTTTAAATGTCCCCTTTTTTTCTCATTAGGTATTGTTTGTAATTCTGTAGTCATACTTTTGGAGCTTTAGACCCTCCTCCGTCCTTTCTTGTGAACTTTGTGATCTATCGATGACAACATTAATCCAGCATTAAATCTCCTGCCACACAAACAGACAGATAGTTGCTTTGTCTACTTTATTGTATTCCCTCAGCATTCATTTGTTTCACAAATGTTTCTGGATGTGTGCTGTGTGCCAGTCACTGTTTTAGGTTGTGCATACAAATTATGAACAAGGTAAAGTCGTCATATATTTTATATTCTAGTGATGGAGAGAGACAACTAGTGTAATACCTGAATAATAAATGCTAGGAGGAAAATAAACAGGTTAGGGGATGGAGGATGACTGGAGGTAAATGTAGTCAGGTGAGGCCTTTCTGAGGTGGTGAATTAATGACCTGAATGATAAGCCCAAAGGAACCATGTAAAGAGCTGGAGGAACAGTGTTGCAGAGGGAGAGGAAAGAGGAGGTATTAAGTTCCTGGAGGAAAAGTAAGATGACAGTATGGTTGAAGTGAGTGATCAAGGAGGAAAGTGGTGAAGAGGTCGGAGAGGTAGGTAGAGGCCCAGGTAAGCAATTTGGGTTGAATCCTAAGTATAAAAAGCTGTTGGAGTGTTTTCAGTAGGGAATGATATGCGTGATCTTGTTAAAATTATTGTCGTAGTTGCTGTGGAAAGAATAGTTTAAAATTTAGTGGATGTTGTAGGACAGAGGAATTACGAATGATTTCTAGCTTTTTAGTCTGAGCACGTCAGTGATTCCTTTAACTAAAATGAAGAAGATTTGGGGTAGGGCAAGTTTGGGGAAGAAAAGTCACTTTGTTTTGGACATGCTACTGAGCATGTTTGAGATGCCTACTTAGACATCCATGGTAGAGTGCTGGAAGTTTAGATACGAGCTTGGGATTTAGGGAATACATTAGGGCTGGAAATATGAATTGGGGATTCATTAGTTATTATAGATGGTATTTAAAGCCATGTCTGGATGAGATTACCAGGGGTGAAATTAAGAGTTTGTTGTTGTTTTCAGTACAGGAGATACTATAACATTGTATTTTAACATTAATAAACAGGAACTAAGTACCACAGTAAAGCACTTTCGACATCTAATAATAATAGGGATGGTGCTTTATCAGTAACTGTAAATAGTTCTTCAATATTGGTGATTTTTTTGACGGTGTTCTAGATTTGAGCCAAAGACTTTAAGAATTACTGGTTTCTCGGGGCTTCCCTGGTGGTGCAGTGGTTGAGAGTCCGCCTGCCGATGCAGGGGACACGTGTTCGTGCCCCGGTGCAGGAAGAGCCCACGTGCCTTGGAGTGGCTGGGCCCGTGAGCCATGGCTGCTGAGCCTGCGCGTGCTGAGCATGCGCGTCCGGAGCCTGTGCTCCGCAACGGGAGAGGCCCCAACAGTGAGAGGCCCGCGTACCGCAAAAAAAAAAAGAATTACTGGTTTCTCAACCTATTTTTATTTCCTACGTACACCTCTTATTTAAAAAGCTAATATAGGGAATTCCCTGGTAGTTCAGTGGTTAGGACTCTGCGCTTCCACTGCATGGGGCACAGGTGGTCAGGGGACTAAGATCCTGCTTGCCATGCGGTGCAGCCAAAAAAATTTTTTTTAATAAATAAATAGCCGAGATAAATCTATTTAGTTTTCAGTAATTGCAGAGCATCCATCAGTGGTATATGTAAAGAGTGTATCTGGACATGGTAATTCAGAATGTCTTCCCAGCATATGAAAATAAGAACTTCCCCAAGTTAATTTCTTGGCTATTGAGAGAGACTGTGATGACAGTAGTAACCAAAATAGTTATAGCTGTTCTTTAAATTAACCAAAGCTGGCTACTGCTTTTTTATTAGTATTTTTATAATAAAGCCCTCTGCTTAAATATTTGAAAGAGGTGCTAGTTGTGAGTCTTTGAGTAATTAGAGAAATTAAACTGGTTCAGTGGTAACTGATTTGAGTACCACTATCAGGTGTACTCTGGCCAAAATTGGTAAAGATTTCTCTTTGTGGTTCAAAACTGCTTTATTATTTTGGTAAATGATGGCTAGAAAGAAAAAAACTGATGGTAAGACAACATTCTTTCTTTTGACATTTATAAATATTTGTGTGCTAGAGATTCTTTTTTTAAATTTATTTTTGGCTGCGTGGGGTCTTCGTTGCTATGTGTGGGCTTTCTCTAGTTGCACAAGCTGGGGCTGCTCTTCATAGCTGGGGCTGCTCTTCATTGCGGTGCACGGGCTTCTCATTGCCGTGGCTTCTCTTGTTGCAGAGCACGGGCTCTAGGGCACGTGGGCTCTAGAGCGCAGGCTCAGTAGGTGTGGCTCACGGACCTAGTTGCTCTGCGGCATGTGGGATCTTCCCAGAACAGGGCTCGAACCCATGTCCCCTGCATTGGCAGGCAGATTCTCAACTACTGCGCCACCAGGGAAGTCCAAGAAGTACTTTTTTTAAGCCATAAAAAATGTACAGAAAGGCCAAGTTTTCTAGAATGCAAATGAGTTAAAATGATTACTGTGCAAGTAGTGTTGGAATGGCTAAAAAACCAGATTTACCTTTTGAATTGTAATGAAGAGAACAAAGTAATTAATAGATGGTATTTTAAGCATATCGGGGAAATCATTTTTTGTTTTTTATTACGTGAAAATCTGGGTGTAAATTGTGGCTGTCGGGTGAATGGGTGGGGCTAGATCATGGGCTCTCTAGGGTTCTGAAGCATGTTTATAGATAAAGTGAGGGGGAAAGTTACATGATTAGTAGATTAAACCAAGTTTGTAGGCTTTACTGGAGTATTTTACAGCCTTTGTAGTATTTTAATGTGCATTTTGTGAATGGTGGGGGCAGGGGAAAGTTTGCAGGCAGGCATAACAGAGGACTGGAACCCCTTTTTTTCCCCTAAAGCATGTTATGGGATGGTAATTTCGTGGAACAAACTTTAGGAAACTGGACCAGATTATTCTTAAAGTTCCTTTCTCATATGAAATTCCATAATCTGCATGTGAAAAGCTCATGCAGTATACATGATTAATTCTATTTACTGTTCCAGAAACTTCAGTTTTTTAATCTTCCTAAGTTGATCCTTAGTGTTGATAAAGAGGGTAGCTGAGCGTAAACCACAAAAGTAAAGGAGAAGAAAGAAAAGACCTCCAAAATTGATCAATTTCATTATTTCAGTGGTAGTCAAAGAGCAGCAAGGGTACCTGTGCTGCCAGTTGACATAAAAAAAAATTACAAAGCGAAATACTGTTTATTAAAGCTAAATATCATTTTGCTACTTACCCTAAAACTTTAATTTTAGGCTGTAACAGTACAGTAACTGCTTTTTTACCTGGTTTTCATAGTGAACCTATAATGCAAATATATTAACTAATTTCTGACTTTGTAGGTATTCTTTATTATAATACACTACTTAGTTACTTGGATTTTGTAATGTAATAGCTTAAAAGATCTTATAAATGACTATGTGGTGTCATTTTCCTGTCCCCTCAACGAATGATTTTCTAGGGCTCTAAAAATAGACTTATAAGATTGATGACAGAATGTGAAGGGCAAAGCCAGAGGGAATAAAATGATTTAATTGAATAAGTTCTTCAGCTGAAATCTGTGGCAGGAACAAGGTAAATGAGCAAAGCCAGGGAATAGAAGGGTGAAACAGGAGTAGGTGCTGAGCTAGGCTCTAGCAACAGAGGTCAGACAGGGCAGAGGTTGAGCCTGAACGATTACCTGGGAAGTATGTGTGGTGGTGAAAAGACAGGTTCATTTACCTCTGCACTGCCTCCCTTCATAGAACTATAGGAGGACCTGTTCATGTTTTCTCTGTGGCTATGGTAGCCACCCTGATCTGGAACCTGTTTTTGAAAAATTAATATGAATAATTTAGCCTTTAAAAACAAAAATACAAACGGATTTTGTCTTTACTGCTTCTAAGGGACATCCTCCCAAATCTTCAGATCTCTCAAGGAATCCAGTTTTTGTTTCCAAATACAGTGTGTAACTGTGTATTCCCTGCGACAGTGGATCTCAGTCAAAATAAAATTCAAATATAAAAAGAATAAATGTAGTGCTCTAGTTTATTAAAACATGCTTTTTAAAAATGTCCTCTGGGGCTAGGTTATTTTGCTGTAGTTCTTAGCTATGATCTTTGGGCAGATGCTGCATCATCCCAAGCCTTGGTTTCTGTATCTGTAAAATATTTTGGCCAGTGTCCCTTGTCTC
Organism: Globicephala melas; assembly: GCF_963455315.2. Classification (NCBI taxonomy): domain Eukaryota; kingdom Metazoa; phylum Chordata; class Mammalia; order Artiodactyla; family Delphinidae; genus Globicephala; species Globicephala melas. Next base: position 59,758,587 of record NC_083326.1, read on the forward strand.
ATGGTATTGTTGTAAAGATTTAATGAGCCAGTGATGTATGTACACTGCTCAGTAAGTGGGAAATAGTATTAGTATTATTTTTATATTTTTCATATTTCATATTTTTATGTCAGTTTTTATATTTAAACTTAGGAAGAGAAAATCTTGCGGCAGTTGTAATGTTTGGATTAAATAATCCATGCTAGTTTTCTGAGGAGAAATAGTTACTTAACTGAGCTCTTGTGAGGTAACAGTTATAAATGGTAACCATTAGCAGTCAATTTAATGTTACTTTTCCTTTCAGGAGTGGACGCTTCTCATGTGAGCCAGCTGGAGGTCTTACCTCTTTGACTGAACCACCTAACGGACCTGGCTTTGGTGTGCAAGCAGGCCTTTAATTTATATTCAACTGTAAATATGTCACTGGAGAAATAAAATATGAATCTCCTGTCTATCTACATAGACTTTTTATATTATTTGTTCATTTCCATCTGTGTACACCTTGCTTGTAACCTAGCAACTTGCAACAGTAAGTGCCATGTCAGAACTTAAGAGCACCATTTTGGTCATCTGCTGTCTTTGGCTAACTATGAACACATTATTCCATAAGCTAATTAACAGTTATTTCAACATTACCCATTTTCAACTGCCCCTTCACTTTTATCAGTAATATTAGGTTATTGTGAAGTAAAAATTCTGTCAAATTTCAAATACATTTTGCTCTCCCATCTTTAACCATAGCCAAGTCTTAAGTTAATATGATCTTTCTATAAACTTTGTCAGTATTCTCTTTAAACATTTTTATATTTACAGCACACCATTGTTACTGTAATTTCAACTGGTAAGTGACATATCAAGCGACTGTAGGTGTAATGAGGACAGGGTCGTTGTCTCTAGAAGTACTATTTATCATTTTTAAAAAAGGAAAGTACAAAACACTTTGATATTATCCTGGGCTATTCTGACCCTGCAAGTATACAAAAACTAAGTGGGGGAAGAAACTGGAAGTGTAACTTGAGTTGGAAGGTTCAGTGGATATGGGAAATATACTCCTCAGCTGAATGCATATTACAACTTGGAAGAAAGAATAAAACCCTTTGTATATAATATCCAGTTCAAGAAACTAGCTATGAGTTTTGCAAGCTGGAATAAAAAATTAATAGCCAGCTTTAAATTCAGGGATAGATCTAAACTAATCCAGTTTCAGGATTTCTCAAAGTCACTGTTTGGCCTTGATCTTATGACAGACTAATAACTATGATGCTTATAAATATGATTATTTTTAAGACTGTCTTTAAAAACGAGTTTTTGAGAAATGAAATTGAGTTACTTCTACTGAGGTGGATGGACCTAGAGTCTGTCATACAGAGTGAAGCAAGTCAGAAAAACAAATACCGTATGTTAACACACATATATGGAATCTTAAAGAAAAATGGTTCTGATGAACCTAGGACAGGAATAAAGACACAGACGTAGAGATGTAGAGAATGGACTTGAGGACATGGGGAGGGGGAAAGGTAAGCTGGGACGAAGTGAGAGAGTGGTATTGACATATATACACTACCAGATGTAAAAGATAGTTAGTGGGAAGCAGCTGCATGGCACAGGGAGATCAGCCCAGTGCTTTGTGACCACCTAGAGGGATGGGATAAGGAGGGTGGGAGGGAGATGCAAGAGGGAGGGGATATGGGGATATATGTATACATATAGCTGATTCACTTTGTTATACAGCAGAAACTAACACAACACTGTAAAGCAATTATACTCCAATAAAGATGTTAAAAAAACAAACTAGTTTTTGTTTTTTACCTAGGAAGGTAACAACAGTAATTTTTCAAGTGGCACAAAAAGGTAACACAATGAAAATGCTCCCTTCTACCCTAGAGCCCTCAGACCTTCTTCCCACAGGCAACTACTTTTACTATTATTTTTATCTCTTAAAAAAAAAATAGTCTATCTTCTGTTAGCTGTTAAGCTTTTTATTTAAAATTATGAAAAATTACAGGTATTCCTTTAAATTAAAGTTACTATTGTAAAAAATGCCTTACACTTTGACATAATTCTTTTTTTTTTTCCCACTAGACGAAATGTTAGGAGTGGGAAGGTTTCAGATACTGGGTGAAAAAACAAGTCATGTATTAAGGATATGCACTGATTAACTTATGTACTACTTTAGAGGCAGAATATTGATTTTAGGTCGTTATAATTATAGGCATACTGTTATATCATTATCAAAATATATTCTATAGTTCTTAGATCATCACTTACATTGTACTGCAGTAGTACATACTAGTATTTTGAGTTGAATCTTGCTTAATCTTTTTGTCCATTTTTCTTGAAAATCCTATCAATTTTTAACACAAGAGCACTGATTTTAATAACTACAGATAGGCTTTTAAAAACACCTGGCAAGTAAAATTTCATTACAGTAATCCAAGATGGTTCCAAATGTATATGAACACACTGATTAAAATTTTCTTGCCAGTTTTCGGTTGCCTGAGATGAAGCTATATCCCAGCCTATTTTTGAAACCCGTAAGGAGAAGTTGGCAGTGTTGATGTGTCTAACACCACTTGCTCCCTCATTTCCTCTTCTCAGTTCCTAGCTCTGTGCTGTTTTTTACAAAAAAAGATATTTAGGGAGGAAATGTTCTTATTCCTATTTAAATTTTTTTATTACAAAAATGAACCAACAAATCAACTTGTCATTTTTCCTACTGGGCAAAGAATCTAATGTCTGGCTTTTTTGGTGGTTTTTGGAGCGGCTACTGAGTGTAGCTAGGGAAAGCTACCAGTTCCTCAGAATTACTTGCTGTGACTGGATGGAGCCATTTGTCCTAATAAGTCCTACAACATGATGATAGTCATAAGAGTATTAAAGCATTACATCTGTATAGACTGTCATATGATAAGCCATGATTGAGATTGTATTTTTATTTTATTATATTCACCTTCCTGAAATATGGCAGGATTTTTTGAATGATCTAACTGTACATCATGTAGCAAAACGTAACAGTAGTTGATTCTAAAGGTAAGAAGTTGGAAAGAAAGTAAATTTTGCAGATGGCTTCTAGATATCAAATACACACATTTTAAGTGTCTGCTAGTAATAACCCTAAATAAATGTAATAAAACTTAACCTTGCCTAAGAGTGATGTTTAATGCTTGGGTTCCTTGATCTCCTGGTACTATTAAGAAAACATATTTTGCCCACTTGCTGAAGATGGATTCCAGGATTTGAGCCAATGAAAGACAGGGCTCTATAATTAACAGCCTTAGCAACTTACTAATCTACTAGCTCCAGCTTCTTTTGAGGTCTCTGTCCATAATAAGAATTAACTTCTTGATTTATACTTCTAGTTTCACACTGAAAAGGAAAATTAGCTCCTCTTCCCTTGATTTTGAAACTTTCCAATAACAAACTGTGGCTGACTTATAATTTGTCGCGTATAATCTTAATAGGAGCTTCAATAAAATTTTTTTTGCAACTTGACTGATTCTACAATGAACTTTTCTTTTACAGATAGTGTCCTATTCAAGTGTAGTCAGTACAGTGCCTTGGATCACAATTGCCTTGAGTCTTTCATGTATTCAGTGACTTTTAAGGAATAAGATTGTGCAGATAATTATGGCATGAATTATGGTTAATTGATTTCAGCAAATTCAAGATTAGCTACCTTTCAGTTTTGAACTGAGGCTCGTACTGCTGTAGAAATAGCTATTGCCACTACCATCCATTCTCCCTATGACAGCGAGCTAAATGAGAACCAACTCAACGACTTGAAGTCAGACAAGAGTTGGTTAAATTTTTAGTGGATTTTTCTTTGTATTTCACGCCATAAATATCCAAATTATACGTAACACTGATCCACTTCTAGCCACAAGGTGCTCTTACAATTCATATTGAACCTAATATTTTTAAAGGTAGGAGAAATCAGGAACCTAGGAAAGTAAAAAATAGTGATGTTTAATGCAAGTTTATGCTTTGTACGGTTAAATGCTGGGATTTAGCTTTCTCTGTGAAGTCTGAAATATATCATCTGATTAATGACATAAATTCGTAACTTCACTCATTAAGTCACAAATGCGTGCTGTAGTTTGGAGGACACAACGATGAGGAGGAAGATGGTTTCCCTCCAATTACGCAAGCTCTTTTATGGTTAAATAAAGGCATGCACAAATTGTCGCGGATTAACCTCAATGTAAATAAAAAGCGTCCAAAAGGAACTCAATAAAATGGTTTCCCTCCGATTATGTAATCCCTTTGGTGGTTAAATAAGGGCAAGTACAAACTGTCGCGGATAACCCTCCAGAGGAAGTCAGAGTGCCAGCAGCTGGACAGCCGAGGCGGTAAATTTCCCTCCTGCACGGTCCTCCAGCTGGCAGTGCCCTGAGAAGTACTATCTCGGATGGGGGAAAATGCACTTAAATTTGTCTGAAAAGGTCATCCGAAGGTGTGGCTGTGAGAGGGCGTATTGCAGAGTCCGTGTAGTCCCCGCGACAGGTGCACGCGAACGTGCTTTAGGGATGGGCCCGGGGCCCACATGGCTCAGGTGAGGGGCGCGTTGCGGCCTGGCCAGCCCCGTGCTTCCGCAGGTGCGGCCGTCGGCGCGCATGCGCAGTGCGCGGACCCGGCCGCACCGCCTTTCCCAACGCCCCTGGCCCGCAGTCCACCGCGAGCCGGGGCGGACACCCGCCTCCGCCGCCAGCCGGGGCAGCAGCGTTGTTCTCCCGGGTCCCAGCTCGCAAACTCGTCCGCCCGCCCCCGCAAAAATAACATGTGAATACCCAACGTAGACAGAGCCTCCTCTTCCTCGCTGCCGCCATTTCCAGAAGTTTCCAGTCACTGCCACGGCCATGGTCGCCGCAGAGCGCGAAGCGGCACCCGCCGGCCCGGCACGTCGGCGGCGCCTGCGCGGCTCCCTCGCTCCCCTAGGCCCCTCCCTTCTGGGGCTGGTGCCGGCGGAGGGGAGGCGGCGAGGCGGGTGGGGTCCGCACCCCCGCGTCCACTTGGTACGCCCCGACCCCCGCCCCCGGCTCGGGAAGCTTCTCCCGGCCCAGGCAGAGCGGCGGGCCGCGGCGCGGGGAGGCGGGCGGAAGGGGCGGCGGGGCCGGGGGCGGAGCGCTCACGCCGCCCGTCCCGTGCCCGGCGCGTCACGTGCCCGCGCCGCGGCCAATCGCCGGACGGCGCCGTCCTGGGAGCGAGCAGGCTGTGGTGAGGGGCGGCGGAGACCGGAGATGTTTTCGAGCCCGGCCTTGGCGGCGTTCGCGGCGGCGGCGAAGACCACGACAGCGACGGCGGCGCCGAGGCCCTCGTTCCAGGGATAGACCCTCCCGCGCCGGCCGTGCCTCGGGTCCGTGCGGGCGAGGGGGGCGTGGCGACAGGCGAGGAGGAAGGAGGGGCGCGGTTTCAAGCCCCGGCCCCGGAGCCCGGGAGGAGCCCCTCAGTCGCGCCGGCTCCCGTCCCCTCCCCCGAGCGAGGTAGGGACTCGCCCCGCCCTGCGGCGCCGCGCTGACAGTACGGCTGCCCCGCCGGGAGCGCAGTGGTCGCGGCGCGGCGGGAGCTGCCCGAGCGGGGGGCGGGGGCTCCGCGGGCGGCCGCGCCGCTCCCGGAACATGGCGGGGCCGCGGCGCGTGTGCGTGCGAGGGAATGAGGGAGCGAGTGTGCGCGGCTGGGGGGCCGCCGCCGGGAGCCGGGCGGGGTGGGGGCGGGGCGCCCCCAGCCCGGGGCCGCGGGTAGGCAGCTTCGCGGCGCGGACGAGCCGGGCCCCGGCGTTCTCGGACCCTCGGGCCGCCGGGTTCTTGGAGCTAGTTCGAGGGTAACACGGTGTGACGCAGCCTCGAGGTTCCCAAAGCGTTGAATAAACGGTTGTACAAAGAGGTCACCGAAGCCCAGCTGACAGCTGTTTTAATAATAACAGTAAGAAGCAGTTTAGGACGGGAAGTTGACACTCTTGCACCCGTAGAAACCGTAGGAAACAGTTTAAGCGGTGTTAGCGGTCGAGAGTGTAATTTCCACCCTGCGGACGCAGTGAAAAGGGTCGCAGACCCAGAGATCCTTAACACTTCGGAATCGGCTCTAATCCTGAAGTTGAAGTGAACCTGAGTTCTCAGTCATGTGTCCTTTTTTATTTTAAAACGGTTTATGTAAATTATAAAAGAAGGCGAACTGGTGAAATAGCTATTTTAAAATAAATTGACTGTTGATTAAAAACATATGCTTATATAGGCTCTTAAAAATCTTGGGCACTGATCTGTTTCAGTTTCTTCAGTCGTTATACAAAGGCTTTCCTGGAGATTAGCTCAGAACTGGCAGAACATGTGCTATATTGGTGCCAAGTGGCTTAAAAAACAAAATGAGATAGTGTCGACTGTGTAAGATCAAGTCGTTATATTAGCTAAGCTTGTTGGGAAAAGTCTTTAATTTGGGCTAAACGCAAAAACATGTAAACATTCGAAATGTTTCATAGGCAAGGGGGGGGAGGCTTTACTAAAAGATCTTTTATAGTCGACACAAGCAGTAACCAAATTTCTAAAGGTCTGCAGACGGTTGACTGAGTAAGGTCAAGCCTAACTATTCGGGGTATGTGTTCTATTTTAGGGACAGGCAAGGTGTTAAAATGAAGTAAAACTTAAGTAGTATTCATGGAAGGAAAAGAGCAGGATGCCTGTAATGTTCTTAATCTCTCTGGTTTCCATAGTTGTTGTTAGGATGGTTTTATGAACAAGCAGAGCTGGGAAAGTGGAAATCTCTGGGTGTGTATTCCATGAAGACTATTTGAGGCAGAGTAAAGAAAATAAAGTATTCAGATGAGGAAAGAACTTAGTAGGTGGAAATACATTGTGTGGTCTTTGATTTTAGTTCTTTAATACCAGGAAGGGGGAAAAAAGCTTGAATTTTGTTTGGAGACGAGCGCCCAACTGGTGGAATGAATTTAAAAGGAAGATGTTTTTATCAAATTGTTTATGTTACTTTTTTTTTTTTTGCTATAGAAGTTGCTGTAAAAGGTAACTGATCATCTTCGAGGTAGACTGGAGAAATAGGGATATTTGGAAAACTCATCATTGGAAAAGACGTTTTTATTCTATAGAATAAAAATAATAGTAAAAATGTTCAGTTTCTTGGTATGAGTTGATGAGTAGTTAAATTTTCTGTAAGCCATTCTTATGTTTTAAGAGCATTGTTTCAGGCTAAAAGGAGAATGACTAGTGAGATTAATCATGTCCATCGTAGTCCATAAAAGGTTTAGACAGCTTTCTGTATATAAACTTGATGCTACTGAAGCAACATCTATCAGATAGACATGAAGAATTTATCCAGTAATTGCAGTAGGTTGCTTAATAGCTAATGACACCACTTTCTGACTTGGAACTTGTTGCGGAAGCTGACATCAACATGTATTTGTAAAATGCTTGCACTCTGTAAAGATTGTAGTTTAGAGATTTATCCTTAGAACTGGAAGAGACCTCAGATTTTCTAATCCGTTTCTCTCATTTTACAGATGAGAAAATGAAGGCCTGGTAAGGGGGAATGACTTACCCAAGTCAGCACAGCTAATTAAAACGGTCTGTGGTTTGGCCTAGAGATTTTTTTTTCTGAAGATGCTAATTTGCTTCTTTAAGAAGTAGCTTTATGGAGTAGTGGAAAGAACAGGCAAATAAAAGTGAGAAGGCCAGGGTTTACATTCTTGATTTGTCACTTCCTAACTGTGGTTTTTGACAAATCATACTTTCAGAACCTTGCCTTTGTAATCTGCAAAAAATAATTTTCCTACACAATTTACAGGATTGTTTGATGGAACAAATATGATTACATATGGAAAGCACATTATATACTATAAGCTTTTATCTGTGTAAAAAGTGGTGACATTATTTTTAAAATAAATACAGTTTTCTACTGTATTATCTAAGGTGTCTAGATCCCTAGGTTTTTGCTTAGCCTTAGCTTCATTGTTTTGAGCACCTGCTGTTTTATAGATTATAACTCCCTGTAGATACATTTTCTGATCCCTACTTAGTTCTAATCTTAGTAAAGCCTCTTATGAACATTTTAAATATTGCGGTTGTTAGAGCCTGACTTCCTCTGGAGAATATGAAGTTTCTTCGTATAGCATTTGAAAACATTCTCATATACACTCATGCATGCATAATCTGTTTCTTTAACAGGCAGTGGCTTTTTAAAAGTAATAGTGAAAGTATCTTAGTAAAAATGTTAATTTGTTGCTAGTTTCTAGATAATGGCAATAACAGGAGGTAATTTCCTTTATAAACTCAGCTTTTGAGTAGTTCATGTTAAGGTTATCTTGTAGATCTAAAATATAAGTGCAGAAATGTTAAGACACTGTTGACTTTTGCTGTTAGGTTTAAAGACCTTTTTCTTTTAGCGCTTTAAATCGATAATACTGGGAACATCATTGTAGTATTGTAATGTTACATACATGGATTATTTGTAACCTTGAAGCTAAAGGTTATGATAAGCATTTGTTGAGCATGTAGAATCTGCACGTATCTGTGTTCAAAGTTTTAAGTGAAATATTTCAGATAATTTTCATAATAACCCTGTAAAACATACTGTGGCTGAGGAGAATGAGGCTTTGAACTGTTACGTGGTGTACAGATATTCACAGACCTAAAAAAGTGACAGACTCTGCCGTCCCCATTCTTAACCATCTCTCTGTATTCTACCTCTAAGAGTGTTCAGCTGATTTTGAGAAGTTTTAGGGCAGTTTTTAAGTTTCTGACTTTGTGAAAAATTTGGTGGGGTGGGGGGCAGCATTGTACCTTCTACTATGTTGGTTAAAAAACAAAAAGAAAAGAAAATACCTTATGAGAATTGTGGAAAACAGTCCAGCAAGCCTTTTAATGAGATGCTGATGTAGTTGGGTTTTTTTATGTTGTCAGAAGCAAATTAGTCTCGCCAGCAACAGAAGGACTACAGTTGTTAGTACTAAGAGGCTGTTCTAACAGACTCCACCTTGATATTATGTTCATTGTTCTAAGGAAACATACTTTAAACAGAGTGACTGAAGGAGAAAGATAACTAACCAAATTCATTTGGGACTTTTATAAAGGAATAGATCCAGCAAGAGTAAATATGAGTTTGTCCAGGTTAGAAAATAGCAACCAAAACTAGGTTTTCTGATTAGTGGAACCTTCCACAATTCTAAGAAATTCAAATTTAAGTTCTTAGAGAATTAGGTTTAAATACAGAAATGCTTCCAAATTGAGGTAAATAGAAGAGGTAAATTATGAAGCTGCAAGTTGCAAAATCATTTTTCTTCGGCTTTTAAAAATTGTGTCTTTTTTTGGCCAGTCCCTTAATATTTGTTTATTGCACTAAAATTGTTTCAAAATATGTAGTAGTTTACATTTCTGTTTATCAGTTTGTATTTGGGCCACAGTTGGGGGAGATACCACAAATACTTGTGATAAATGCTATGTTGTTAAACTACCTTATTGCTTGAAAGAGTTGGGAGAGTCCTGTAGCTTCTTACATTTCAGATTGTTGTTCTTCCTACATAGGAGTTTTTTTGGCATTCTGACTTCTAATAGAGAACAAAAACCATGTGTGTGTGGCTCTCTCTTTCTAGAAATAGCTGTAGTAACTCATGATAAAAGATAATAGTATGTAAAAAATTACGATGTTCTGTAGTTCATGAAGTACATTTTATATCCGATCTCTTGAATTTCACAGCTACTCTGAGATCAGCAAAAAATCCGCTAATCTAATGATATTGAACCATGGATAGGATCCAGGTTAAAATTCTCTGGAGTAATGCTAGACTCCTTTGAAATGCACTCGTGAAAGAGAAGCATTAGCAAATCTGAAGGAAGAGGAAAGAAACACCTACTTTTATTCTCTCTTCCACCAAAGCCGCATTGTACACAGCTTTCTTCCATTCTGTTCTACCACTTCTGAAACTTTAACAAGCAGGGTAGGAGTAAATACTAAAAACATTCTTTATACCACTTTACTAATTAGTGCTGGTGTTTAATGATGTCACTTAGATGAGAAAATTTAAAATTTACAGAATGTTTCCTACCATAATTTGCACAAAAATATTGTAACTAGGAATAAAGCCTTGGCTTATATTTTAATATTATGTACTAAAGTCTTGCAACCTCTGAGTTAAAATAAGTTCTTTTTACCAGAGTTTAATTTTAACTATTTGGAAGTTACTTGGTGATCAAAGAAAAGACCTTTTATTGAGCATTAGTATTCTAGGTACTGTTAGATACTTACATATGTGTTATTTTAATATATGATGAGAATAGATATTTTACATATCTAGTTATGAAGAAACTTCAAAAAGTTGTTACTGGAATGTCTCCAACTCTAGGTGCTATTACTCAAGAACTAACTTAAAATTTGTAAGTGTTATATAAATGTAATTTTATTACTTTGAGGAAAATTTTTTCTTAAGATCAACCAACTTCGTTTGTAGATTGATAGCTGAGGTGATCACCCAGTAGTGGTTCTTCAACCTTCAGAAATTATCTCTGTCTTCCAGAATTCATAAAAACATCCCAAGAATGAAGATGAGTGTTCTCTTTAAGCTGCAGTCCAACAGAACAAAAAAATACCTCTTTACCTTCTGTTTGTGCTCATGCTGTTGAAAGTAAACAATTGTTGGTCACCAATTAAAATTTGTGTCATTACATTTAAGTTATATTACCGCTGTCATTTTACATCCAAGGCTTTCATCTTTAATTGCGGTATGAAGGGTTTGATTTTAGCTACAGGAATTTGGATCATTAGCTAATACATGGAGAAATAATCATTTGCATTTTCTCTCCTGTGAATTGATACTTCATATCTTTTGGTCAGAGGCATAATTACAAATGTCCTGTGATTGGTAATGGATTCTCCACATAACTTTTCGTTCACTCTTTACCATTACCTTGTGAAGTTTATCTTGTTGCCATTATACAGATGAGTTTAAATCAGTGTCTGTATTGCTCCTTTACAAAACTGCACATTCAAAGAAGCTGATATTATTAAGAGAAAAAAAGGTAAAATGATAGATAAAATATGAGCCTTTATGGGGAAAATAATTGTTTTGTATTATGGATTTTTACAAGGAGTGAAAGTTCTTGAATGATCCAGTCTGACAGTGTGACAGATTATCTCTGGATATTGAATATGAAAGTAACCAGAATTTCTTTTATTTTTTCTGTATTTTCAAGTTTTGCCACAGTGAGCTAGTATTATGGATATAATCAAGAAGGTTTTAAACACTGCATGTTTAGTTAACAAATTTTAAATGTTTCTATGAACGCTATTGCATTTAGTGTTGAGACAGGAGTTTAGAAAAATATAAGCGAAGACAATATCATAGGTTGTTTTTTTTTTAAAGGATTTACACTCAATGAACAAAACATAGACATGTGGAATAGGCGGACAGTATTATTGTTTAGTCATTCAAATTGCTTTCTAGTTGGTGTAGAAAGGAACATGGTGAGCCCTCGAGGACATGGGTCATGTCTGTCTTGTTCATTGTTGTACCGTAGATTCCATCACAGTGTAAAGGATCACCCTGATGCTAATGACAGGAGGATGGTCTGACTGGCAGAAGAGATGAACTGGGACTAAGGGAGGAAAGATGGGTAGCAGATGAAAAAGGCCATGATTGCTAGGAAGAAGAGCTTAATAAAAATTAATTTCCAATATGGGGAGTAATGTAATACAGATTTTCTTAGAAAATAATTCGAGGTTGTATAGAATTCATATAGGAGACAAAGAGATCATTGAAAAGGTGCTTAGGTTTTAAGGTTTTAGGTGCCAATGCTAAGCACATATCTGAAGAAGACTTCTTGTATGGAGCTTAAAATCTAGCTGCAAGAGATAATTACTTAAAACAAGGATCCATAATTACAGAGAGTTCTGTAAACATTTGGAAGTTACACTGCAAATTTTTTAGTGAAAGAACCTATGGCTTTCAGGCCCTGAGATGGGTCTGTGCAAAAAAGACTAAGAATCACTGACTTGGAAATTTAAGTTGAATTTTTGATGTAGAACTGTTACATTCTTAAATAGTCCTAATTTGTGTTTTTAGGCATTTATTTTTTATAGTATATTTCTTTTCATAGATAAAGTTGTTTAATATCAGCATCATAAGTGAGATTTGCCTTTTTTATCCACAGTTCATAACATTTACATGATTATATTTCAGGAAATGTTTTATTTTAAAAATCAAATACATATTGTTTGTCACTGGGGTTGGAGTTTCCATAGTACCACACTTTTCTTGTTACTTACTTATACAGCTGTTAAAATACAGTGAATTTACTATGCTTTGGTCCCTCGGTACCATATTTCTTATTATTCTCCTCAGCATACTTTGGCAGGGAAACAGTTTATAATCCTAAATTGCCCTGACTAAAAGAGCAACCAATAATACTAGTACCCTAAGTCAGTTTAGAGCATGTTTTCTTTTAAATGCCCTATATGCAGTTATCCTGAATTCTTTTTTTTATTGAGGTCTGGTTGATTTACAATATCAGTCACATTAGTTTCAGGTGTACAGCATAGTGATTCAGTATCTTTGTAGATTATACTTCATTTAAATTTGGCAGTTGTCCTGAATTCTTGTGCGGAGTATAGCAGGTGGGTTTATGTTGGAGAGTGTGCAGAAGACAGAGATAGCAGGTCAGGACTAAAGGCCCAGACAGTTCAGCCCTGGTGTGAAGTTGTATGGAAGCTACAACTTTGGCTATAGTTGAAGTAGTGCTAATAACCCACCTTATTGTTGGGTCAGGGTGGGAATGATGTGGTATGTGGATTAGCAATAACTTAATACTTCCATAAGTTTTGCTCTCTTGGGCGGGGTACTGATTTTAGTACCTCTAACTGCATAGAGAGTTTGGGTGTAGATAAAGATGATTTTCAGGATCTTAGACTTACATTGCAGAAGCCATGATTATCATAAACGATTCTGGTTTTTTATGCCATATCCTTTATCTCAAATCTCTCTTTTTTTAATGTGCCACTATTCAAACTGCACCCAATTATCTAAGCAATTAGAAGTCTTTTCCTTTCATTTAAGGCTGAAGTATGTACCTGTCATTTATCAAGAAAGCCATTGGGACTTTCCTGGTGGCGCAGTGGTTAAGAATCTGCCTGCCAATGCAGGGGACACAGGTTTGAGCCCTGGTCCAGGAAGATCCCACACGCCGCGGATCAACTAAGCCGTGCGCCACAATTACTGAGCCTGTGCTCTAGAGACTGCGAGCCTAGAGCCCATGCTCCACAGCAAGAGAAGCCACCGCAATGAGAAGCCTGCGCACCACAACAAAGAGTAACCCCCGCTCGCCGCAACTAGAGAAAGCCTGTGCACAGCAACGAAGACCCAGTGCAGCCAAAAATAAATAAATAAATATTTTAAAAAATAGAAAGCCGTAAAAATGAGGGCATTATTTGGGATTAAAGTGTGAGTAGTACTGAGAATGCCACCAGGCGTATGATCTGTTGAGTAGATGGGCTGCTTGTCTTTTGAGGGGCAAAGTAAAATACCAAAAACTTTTTTAAATTTTGAAATAGTTCAAATAATTTAAAAGGTACAGAAGATAGCATAGTGAGAACCTTCTACCTATCACCAACCTTAAGAATTACAATTCAGTTGAACCCCTCTGTATACCTTTCCTTGAGCCATTTCCTCACTTCCCCAGGCAAATTCCTATCTCCCTCTTTGCACAAACTTTTCCCAACAGTGGATCTGCCCTTTCCCTAGACTTATGTAGATTTGTTTCTTTATGGAAAGTTCACCACAGTGACCTTTTCCGTTTCAATTCTATTACATATTTTTTCATTCCCTGCCCATTTTTATTTATTTATGTACTTATTTATGTATTCATTAATTTATATTTTTGGCTGAGTCGGGTCTTAGTTGCGGCACACGGGATCTTTTGCTGCGGTGCTCAGGCTTCTCTCTAGTTGTGGCGTGCGGGCTCCAGAGCGTGTGGGCTGTGTAGTTTGCGGCATGCAGGCTCTCTAGTTCAGGCGCGTGGGCTCAGTAGTTGTGGTGCGAGGGCTCAGTTGCCCCACGGCATGTGGAGTCTTAGTTCCCCGACCAGGGATCAAACCCGCATCCCCTGCATTGGAAGGGGACCACTGGACCACCAGGACCACCAGGGAAGTCTCTCTGTTGCATATTGTGTATAACAGTAAGAGCAGTCTCACTAGAGGAGTTGAAAATAAGATTTGTATACATGAGGTAGAAATGTACCTTAAAATCTAGGCAAAGTAAAGACTTCACTGCACTATATACAGAACAGATTGGCAAAGTAGATGTGCGAGTAACCTAATGAAATTATCATTTTAGGAAGATTAGTCTGGTAGCAGCGGTGTGGAGCAGTGGTCTGAAAGGAAGTGTGAGTTGCTAACTCATTTTGTCTGGCTTTTTTTCCCTTCTAATTACCCTATGTTAGTGAGATTTTGTTCTGCTTCCAAACACTGCTATTTTGCAGGAAGAGAAAGGAGCTGGTGGCAAAATGCTTAATTATGAGTGCTTCTAGTTTTCAGGCTTTGGGGTTTGCTCTTGCCCCCTTTAAGAATCTGTTGACAGTGAAGTGAATACGTAGTGGTTGTTAGTTCTCTACTTTCAGTATTGTAATTTTTCCACCGCCCAGTGCCAGAGATGCAAGTCAAGCTGCCTCACCATTTTCTCTGGGCTGTTGCAGCCCTCTGCTGGTCTACGGAAGTTGCACATTGAGAGCCCTGTAGGGCTAGAAAGAGGTCAGTAAACCCAGCAACTCATTTTTAGAATCTTAGAACCTTAGAAGTCATTTATGTCAACTCCCCATTGCAGATGAGTATTTTATATGTCGACCTTTACATCTGGAAATGAATGTATATATAAATATACGTACATACCGAGGGCAAATAGATCATTGTAAACCCAGCTGCCTGTATTACTTCCTTTAAAAATTCTAAATACGTTGTTAGAACGTGATCCTTTATGGTCCACTGTTTGACAGTGCCAAAAAAATCTTTTTACCACTAATCTCTTTTGTAAATATTATCTAATGAAGTAATGAGAATTTTATTTTTAAAAAATTTGAGGTATTGTTTAGTCATTACTATTGGAAGATAAATATAACAGATAAATGCTAATTGTTTCTTTTAAATTATTTTCAAAGCATTTTTACTTCTTGTTGCTGATGTCATTCTAGCCTCCTTGCTCTTGCTGACTATTCCTTCCCACCTCACAATCTGGTCGTTACAGTTGAAGTGGTCTCCGTGTCTCTCCTGTAATTCCTCTTTAGTGTGTCTTCCAGAGTTTCACCAATGGCACTTTTTCCCCCCTCCATGGCACCTTTTTAAACATGCTGCTTGAATTGTGTCACTGCCTTTTTTTAAAGCCTTAAATTGCTTTTGTCATCGTAAAGATCAAACAACACAATGACGAGGTGCTTCATGTTGCTCCCTTCCTCCTCTTTAGCCTCATTTTCTACCCTATTCATGTTTCAGTTTTTGTTGTCCCTTCAGTGTGGTCTGCTGTCTTGCGTGGGCGTGTGTAATTTCTTGGTCTGGAATACAATCATCATTTTCTTGTGGGAAAATGTTATGGAATAGCTGCCAGAAAACATTGTGCTAAAAATCAACCATGGCTTACTTTGGGAAGGTATGATATAGCAAGCATGAACCCTTGGTTGTTTACATTTCAAGCAGTTTGGCTGCCTAAATGTTACTCTATTTTATACTGTTGGTTTACCTTTGTGGAATTTTGAAGGTAATACACACATAGAGCTAAACCAAATAGACTATTTACAGTGCATTTACTTGGTATAGTCTTCTAAATTAACGGCCGTGCTCAGCTTTCCGAAGGAGATAATATATAGCAACACCAACCCAAAGTGCAGCCTATATTTACTGGATTGAGCTTCTGTCCTGAATCTTTTGCTTCCTTTCCTATTCTGATGGCTGGGTTAGAAAACATAAAACACATGAAAGTACCTTTTACCTCTTTCCCTCTTCTTCTCTCTAAAGTAGTTCTCTCACCTGCCATCTCATTATTTTTTCCCCTTGGGTTCTAACCAGAACACTGTAGTTCTCCAGAGCAAACCAAGTGTAAGTCGACCTATTTTATTATTTTTAAAATTTTTATTTGTAGATTATACAAGGAGTACATGCTCATTATAAAAGTTAATATAGAACTGTATAGGGCTTCCCTGGTGATGCAGTGGTTAAGAATCCGCCTGCCAATGCAGGGGACACGGGTTCAAGCCCTGGTCCGGGAAGATCCCACATGCCACGGAGCAACTAAGCCCGTGGGCCACAACTACTGAGCCTGCGCTCTAGAGCCCGCAAGCCACAGCTACTGAGCCTGCGTGCTGCAACTACTGAAGCCCGCACGCCTAGAGCCTATGCTTCGCAACAAGAGAAGGCACCGCAGTGAAAAGCTTGTGCAACAAAACGAAGAGTAGCCCCCGCTCGCCACAACTAGAGAAAGCTTGCGCGCAGCAACGAAGACCCAACACAACCAAAAATAAAAATTAAAAAATTTATTTTTAAAAAATTTAATATAGAACTGTATAAAATAGACCATAAACATTCCTTAAGGACTTTAAAAAATATTGTCTTAAGGGCAGTGTTGAGGACAGTTTATTTTAAAGGATGTGGATGTTTTCATCTTTTTCATGCTGTTGGTTAAATTTGTGATTTTGATGATACTAATTTCTTGGTCTGGAATACAGCCATATTATTCTTGTGTTATGGAATAGCTGCCAGAAAACATCGTGGTGAAAATCAACCATGCCTTACTTTGGGAAGGTATGATAAAGCAAGCACAAACCCTTTTCATAGACTGAATTCTCACTTGAATTGTTTAAGTAGTTGAGGTGTTAGGGAGGTACAGTTAATATCCCAGAAGCATGACCATTTACCATGAGGCCTTTTCCATTATTTTTTAAGACCACTTTTTAAGTGTGAGGGAATTAAGCTTTTGGTCTTTGTGCAAGTAGGAAATGTTTAGTATTTATGTCTAATGGTTTACTTTTTTTGCATGGGGGAACACAGCAATAAGGATGTCATTGTTTAGTACTTCAAGCTATCATTTTTGTATTCATAGAAAAATAGAATGGAGTGAAATTGTTCTAAACATCTTATTCTGGAATCAGAATTTTGGAAAAATAGGAGATCTTCAATGTTATCTAGCCTAACTTTCAAGAAGAAACAAATACTGAGAAGTGATGAAGGTCAACCAAAAAGTCAGTGGTAGATCTCAGCATAGAATCTTGGACTTCAGGCTCCCAGATCAAATCAGAGAAAATAATAGTCACTTTCCTAACTGAATGACTCTTTTTTTTTTTCTTTTTTAAAGGATGAGCTCCATGACCTTTATTTATTTATTGTTTTTTAAAGTAACCATTTTATTTTGGCTGCACTGTGCTGCATGCGGGATCGTAGTTCCTCAGCGAGGGATCGAACCCATGACCCCTGCTGTGGAAGTGCGGAGTCTTAACCACTGGACCACCAGGGAAGTCCCTACTGAATGACTCTTAAGGGTCATTGAATTCTGTTGCTGGTCCTTTACTGGTTACCTTTTTTTCTCAAAAAAATTTTGGAGGAAGCATTTTTACCGTCAGCATAGCTGCAACCCAGTGGAAGCTGGAGCAGGAAAAAAGTTAGCAATTTCCATTCCATGCTTATGGTTCTAGCTTTACTTTCTTTAGGTAGGATGTAAAATTGCTGGTAAATTTAGAGGGCAGCATTTGAATATTTTATATGCACCAAGGACTATGTATGCTAAGATATTTTATTTACTTCTCATAGCCTTATTATTTGAGCATTACCATTTCATAATATAGATGAAGAAATTAAGATTAAAAATTTAAAAGTAAAAATAAAATAAAAAGATTAAGAAATTAAGTGCATCTTCTGGGGACTTCTGGACTATGAGGCAGACTGGGGATGCTCCCTTCCATTTTAGTAATGTATACGGAAAGCTAGATAAAAATAAAATATTTAAAAAACACAGCTGAGCTTGAAAGCAAGAAAGAGGAATCTGCAGGTGCCTGAAATGGAAAAAAAAACTCAAAGTCATAATAGGAAGCAGAAATTGAAGCCCTGTCCTATAAAGAAAATAGACAGATACCTTTTTAGTGTGTGAGCTTTAATGCAGCCCTGGAACCCACAGGCCCAGGAGTGGCAGGGAGCTGCGCCCAGACCAGGAAGGGTCTGAATTATTTATGAATGGGGCCTAAAGAAAAGTCTACCAGCCTAGGGTTATATTTCCTGGTGTGTCTTCTTATCCTTTTATCGTCAACCATTTTAGTATCCTTTTTTGGTCTCTTTTACAAAGTATGTTGCTGAATCTTATTTTTATCCAATCTCAGAGACTCGTATCTTTTTTTTTTTTTTTTTTTTGCGGTACGCGGGCCTCTCACTGCTGTGGCCTCTCCCGTTGCGGAGCGCAGGCTCAGCGGCCATGGCTCACGGGCCCAGCCACTCCGCGGCATGTGGGATCCTCCTGAACCGGAGCACGAACCTGTGTCCCCTGCATCGGCAGGCAGACTCTCAGCCGCTGCGCCACCAGGGAAGCCCAGAGACTCATATCTTTTAATTAATGAGTTTAATCCATTTTCATTTATTGTAATAAATGTAATAAATTTATTGTAATAACACAAATATTGGAAATTATTTACATTTTATTGACTATTCATCTTCCATAGTTTCTTAATCTTATAAATATATTTTAAAATATATATGTTTTCTTTCCTCCAGACGAGAAGTACTGTAACCACTTTCTCACTTCCTCTAGTCTCCTCCACCCCACCTCCTACCCAACAACGTCCCAGCAGCCATGTTGACGTTTTGTAGAATTTTATTTCTGGATTGTTAGGGGTATTCTTCAAGCATCCATCCGTCTGTCATTTTTGTTTTTGTATGAAATATTAGGTTTATTAGGTTATTTACTCTAATTCTCATACATCACACAGTAGTTCTCATAGATTTATTTCAGTTATTTTTTGAGTGCCTACTTAAAAGCAATTTTCAAGCAGGGTGTTTGTATATATACATTATAAGGCCTTTTTATGCCTGAAAATATCATTCATTAACCTCACTTTTATTTTTTTTAATTTTTATTATTTTTTTAACATCTTTATTGAACTCTCACTTTTAAATGATAGCTTAGTGTGATTAAAGATTTTTGGTTTGAAATTTTTTCCCTTAACATTTTGAAATGTTACTGCATTGTTGTCTTGCCTCTGATGTTGCTTTTCGTAACTTCTGATGTCAGTTTGATTTCCTGGGTGTGTGACCTGCAGTTCCCCTCTAGAAGATTTTGAAATTTTTGTTTATCTTTTTTAGTTTATAGTGTGTCTGAGTGTAGTTCCTTTCCTGTCTTGTTTGGCCCTTGAATTCATATTCACTGATTCATTCTTTCATTCAGCAAATATTTATTGGAAGTCTACTGTGTGCCAGGTTGTATTAATTGTATTAATCTGAGATCTTTGATCTTTCCTCAGTTCTGGAAAATTATTGGTAATTTTTTCAAATATCTTTTCTTCATTTTTTTTTTCTTCTGGGAATTCTATTATATGGATTCTGTTACTTCTAACGTCTCTTCTTTAATATTTTCCTTTAAAAAAAAATCCCTCTCTGATGCCTTCTGCAACTATCCTCTGCCTGATCTTCTAGCTCACTTACTCATTCTTCGGGTTTTTCTTTCTATTATTTATGTAACCTGTAGAGTTGTTTATTTCAATCATTGTACTTTCATACTCTGTATTTCTTCTTGGTTCTGTTTAGTCTTTCTGCATATTATCAGTCTTCTCTTATTTCTTTGAGGATTTTAAATGGTTTAAAAATTTCTTCAGACGTCTGTTCCATTAATTCAGCTTCATATAGTATAGATGGTTTAGTTTGAGTTGAGATTTTTTTCAGTGGGAAACCAACAAAAAAATTAAGCAGGTCAGTGGTAGCATCTGGTTTTTAGTTTTAAGAGATCTGATCACTGCTTGTAGAAGGTGTGTGTATGTGTGTGTTTAAGAGAAGGAGGAAGGGAGGAGTAGGGTAAGAATGGAAGCAGGGAGATAATTTGCAGAGTTTTTGCACTAGCCTATTGAAGTGATCTTGGTGGCTTGGGGTGGGTAGCAGTTGATGTGGAAAGACATGGATTGAATTTGAGATATGCTTTAGAGATGGAGTCAGCATTTCTGAATTTTTGGCTTAAGTGATGGATGGAGGGTGGTGCCATTTGAAATGGAGAAGATGGGTAGGTGAGGAAGTTTGACAAAATTAAGAATTCTCTATAGTATTATTTTGGTTTGGTATGCCTATTAGACATCCATGTGAAGATGTCAAGTAGGCAGTTGGATATACAAATACAGAGTTTTAAATGAGGACGAGAGTTATGGATTTGGAAGTGAGTAGCACTTCAATGGTATTTAAAACCATGGGATTAGGTTATTTAGGGAGTGTGTTAGAGAGTAGAAAGGGATCCAGGATCAAGTCCTGATACTCGCAACATTTAGAGTTTCTGCAGAAGAGGAGAGGTCAAGAAAAAAGGATTTTTGCATAACTTTTACTGTAAAAAGGTACTATACTTTGTTTAGCCACATTTTTACAAATGAATATTTAGATTTTTTCTCCAGTGTTTTGGATACACGTAAAGTTTTAGTGGATGCCTTTGTATATTATCTTTGCATATTTGTATAGTACACCTGTAGGGCAAATACTAAAATTGAATTATCAGGACAAAAGTCTGTGCATTTGTATTTTAATAGTTTTGCCAGATTCTTCTCCAAAGAGGTTATCCCAGTTTCATCGCCATCAATAATGTATGAGGGCTTCCCTGGTGGCGCACTGGTTGAGAGTCCGCCTGCCGATTCAGGGGACACAGGTTCGTGCCCCAGTCCTGGAAGATCCCACATGCCACGGAGCGGCTGGGCCCGTGAGCCATGGCCACTGAGCCTGCGCGTCCGGAGCCTGTGCTCCGCAACGAGAGAGGCCACAACAGTGAGAGGCCCGCGTACCGGAAAAAAAATAATAATAATAATTATGTATGAGTATTCTGATTTTCCTTAATCCTTGCCAACACAGCCTTAATCCTTGTCAGTCTTCTAAATGAAAAGTCATCCATTATTTTACAGTTTTAAAATTATTAGTGAATTTGAATACTTCTATATGTTTACTCAATGTTTGTATTTCTTGTTCTTTGAACTGCCTCCTCAAGTCATCTTCTGATTTTTTTATTGATTTGTTTTTAACTCTTTGACTGCTAGTTCTTTTTCATATGTGTTGCAGATGTTTTCACTTGTCATCTGATTGCTGTTTATGACACTTGCATTTCTAGTCTAAAATTTTTATTTAGGACTTCTAAAAAATGACTTTTGGCTTTTATATTATGTTTTAGGAAGATTTACCCTATTTTAAAGATTTTTTTTTAGTATTCCGGTAATTGGATTTTTATGTTTATTTCTTTGACCCAGATGCCAACATTTTTAACTTGTCAAATCTAAAATTTGTTTGGTGAGAACTGGCAAGATAATATTGAAAAAGGAAAATGAAAGAGTAGTGAAACAGACTAGAAAGCACAGAAACAGATTTGGGTATATAAAGGAATAAGATTGTTATTAAAAACTAGCATTACAGGGACTTCCCTGGTGGTCCAGTGGCTAAGACTCCACGCTCTCAATGTAGGGGGCCTGAGGTCGATCCCTGATCAGGGAACTAGATCCTTCATGCTGCAACTGAAGATCCTGCCTTGCTGCAGCTAGGATCCCGTGTGCTGCAACTAAGACCCAGCACAGCCAAAATAAATTAACAACAACAACAAAAAAAGAACCTGTATAGCACAGGGAACTCTACTCAATGCTCTGTAATGGCCTATATGGGAAAATAATCTAAAAAAAAAAAAAAAAGATTGGATATATGTATATGTATAACTGATTCACTCTGCTGTACACCTGAAACTAACACAACATTGTAAATCAACTATACTCCAATAAAAATTAAAAAAAACAAACACTAGCATTACAGATAGATAGGAAGAGTTAAATGTTAAAAAAAGGAATTAAAGGGGGCTTCCCTGGTGGCACAGTGGTTGAAGAGTCCGCCTGCCGATGCAGCGGACACAGGTTTGTGCCCCGGTCCGGGAAGATCCCACGTGCTGTGGAGCGGCTGGGCCTGCGCAGGCCCGCGTACCGCAAAAAAAAAAAAAAAAAAAAATTAAAGGGAATAAAAGTGAATATATTTTCTGATATTGGAGTTCAGATGGTGTAAGCCTAAAAGAAGAAAGGATTCATAAAGAAAATACAGGCATAAAATGTATACTTGATTGTACATTGTACATTTTATTTTTTAAAATTAACTACTTATTATTTATTTTTGGCTGCATGGGGTTTTTGTTGCTGTGCACGGCCTTTCTCTAGTTTCGGTGAGCGGGGGCTACTCTTCGTTGTGGTGCACAGACTTATTGTGGTGGTTTCTCGTTGCAGAGCATGGGCTCTAGGTGCATGGGCTTCAGTAGTTGTGGCACGTGGGCTCTGTATTTGTGGCTCGCGGTCTCAAGTGCAGGCTTGGTAGTTGCGGCACATGGCATTCGTTGCTGTGTGGCATGTAGGATCTTCCCAGACCAGGGATTGAACCTGTGTCCCCTGCATTGGCAGGCAGATTCTTAACCACTGCGCCATCAGGGAAGTCCCTGTACATTTTAAAAAGTGGTGTTTATCTCCCCTCTGAGGTATTGTGATTCAGTAGCTCTAAAGATGAAGCTAGAGTCTGTATTTTTTTTTTTTTTTGTGGTATGTAGCCTCTCACTGTTGTGGCCTCTCCCGTTGCGGAGCGCAGGCTCAGCGGCCATGGCTCACAGGCCCAGCCACTCCGCGGCATGTGGAATCTTCCCGGACTGGGGCACAAACCCATGTTCCCTGCATCAGCGGGCGGACTCTCAACCACTGCGCCACCAGGGAAGCCCTAGAGTCTGTATCTTTAAAAAAGTGTTCTGCTTTGCTTCTGATAATCAAGCAAGTTTGAATTACCAAGTGGCATGAGCCTAAAAGAACAGCATATTTTGAGTAAATTGAAATGTTGTAGAAGGAGTAATGTCAATCAAGGAGCACCTCATCAAAGGTACAAATAATGCCAACACAGATTGATCATCTTTAATTTAAAAGCCAACTTGGGGTTGAAGTGAGGGAAAGAAAGCATTTTATAAACTGTCAGTTTGTTGCATCTGTGTTATATTTCAGGTAAATTTTAATGTGTTTTTAATCTGTATAGTCTGTATTTATCCATTACCAAGTTTTGGTGTCAGTGACTTTGTTCTGCTTGTTTTCTCTTGGGGGTTTTGCTTTGCTTTGTTTTCTGATTTTTTTTTTTTTAACTTCTGCTTATTTTAGCTCAGTCGTAGGAAAGTTATCTCTTTTCCTGCCCCCACTACTGTGGTAAAAATTCATTCTTAAAGGAGGAGTACTCATTGCCAAGTAACTCCAGAGCTGTGGTAAAGCTGAGTATATCTGATCGCTTAGTTGGGAAAGACTTGTTGGCACACTTGGAGTTTGATCCCTTCTTGTTTTGTAGATGGAAGCGAAAGACAAAAACTTAGTGGATTGTGATCCCCCTATGAAGAATTTTCAAGTCAGACTTATTATAGTTGGAAGATAGAGTGACTAGAGCTAACAGAATAAAGTAGTGTTTAAAGCATTGATCCTGAGGGTCTAGTGCTCACTGAAGGCTGAAAGGCTATGAAGTGATCTCAAAATACAGACTTTTCTTTAATTCTTAGAGGAACATTTCTATAGATTTTTACCATAGCATACAGCTTCTTAAATTCTGTTACCTGTTTCTGTTCTCCGAAGTTCTTCTCCAGCTGTACTGCCAACTAGAGGTGTTTTTTTCTCTCATTCCTGTCTCCTCTCTCTTCCTTTTTTCCCTTAACCTTCCCTCCTTTTGACATGTTGGGTAGTTTTTCTCCACAGACATGGTCCCAAGGTTTATTTCGAGTAGCTTTTCAAAGTATCTTAACAAAGTTTGGCCTCTTCCTATGGGTGATTTTGTACTCTATGCTAAGAAGAAAAAATTTTCTACAAATCGTTAGCCTTAGAATAACGGGCAATTCATAAATAAAAAAGAGCAACTTATTAATGTTTACTGAAGAGTCAAATTAGTTACTATACTAAGAAGTCTGACCTGCAAGCAAAACTTGGCATCATTGCAGTTACCTCAGCTTTCAAGAAGGATGCTTATCTGTTTGTATCACCATTCTTATCTTGAGTTAGTTGTGTTTGAGTCTGATGTTTTTGGTTAAATTTGTTATACTTGTTTGGTTAAGCTTTATGTTGTGATGTACATTTTTATCAACAGTAGTATTTGGCAGATTTCCAATAACTGGACTTACTGGGCATGCATGCATTGTGTCCCCCCAAAATGAATGGTCCATTGTTTCTCAGAAGTGAATTGGTCAGACTTCTTTTGCTAAAGCAAATGCATTAATCCAAGAGAATTTGCTTGTAGAACGATTTTTTTTTCATACTAGAAAGAAGAATTTGATAAGGTAAATGGATGGTGAGATCTTTTTCACCGCCTTACACAGGTCAAGAGATTTGAGATACAGTAGTTTTCTTCCAGTTGTATGTTTACCCCTTGCCCCAGCATCAAAAGCAGTTTCTAGAGGTCTCAGTGAAGGAGGCTTTGAAAAATCAGTTTAGAAAATACTGTTTAAAGTTGTATTTAAATGTAAAGAATTGGGTAAAACTTAAATCATTTTCTACTTATCTAAAAGAGGGACAGAGGAAAAAAAAAAAAAAGGGCTTCCCTGGTGGTGCAGCGGTTGAGAGTCCGCCTGCCAATGCAGGGGACACGGGTTCGTGCCCTGGTCCGGGAAGATCCCACATGCCGCGGAGCGGCTGGGCCCATGAGCCATGGCCGCTGAGCCTGCGCAGTGAGAGGCCCGCGTATCGCAAAAAAAAAAAAAAAAAAAAAAAAAAAAGAGGGACAGATATTAACTACAGTTTCTAAGCTTCTGTTGAGACTATTTCAAACTTAAAAACATACAGAAGGCAATAACTAAGAAAAAAATTTTCTGTCTAGATTAGAGGAGAAAATAGACTTCCAGGGAAGCCAGTATTAAATGTTATAATTCATAGGCAGTGACAAGAAACTAATAGTTGCTCTATAAACTTGCCATAAAAAATGGAAACAGATAAATCTAGGAGAAGAAAGCTATGGAGTGTTTATGGCATAACTAACAGTCAGTAGAGGAACAAACTAAATAGGTATAACGGTTTTGAATGCTCTTTAGAATCCATTTCATTGTAAGTTAAGATAGTCTCCCAAAGAGTTATCCTATGAAAAAAGGAAATGGTAGTAAAATGTTTTTTGTTTTTAATGAGACTGTCAGGCTGCCTAATGTGCTTATTTTTAAATTAGATGGTACCCCACACACCCACATACATGCACATTGTGTTTAATATGGTAGGGAAATCCCCTATTTTAAATTAGCCTAAGCAAATTTTTTGAGATCTTTTATATCATTAAAAATGCTCCCTCAGGCTTCCCTGGTGGCGCAGTGGTTGAGAGTCCGCCTGCCGATGCAGGGGACACGGGTTTGCGCCCCGGTCCGGGAGGATCCCACATGCCGCGGAGCGGCTGGGCCCCTGAGCCATGGCCGCTGAGCCTGCGCGTCCGGAGCCTGTGCTCCGCAACGGGAGAGGCCACAGCAGTGAGAGGCCCGCGTGCCGCAAAAAAAAAAAAAAAAAAATTGCTCCCTCATTTAATTTGTTTTTCAAGCTTTTCTAATGATATAGACCACTGGGCTATTTATTGAAAGTACAGATTCTTGAGTTTGTTTCAGGCCTACTAAATGTGTAGCACTGTGGGAAAATTTTTATCATCGAGGACTTCTGGGGCCACTAGCGTTTATTTGCTTGATAAGTTTAAGTTGTTATGGGTTCGATTTTTTTGACTAATAATCAAATGATGTGAGTTAACTGGTATTAAGTACAGATTCTGTGACCATTAGAGAGCTGTGAAATTTCTAAGTGTGTTTTTGAGAGTAGCATGCACGTAGGAAGGAGGAACAGTGGAAAACGACACTGAATATATAGATGGTTTAAGATAATGATATTAACCAGCCAGAAGTATTCACCCATCCGTTACTCCCCACTGTGAAAGAAATGTAGTAAGTTTTTGGTGTAATTTTGACTGAGTTTAAAAAGACACCTTGGGCTTCCCTGGTGGCACAGTGGTTGAGAATCTGCCTGCTGATGCAGGGGACACGGATTCGAGCCCTGGTCTGGGAAGATCCCACATGCTGTGGAGCAACTAGGCCCGTGAGCCACAACTACTGAGCCTGCGCGTCTGGAGCCTGTGTTCCGCAACAAGAGAGGCCACGATAGTGAGAGGCCTGTGCACCGCGATGAAGAGTGGCCCCCGCTCGCCGCAACTGGAGAAAGCCCTCGCACAGAAACGAAGACCCAACATAACCAAAAATAAATAAACCAATGAACTGACATTTAAAAAAAAAAAGACACCTTGGTTCTTAATTCTTAACGTGCTTATACTAAAAATATAAATGGCATATATGCAACTTCTTTATCCAGATGATGTTCAGTTTACACTAGAGTTTTTTTTTTAACATCTTTATTGGAGTATAATTGCTTGTTAGTTTCTGTTGTATAACAAAGTGAATCAGCTATACATATACATATATCCCCATATCTCCTGCCTCTTGCGTCTCCCTCCCACCCTCCCTATCCCACCCCTCTAGGTGGACACAAAGCACCGAGCTGATCTCCCTGTGCTATGCAGCTGCTTCCCCTTAGCTATCTACTTTACATGTGGTATACACTAGAGTTTTTGATGTACCTGTGTATGCTAACTTGGTACCTCTGAATAGCAACTAGAATATTTTACCTTCATTACAAACAAAATTATTCAGATAGCAATACTATTAAAAATATTTTTTTTTAGTATCCCTTGAATGATCACAAACAGGAATGCCATTTAAAACAAAAAAACCAAGAGATTGCTGGGTTACTTCGTTTTAGAAGAAGATATATTTTACTGCTGTGGCTAAATAAGAGTGAAAAACCCTTGAATGTAATAGCATACATTCATGGACTGTCAAACCTGGAAGTGAGCTGCTGTTAGATGAATACATAGAGTCCTTGATCTGTAAGGAGCAAGAATATTTATTGTAAAGGAAGAAACACCTTTGAAAAGGCAGAATCAAAGCTTTTAACTGTTTCCTTTAGCTGTTAGATAGCAAAGTCTGTCATAGAGCTTGCAGATGGTTGGCCCTTAACAAGTATTGGTGCCTCTGTGCAGTCTTAGGGCAAGGAGGTTGAAAAACAAGCAGTGTAGTAGTCACCAAGACTATCATACAAAGGATGGAAGAAAAGAATAATTCTTCTTAGCCATGGGAAGATACCACCAACTATTCTCACTTGTAAAGCGGCTGTGCTACTTTGTCTTTCCTCCTAACCCTTGGCGATATATGAGAGTTCCAGTTCCTCTACACCTTCAACAACACTTGGTCTTCCTTCTCTTTAATTTTAGCCATTCTCATGGATGTATAGTGGCATCTCATTATTTTCCTGATGACTAAGGAGGTTGAGCATCTTTCTCTGTGCTTATTTGCCATTAATTAAATATTCTTTGATGAACTGTTTAAATCTTTTGTTCCTTTTAAAATTGGATTATCCTCTTACTGATTTGTAAGATTTATTTATATATTCTGGATATAAGTGCTTTATAAAGCCATAATTTGCAAGTATTTTCTCCCTGTATGACTTGATTTTCATTTGCTTAACAATGTCATTTAAAGAGCAAGAGTTTGCATTGTGAAGTCCCACTTATCCATATTTTTCCTTTATAGTTTCTGTTTTTCATAGCCTATTTAAGAAATCTTTGTCTAACCCAAGATCACTAAAATATTCTCCCATGTTTTCTGCTAGAAAACATATAACTTCACTTTATACATTCAGGTATATGATGCATTTTGAGGTAATATTTCTCTATGGAGTGAGGTAAGAGTCAAAGTTTTGGTTTTTTGTTTTTTTCTGCATACAGAGATACGGTTGTTCCAACACCATTTGTTGAAAGGAATTTCCTCAGTGAACTGCATGGGCAGCACTTTTGAAACTTAGTTGGACACATGTACAAGTCTATTTCTAGACTAGACTTTGCATTCTGTCCCATTAATCTGTAAATCTATCTTTATACCAGTAAACACTGTCTTGCTTACTGTATCTTTATAGTGAAATCAAGTAATGTAAGTCCATGAATTTGTTTTTTTCCCAAAATTATTTGGACTTTTTTAGGTCCTTAGCATTTTCATATACATTCTAGAAACAGTTTGTCAGTTTCTATTAAAAAATCATCCTGAGGGGCTTCCCTAGTGGCGCAGTGGTTGAGAGTCCGCCTGCTGATGCAGGGGACACGGGTTTGTGCACTGGTCGAGGAGGATCCCACATGCTGCGGAGCAGCTGGGCCCGTAGGCCATGGCTGCTGAGCCTGCACATGCGGAGCCTGTACTCCGTAACGGGAGAGGCCACAACAGTGAGAGGCCCGCGTACCATAAAAAAAAAAAAAAAGCATACAGAGATTTTGACTAGGATCGCATTGAATTTATAAATCGATTTGGGGAGAACTGATCTCTTATTGAGTCTTCTAATCCATATAAACATAGTATATCCATTTATTTAGGTCTTTAATTTCTTTCAGCAGTGTTTTTTGTCACTATGTAGTCTTAAATTTTGTTATATTTATCCCTAAAAATTTATTATTTTTGATACTATTGTGAGTTATATTTTAATTTCATTATCCAACTTTTTTTTTTTTTTTTTTTTTGCGGTACGCGGGCCTCTCACTGTTGTGGCTTCTCCCATTGCGGAGCACAGGCTCCGGACGCGCAGGCTCAGCGGCCATGGCTCACGGGCCCAGCCGCTCTGCGGCATGTGGGATCTTCCTGGATCGTGGCACGAACGCGTGTCCCCTGTATCGGCAGGCAGACTTTCAACCACTGTGCCACCAAGGAAGCCCAGTATCCGACTTTTTGTTGCTAGTATATAGAAACAAAATTTTCATGTATCAACTGTGTATCCTTTGTCCTTTCTATACTTACTTATAAGTTTTAGTAGCCTCTTTATAGATACCTTGCGTTTGTCTCCATTGATGATCATGTCATCCAGAAATAAAACCTGCTTTACTTCTTCCTTTCTAAGCTACATACCTTTTATTTCTTGCCTTATTGAACTAGTTAGGGCCATCAGTAAGTACAGTTTTGAATAGAAGTGGTGCAGTCACCTCAATAGATGCAGAAAAGGTTTTTGACAAAGTTCAACATCCTTTCATGATAAAAACTCCTAACAAGTTAGGGTATAGAAGGAATGTAATATAATAAAGGCCATATATAACAGACCCACAGGTAACATCACAGTCAACAGTGAGAAACTTAGCTTTTCCTCTAAAATCAGGAACAATACAAGCTTGTCCACTCTCACCACTTCTATTCAGTATATAGTACTGTAAGTCCTAGCCAGAGCAGTTAGGCGAGAAAACGAAAAGACATCCAAATCAAAATGGAAGAAGTTAAATTGTCTCTGTAAATAACATGATAAAAAGCCATGAAGACTCCACCAAAAAAAATTATTGAGCTAATAATAAATTCAGCAAAGTTGCCAGATATAAAATCAACATATGAAAAGCAATTGCATTTATATACACTAACAGTGAACTTTATGAAAAAGAAATTAAGGGGAAAATCCCATTTATAATAGCATCAAAAAGAATAAAATACCTAGGAATAAATTTAACCAAGGAGGTAGAAGATTTGTACACTGAAAAGTATGAGATGTTGATGAAAGAAATTAAAGACATGAATAAATAGAAATCCAATGTGTTCATTGATCGGGAAGGGTTAATATTATTAAATGTCCATACTACAGTCTACAGATTCAATGCAATCTCTATCAAAATTCTCATGGTATTTTTCACAGAAGTAGGAAAAATAATCCTAAAATTCATATGGAACCACAAAAGACTTTTTTTTTTTTTTTTTTGTGGTACGCAGGCCTCTCACTGTTGTGGCCTCTCCCGTTGTGGAGCACAGGCTCCAGACGCGCAGGCTCAGCAGCCATGGCTCACGGGCCCAGCCGCTCCGCGGCATGTGGGATCTTCCCGGACTGGGGCACGAACCCGTGTCCCCTGCATCGGCAGGCGGACTCTCAACCACTGTGCCACCAGGGAAGCCCCAAAAAAGACTTTGAATAGCCAAAGCAGTCTTGAGAAAGAATAGCAAAGCTAGAGGCATCACACTTCCAGGTTTCAAACTACAAAGCAATGGTAATCAAAACAGTATGGTACTGGCATAAAAAGAGAGATCAGTGGAACAGAATAAAGAACCCAGAAATAAACTCATGTGTAATACAGTCAACTAATCTTTGACAAGAACTCAAAATGGGGAAAGGATAGTTTTTTCAGTAATTGGTGCTGGGAAAAGTGTATATCCACATGCAAAAGAATGAAATTGGACTCGTATCATACACAAAAGTTGACTTGAAATAGATTAAAAACTTAAATGCAAGGCTTGAAACCATAAAATTCCTACCAAAAAAATCGGGAAAAGCTCCTTGACATTGGTCTTAACAGTGATTTTATGGATATGACACCAAAAGCACAGGCAACAAAAATAAACAAGTGGGACTGCTTCAAATAAAAAATATTTTGCACAGCAAAGGAAACAAAATGAAAAGCAACCTGTGGAATGGGAGAAAAATATTTGCAAAACATACATCTGATAAGGGGGTAATATCCAAAAATATATGGAGCCCATACATGTCAATGGCAAAAAGAAAAGAAAAAAGGACTAAAAAATGGGCAAAAGACCTGAACGTTTTTCCAAAGAAGACATACAGAGGGCTAAGTATATTAAAAGGTTGTACAACATCACTAATCACAAGGGAAATGCAAGTCAAAACCACAGTGAGATATGCCTCATGCCTCTTAAGATGGCTGTTACCAAAAAGACAGGCGAGGGCTCCCCTGGTGGCGCAGTGGTCGAGAGTCCGCCTGCCGATGCCGGGGACGCGGGTTCGTGCCCCGGTCCGGGAAGATCCCACATGCCGCGAAGCGGCTGGGCCCGTGAGCCATGGCCGCTGAGGTTTTGCGTCTGGAGACTGTGCTCCGCAACGGGAAGAGGCCACAGCAGTGAGAGGCCCGCGTACTGCAAAAAAAAAAAAAAAAAAAAGCGATAGTAAGAGTTGGTAAGGGTGTGGCAGAAAGGGTCCCTTGCACACTGTTGGTAAGAATGTAAATTGGTGCAGCCACTATGGAAAACAGTATGGAGGTTCCTCAGAAAATTAAAAGAACTGCCATCTGACCAAACAATCCCACTTTCAGGTATATCTCCAAAGGAAATAAAATTATAATTAGCTGTACTCCCATGTTCATTGCACCATTGTTTGCAATAGTCAATGTATAGTATCGACCTCAGTGTCTGTTGATGGATGAATGATTAAAGAAAATGTTGACCCTTGAACAATATGGGTGTTAGGGACGCCAATCCTGTGTGCAATCAAAAATCTGCGTATAACTTTACATTTGGCCTGCTGTGTCTGCAGTTCCACGTCCTCGGGTTCAACCAACTACAAATCATGTAGTAATGTAGTATGTATGTATTGAAAAAAAAAAGAAAAATCCTTGGGAAGTCCCTGGCAGTCCAGTGGTTAGGACTCGGGCGCTTTCACTGTAGGGCGCTTGGGTTGAATCCCTGTTCGGGGAACTAAGATCCCACAAGCCCCACAGTGTGGCCAAAAAATAAATTTAAAAAGAAAAAAAAATCCACATACAAATGGACCCTCACAGTTCAAACCTGTGTTGTTCAATGGTCAACTGTATATACATTTACAGTGGGATATTAACCATTAAAAAAAAAAGAATATCCTGCCATTTGTCACAACAGGGTTGAACCTGGAGGACATGCTAAATAAGTGAAATAAGCCAGACGGAAAGATAAATACTGTGTGATCTCACTTAGATGTGAAATCTAAAAATGTTGAATTCACAGAAGCAGGGAGTAGAGTGGTGGTTGCCAGAGCCTTGGGAGTAGGGGAAATGCGGAGACACTGTAAAAGGGTATGAACTTTCAGTTATAAGACGAGTAAGTTCTGGGGACCTAGTGTACGGCATGGTGACTGTGGTTGATAATACTGTATTATATACTTTAAATTTGCTGAGAGTAGATTTTAAGCGGTCTCAACACACACAAAATGCTAACTATGTGAGGAGATGGTACTTAACTTGATTGTACTAATAACCCTTTCACAATGTATCCATTTATCAAATTGGCATATTGTACACCTTAACTATATACAATTTTTGTTTGTCAGTTATACCTCAGTAAAGCTGGGGGCGGGGAGTGATGAGAGCGAACATCCTTGCCTCATTGTTGACCTTAGGAGAGAAAGAAAGCATTCACATTCTGTTCTAGTACTAGTTTGCTGAGGGTTTTGTCATTAACGGGTATTAAATTTTATCAAATGCTTTTTCTATATCTGTTGAAATGGTTATGTCTCTTAGTCTGTTAATACAGTGAATTACATAGATTGATTTTCAAACATTACACTGACCTCAAGTTTCTGGTATAAATCCCACTTGGTCATGATGTATTATCCTTTTTTATAAAGATGGATTTGATTTACTAATATTTTGTTGACGATTTTGTTATGATTATGAGGTATATTGGTCTGTAGTTTTCTTGTAAAAGACTATTCTGTTTTGCTATCAGGGTATTGATGGCCTCATAAAATATGTTCTCTTTCCTTTTCAGGAGAGTTTGTGTAGAATTGGTAATATTTCTTCCGCATATGTGTTTCGTAGAATTCACCATTGATGCCATCTGGGTTTTCTTGGTTTCTAAATATGAAATCAAGTTCTTTAATAAGTATTGAGTTATTGAGATTGTTTTCTTCAGTGAGCTTTGGTAGTGTGTGCCTTTCAAGGAATTTGTTTCATTTAATTCGTTGAATTTATTTGTATAAAGTTTGTAATGTGTTCTGTCTTATTTCTAATAGGTGTGGCTAAGAGGTTTATAAATTTTATTGATTTTTTTTTTTTTAGAAAACCAGTTTTTAGCCTCATTGATTTTTCTTTGTTTTTTAATTTGGATTAAAATTTGTTTTTAATTTGGATATTGTATATTATTATATTATTATCTTTCTATAATTGATTCTGTTTTGTTTTTTTTTTTTGCGGTACGCGGGCCTCTCACCGCCGCGGCCTCTCCCGCTGCGGAGCACAGGCTCCGGACGTGCAGGCTCAGCGTCCATGGCTCACGGGCGCAGCCGCTCCGCGGCATGTGGGATCCTCCCGGACCGGGGCACAAACCCGCGTCCCCTGCATCGGCAGGCGGACTCTCAACCACTGCGCCACCAGAGAAGCCCTGATTCTGGTTTAATTTCTTTGTTGTGTGAGAACAAACTTTGTATGATTTTAATTTTAAATTTATTAATGTTTGTTTATGATCCATGATGTGGCCTAGCCTGGTGAATATTATGTGTGTCCTTGAAAAGAATGAGTATTCTGTTTGTTGTGCAGATTTTCCTGTAAATGTCAATTAGATCCAGTCAATTCAAATTGATGGCATTTTTTCAGTTCTTTTATATCCTTGTTGATTTTCTGTCTTACTGAGAGAGTAGTTGAAGTCTCCAGCTGTAACTATCAATTTGTTTATTTCTTCTGTCAGTTTCGTTGGTTTCTGCTTCCTGTACTTTGAAACTCTGTTGCTAGTTACATACCTGTTTAGTGAACTGGGCCTTTTATCAGTATATAAATATGTAATGTCCCTCTTTGCTTTGAGATCTGTTTTGTCTGATATTAATACAGTTACTCCAGCTTTCCTTTGATTATGCTTGCATGGCATATCTTTTTCCATTCTTTTACTTTTAACCTACTCATACCATTATATTTGAAGTGAATTTCTTGTTAGTGTATAGTTTGGTCATTTTTTTTCTCTCCTCTGACAATCTGTCTTTTAATTGGTGTGTTTAACATTTGCATTTTATATAATTATTGCTATGTTTGGATTAGGTCTATCATTTTATTATTGTTTTGTTTGTTCCTTCTGTTTTTCATTCCTCAGTATCTCTTTTTCTGCCTTCTGTTGGGTTATTTGTACATTTTTAAATATTCAAGTTTAATTTAACCAATGTGATTTTGATCATCTCTTTGTGCATTGATTGTTCTAAGGATTACAGTATATATCTTGGGCCCAGAACCGAATTATTTATTAAGTACGTTGTTGAATGAAGTGATATTTTAAAAATCCATTTGTGAGTTTTGTTAGTGCTAAAATTTTCCAAGTACAGTTATTATTTTTTTTAATTAATTAATTAATTTATTTATTTATGGCTGCGTTGGGTCTTTGTTGCTGCATGTAGGCTTTCTTTAGTTGCTGCGAGCCACGGCTACTCTTTCTTGCGGTGCACAGGCTTCCCACTGCAGTGGCTTCTCTTGTTGCGGAGCACAGTCTCTAGACACGCAGGCTCAGTAGTTGTGGCTTGTGGTCTCTAGAGCGTAGGCTCAGTAGTTGTGGCCCACAGGCTTAGCTGCTCCACAGCATGTGGGATCTTCCCAGACCAGGGCTCAAACCCGTGTCCCCTGCATTGGCAGGCGGATTCTAAACCACTGCACCACCAGGGAAGCCCCAAGTACAGTTATTGAAAAATAATACAAGCTTTTTAAACATACAGTCTATTAATATAATATTATTGCCACGTTTAATTTTCTCCAAAAATATTCATGACAGTTCTTCATTCACCAGTGACTTGTTTTGCTTGGTCTACAAAAGGAGATAACTGCTTCATCTTCATAGTGTCACCTAGGTTAATGCCTGTAGATATTATGCACCTCGGTTTTGCTTCTGAGTCAGAATTTTTCTCTTTATATATGACTTGTAACTCTAACTCTGTAAGCTTTGCAAAGGGCTGGCTTTGAGGACAGTACTAAGTTTAAATGAATCCGTTTATATGGTAATAGTAGAAACAGTTAAATGACCCCAAGGGAAACTTTGTCTCTTCTGTGTAGTGTCAAAATTTTTCCTTTGTTTCTTCAAGTTTGTTTCCTCCTCTATAAAATGAAAGATTTGAACTATTTGAACTGTGGCAGTTTTTTTTGTGTTGCAGTATACTCTAATTTGGCTACATTCAGATTAATATAAACTAGTTTTAATAATTTATCAATTATCTCAATTCATTTAAGGGTTTTTTGGTTTTGTTTCTATTGAAACCAAACAGATTTTAAAGCACCAGTAGAACAATTTGAAGAATATAGATTTTACTGATTTTCTGTTCAGGATGTCTGAGTTTTAATAATTCATATAGGTCCTAGAATGTAGCTTACTTATATCTATGATACCCATTTATAGGAAATTTATAGCATGAAGTAGTTAAAATTAGTCTTGTCAGTCATTGTGCTTCTTTTTGTGGCCCTGGTCCTGTTCCTGTTGGCCAGCAGCCTGTCTAGCCCAGTGCTGTGCAGTAGAGCTTCCTGTGGTCATAGAGTAGATAATAGTGCAGACTACACAGATGCACTATGTAGTGTGGTACCAACTTTAATTAATTTAACTTTCAACAACCATGTGTGACTAATAGGTCATCAGACAGCAACACAGGTCTAGCCTCATGGCTACCCCTTTTATATATAAAACCCACATTTTGGAATTTTTTCTGGATCTCTCAAGCAAAAACTTCTAAGAGAAAAAAAAGAGCTTGTAAGAGGCTCTTTGACCTATTAAATCAGCTTGTAGAGGAGGAGACAGAAGGCTAAACAAGTTGGAAAGAAAAAGATATGTAAAGTGATAATTACAGTATAGTATGATAAGGATTAAATCAGTGAATAGGTTGATAAAGTGACGGAATACCTGGGGCTGTCTGGGGGTTCAGTGAATGAAAATAAACCACTCTGGGGATTTTAAGTAGTAAGGGCTTAATTTAACTTAAAATAGAATTCGTTGTAAAATTACTGATCACACCTATCAAGTTCTTGGTTGAGTCTTTAGGAATAATTTCCAGACCAATGCAGAACTACCAGAGAATCTGTTAGGAGCTCCTGCCACTGGAGCCATGCTGGGTGGGGTGACAAACACTTTGCCTCCACTTGGACTGCTGCTGGTTACCCAGAAAGCTGGAGGTTAGGTACTAGTCTAGAGAAGATGGGAAGAAATATAAAAGCAGTTCTCTTTTCAGTGACAAACTGAATGGACTTGAGCAAGAGAACTTTAATTAGAAGCTCAAATTGTTAAATGAAAACTTACTTTAGGCTAGGATAGCCTCTCTGAGAAAATAAATTATCTTATAGAGACATGGAAGAAACCAAATTGCACTAATTGTGGTGCATAAACTTTAAGTAGATTTTATTGCATACGTATACAAATAATCCTTATATATCCATTCTTTGCAGATCCAGGATGAGAAGACTGATAAAAGAAGAAGCTAGTTGAACAGCTGTAAGATGCCCAAATCTGGGTTCACAAAACCAGTGCAGAGTGAAAATTCTGACAGTGACAGCAATATGGTAGAAAAACCATATGGAAGAAAGGTATATGATTATGCTAAAGATTTGTTGACTCTTTGGAAATTGTGAAAAAGACTCCTGATTTAGTATTTTTATTTATTTATTAAAAACTTTTCTAATTGTAACTTTTATTTATTTTGTTTTACTTTATTTTATTTTATTTTATTTTATCAACACCCAGTGGCTGTGGGATCTTAGTTCCCTGACCAGGGATTGAACCTGGCCCTCGGCAGTGAACATTCAGAGTCCTAACCACTAGACCACCAGGGAATTCCCATGATTTCATATTTTTAGTAACTGCTCATAAAATAAAAAGCCGTATCGATGCCAGATCCTGGGAGTGAGATTGTTTTTCATTCCCTAAAATAACAAAATTACCAAGATCACACAGTTACTTGAGAAATGATCATGAGGCTGGGGATCCAAGACCTCACAATCATTTGTCATTTCTTCCCCCTGACCCCTGGTACTGAAACACACATACACAGTAGCCGTTCACTTTTCCATGTCTATAACTTTGGATAAATTTACATAACTTTTCCAAACTCAGTATATCTCTCTGTAATAGAGGACAACAGTACTTTATAGAATTGTGACAGTGAAATGACTTAAGTATTATACTTAATACAATGCTTGGTATATAGTAAGTGCTCAATAAATGTTAGCCATTTTTGTTGTTTATTATTAGTCATTGCCAATGACCCATGATTCTGCCCTTTTACATCTATCCTTCTTCATTACTATTTAATTTAGACCCTCAAAACCTTTATTTAGACTTCTGTAGTTGTCTCCTAAGTGGTTTCACTATCCCTAGTCTCTGCTTTATCTAGTTAGTTTTACACATTATCTTCGAATTTTTCTTTCTTTGGATTTTTCTTTTTTTTCTTTTAAGTTCTTTTCTTCCTATAAGCCATTTTCTTGTTGAAGGACATCTGAAATGTTTCCTGCTTTTGGCTAATATGAATAAAGAGTCTGAACATTCATGTAGGATCTTTTTTGAACAGCTTTATTGAGATGCAATTTGTATACCATAAAATTCACCCACTTAGTGTAGAATTCAGGGATTTTTAGTAAGTTTATAGAGTTGTGCAACCATCATCACAATACAGTTTAGATAGACCATTTCCATCATTGTTAAAAGATCCTTATGCCCATTTGCAGTGTGTCCCTGTTCCCACCCCAAAGTCCCAGCAACCCCAAATCTGCTTTCAAAATCAACACGTAAGTTTTTAACTTTGTTCTTTTCAAAAATTCTTTTGGCTATTAAGGGTCGTTTGCATTTCCATATAAATGTTGGGATTAGCTTGTCAGTTTCCACAAAAAAAAAGCCTGCTGAAATTTTTATAGGGATTTTATTGAATCCGTAGATCACTTTGAATAGTATGTTATCTTAACATGTCTTCCAGTCCATCACCACAGAATATCTCTCCATTTATTTAGATTTTCAATTTCCCTGACCAATGCTTTGTAGTTTTCAGTGTACAAATCTTGTACTTTTATTGTTAAATTATTAATATTTTATTCTTTCTGATGCTATTATAGATAATTTCATTTAGGATTTTTCACTGCTGGTATATAGAAATGCAGATATTTTTGTATACTGATCTTATATCCTGTGACCTTACAGAACTCATTTATTCTAAAAGTTTGTGGATTCCTTAGGATTTTCTACATATGGGATTATGTCATCTGCTTATAGACATAATTTAACTTCTTTTCCAGTATGAATACTTTTATTTCCTTTTCTTGCCTGATTGCACTGGCAGTCTTTGCTTTTGATTGCAGTGTTTAATCCACTCACATTTCATGTAATTATTGATAAGGTTAGATTTATATCTGCCATTTTGCACTTTGTTCTTATGTTTCAGGTCTTTTTTTCTCTCCCGTCTTTGCTGCCTTTTTTTAAAAACTATTTTTCAGTGTACTATTTAAATTTCTATGATTTTTTAAAACTATGTTTCTTAAATTATATTCTTAAAATGTTGATCTAGGGATTATAATGTGCATGCTAATTACTACAGGTTAATATTGACTTAAATCCAGTATAATACAGCAACTTTGCTCCAGTATAGCTCCGTTACCTTCCCTTCCTTTGTGTTCTCTGTGTAGTATAGATTATATCTACATTTGTTATTAACTCAACAACAGAATGTTACAATTATCGTTTTATACAGTCTTATTTTTAAAGAAATAAGAGAATTAAAGAGAAATATATATTTATACAATTCTTTGTTTTTACCTAGAAATTTACCAATTTTGGCACTCTTAATTTCTTCCTGTGAATTCAGGTTACTGTCTAGTGTCATTTCCTTACAGTCTATAAGAATTTTCCTTAGTATTTACTGTAAGACGGGTCTTCAGCTGTGATTTCTCTGTGTTCATTGATCTAAGAATATCTTGATTTTGCCATTTTTAAAAAACAGGTTTTTTGAGATATAATTCACATACCATACAATTTACTCATTTAAAATGTAAAATTCAGTAGTTTTTAGTATATTTACAGAGTTGTGCAATCACTACCTCTGTCAATTTTAGGACATTTTCACATGAAAAAGAAGCACTATGTACCCGTTAGCAGTTACTCCCCATTCTGTCCCCAAACCCCACAGCCCTAGATAGCAAATAAATCTACTTTTTGTCTCTATAGATTTTCCTATTCTGGATATTTCATATAAATGAAATTCTACAGTATGTGGTCGTTCATGACTGTTTGCCTTTATTTTGTTGGGTATAGAATTCTTATTTGACTTTTCCTTTTAGTAGATTGTCATCCCACTTCTTTCTTGCTTTAAGTGTTTCTGATGAGAAGTCAGCCGTTAATTGTGATTAATTTTTTTTTTCGTTGCTGTTTTCTCTTTTGTTTGTAATGTGTTTAGGATCCCTTTGCAATTATTCTACCTGGGGTTTTTTGAGTTGCTTGGATCTGTAGATTAATGGTTTTCATGAAATTTGGGGTGTTGAATTTACTGATTTTTTTGTTTGTTTTTGCCATCTCACATCTGCTGTTGAACATACCTAATACATTTTCAGTCACTTTACTTTTCAAATCCAGTATTTTTTTTAATTGTTCTTTATTCATATTCTCTGTTTAAGTCATTGTTGTCATACTTTAATTCTTTAAACACTGTTTTCTTCCTCCCTCTCTCCCCTCCCTTCCTTCCTCTTTATAGACTTTGCCAAACCTATCTTGGCCCACTCAGAGAAGTTTCTCTTGAATACTTTTTTCCTTGCTTTCCCAGCTGCCATAATTTTTATTGAAAACTGGACAGTTTAGGTCATATATTATAGCAGCTCTGGATTCTCATTATTTCCCACCTAACAGTTGTAACTGTTGCTAGTTTTTTGTTTGCTTTTAGTAAAATGTCAGGTTTTGCAGTGTTTGTTACTTTGTCACAACCACTGGTGTCTAGGTTTTTGGGGGGTTTGTTTGTTTGTTTAGTCTTGCTTTTCTAGGCGTTGCCCCATACGTACGTGGATTAGTTAGCAACCATTGGTTGGTCAGGCGTTGTGCTCAAACGTGAGCCAGTAGGGCTTCCACCTTCCACTGATAGATATACATGTGTGTTGGGGAGTGTGCTCAATGTTAAGGCATTTTTCAGGTAAGCCCTAGCAGTTACTTTCTGTCGGGCTCACCCAGGAGTTCCCTCATGTGTGCAGGCTCCTTGTTGACTAAGGATGGTGTAGAGAGCTTGGACCCTTGTAGACCTCCCCAGTGTGTGCACACAGTCTCCCTGAGTGAGTGAGGGGTCTGTGCAGAGCTTAGCCCTTCTCAGGTCTTCCCCACATACTTACCCTGTCTGCCAGGGATGAGTGCCAGGGATGAGTGGCTGTCTTATCTAGTGCCCCCATGGCTCTCTGATTTCTGCAATCTCCCTGTTAAATTTCTGGCTTGTCTACTGGCTGCTGCTCCCCCACAGTGGGACCACAGCCGTAGGCTAATAGAACTATGGGGGTTTTTTCCACTCCATTCCTTTCCTACCCTGCTTGCTATTTTTATCAACGGAGTGACTGGGTGGTGGGGTTTTGGCCTTCTGTGTCAATTCAAGTTGACTCTTTGGCAGCAAAGATGCTGGTTTTCATTGCCAGCCCCACCCTGGAACTACTTCATGCAAACTAAACATTAGCCAGGAAATGAGAACAACCCCAGGCAAGAATGCCGAAGACAATCACTCTTCTTATCCGTAGTTCAGCAGTTTTTCTTATTGAAAATGCTTCTCAATTTGTTGTTTTTGTTCGATTTCTAGAGCCTTGAAATGGTGGTTTTCGACAGTTTGTCCAGGTTTATAGTTATTCCTTGGAGAGATAAGTTGCCAGTATCTTCATTCTACTATAGACAAAAGTTTCCCAAAATATATTTTAATGTGCCAAATCTTAAGGAGCGTGAGTTCACTAATTTATTCATTTTATTCAACAGACCTTACATGGGATGCT
Source organism: Globicephala melas (assembly GCF_963455315.2). Lineage (NCBI taxonomy): Eukaryota > Metazoa > Chordata > Mammalia > Artiodactyla > Delphinidae > Globicephala > Globicephala melas. The sequence goes on from NC_083326.1 coordinate 59,799,516, forward strand.
TATTGTGTTGTGTGCCTCTCCTATGACCCTTGAAATAAAACAGTGATTGGTGGGACTTCCCTGGTGGTCCAGTGGTTAAGACTCTGAGCTTCCACTTCAGGGGGCATGTGTATAATCCCTGGTTGGGGAACTAAGATCCCGCATGCTGCGCTGTGCGGTGAAAAAAAAAAAAAAAAAAACAGTGGTTAAGGCTTGGTCTAAATCTTTATGAAGACTCTTAAGTAATTGCTCTATCTCTGTGTCTGAAGTGTTTTGCTCTCAGGACCCCTTGATACTTTTTAGCATAACTGAGGAGGCTAAAGGGCTTTTCTGTATGTGGGTATGTCTGTTGACATTTACACAATCAGAAATTAAAACTGAGAAAAAATTTAAATTTATTAATTGGTTTAAAAAAACAGTATAACTGTTACATGTTAATAATATATTTTTATGAAACACAACTGTATATTCCAAGACAGTATCGGTGAGAAGAGTGTCATTGGTTTTGCAAATATCTTTAATGTGTGGCTTAACAGGAAGATAGCCAGATGCTCATCTGCTTCTGCAATCCGGATGTTCAGATATCTCTTGTCACATAATCTCAAGGCTCAAATACACATTCTTTAGAGAATGAGAGAGAAAGATACACTAACATCTTAGTGTTATTGTGAGCATATTTCTGACTTCGCATTTCCCCTGAAATGGTCTCAGGGACCATACTTTGTTCACACTAATGAAAGTATTTGAGTGTACAATGATGGGGCAAAGGAGAGAAGCAGTCAGTTCTAGGGTGTTCAGGGGTGGTCTCACAGTGGAAAAGATACCTAATCTGGATTCTCAAGCATGTGACTAGCAGGAAAATGAGAGTAAAGAGTAGACTTAAGCAGGAGATGTAAAAAAGACAAGAATCTGTTAAAGTAATGCATACAGAGTTAGGATGTAGCCTTTGAAGGGTGGAGGGTAGGAGATAAGCATTAGACAGGGGCCAGTTCATTATGGCCTTGTGTTCCTTGCTAAAGATCTTGAAATTTATCCTGTAGCCAGTGAGCCAGAAGGGAAGGGCCATGGCAGAAACCAGTTAGAGTATTATTTAAAAATCCAAGCAGAAGGCAGTGTGGGCAGTGGCTGTGGGAATAGAAGTGGCAGATCTAAAAGATATTGAATTACTGAAACTTGTGTATGTATAGAAAAAGTTGTCTGGGTCCACTCTGAAGTTGATTGGACTATTCCCTGAGAGGGCACTCAGGAAAAGGGACAGGTTGTTTGAAGAAGAATGTTTGGTTTGTACTTGTTGAATTTAGTTCATCATCGGAGCATCCAATAGAAGTATCAGTTAGATAGTATTAGTTAGATATGCGTCTAGAGGTAAGAACAGCTAGACTGGAAATAAATGTATGAGGATTTGTGGAAAAGTGATCTATAGGTATCGAGATGTCACCTAAAGAGAGTGGGGCAAGAATGGAGGAGAGCATACCCTGAGGAATTCAGATATTTTAGGAGTCAGGAGAGGGGGAGCAAGGAGGACAGAGAGAGAAGCAGAAGTTACACAGCAAAGAGTGGCGAGGGGGTCTGTATGACAAATGCCGCAACAGTTAATAGGAAAGACCAGGCCATTGTCAGTAGAGATACCTTACAGTGACCTGGGTAAAGGTGACCTCAGTAGAGTTGTGGGGACAGAGTACAATGTGAGATTTGAGGAAAGAATTATAACTTTTATTTCTAAATGCTTAAATATAGTGAAGGTTGCATTTGTGAAATTACATGTGAGCTACTTGGTTTTTGGATTTGAATTTATAAGGCTAAAGTTGTTGAAGCTTTTATTCTTCTAGGTACTTCGTATTATTTTTTGAAGATTGCCACTAAATATGCAGTAGTCCTGACCATTGCCTTCATAACAGCGTGATTTCTTAAAACTATAGAGGCAAGCAAAAATCAAACACTTTTTACTAATGTATTTCTATTAAAAATATTGCTTAGGTAAGTTAAGAATACTTATTAATCATTAGATTTATAAGATAAATAGGAAGAATAAACACAAACTATTAAATTCCTTAATTATTAACAGTTGGCTTACCTAAAGGGCTATATTTAACTGTTCTCAATCTCAGTTGAATCATTCAGTGTTTTTTTTCAAGACCACATGTGTGTTTGGGTAATGGTCAAAAGCCCTTCTGAGGCAGTATGCGAGGTGCTTACTGCCATGCTTTGGGATTTCTGAGCAGCTTGACATCCAAAGCTGTTGTTAGAAGTAATTTTCTTTAGTTTTAAATAGATATTTGAACTGTTTATTTGCACCTTAAGAGAGGAAGGGCCATAACTTCCATTCCAAATTTCTTGCTTATAGACCATGTTACTACTGCTTCTTAGGACAAAATAAAGTTAGAAGAGAGGGAAGGAGAGAAGGCGGCATGACCATCTTATTCACTTATTTATTTGTAAAGCGTATTCTTAGGATTGTCTTTTCTTGGTGAGTGATTGGCCTTGAAACCAGCCTCTAGCTTCTGCTGAGTTTTTCCTTCCATAAAATTTTTAGAAATGAATATTATATAGCTGTTCTCTTATGTAAATACAGACCGTATTTACAGCTTAATATGACACAGACATTGCTGTTATAAGATTCTAAATTTAAAAATAACCTGAACCAAAGTTTAATTTTTAAATGCATTTAAATAGACAATAATTTTAAATAATCCCATTCTATAGCAATATGCTTTTTATATGAAGTGCTTTTATTACCATGTTAAATATTACAATAGTCAGGGGTTCATCAAAAATGTCTCCTCAAAATTCTTCAAATATTTTATCCTTTCACTGCTAATCTGTGGGATTTTTTTCCCCATTGGTTTTAGTTTAAAATTTTTTCCACTGACATTTTTAGCTATAAATTAGCTATAATTTGCAAAACAAAATCTTTCATCAATCCTTTTCTGATAAGCTAAAACCCGGGTTAAATTCGTAAAGTGTGAGAGAGTGGATGTTAATCGTCTGCCTTTCTAAATAGCTCTGCCCTATCCTTTTCATCATCAGTATAGTTCAGACCTTCATTATCTCCTATCCCCATGATAACTGAGAACTTTTCTTTTATTATTCAAGTAATGTAATAATGTTCATTACAGAGGAATTAGAAAATGTATATAAGAATAATGAAAATAGAAATTGCCTTGTCTGAGATGAAGCATCTGAGGTTTTACCCTACTTGCAAGCTAATTAGTTTCATGGATTATGGCAGAAGACATGAGACTGCTGGGTCAGATAGAGAGGCAAGCATTTTTTCTCATAGCAATCGCTGTAGCCATATATCACCATTTGTGCCTGTTCTCTGAGCCCTGTTTCTCACAAAGGGATGCAAAGAAGGCCAGGTGACAACTACATATACAGTGGATTGTATTATAGGAGAGGAATCCCAAATCTTTTTAATGGGCAATAAATCTACCTGACCTTTGCCCTAAAGGGAGAAATTATTTATTACACTGAACAGTGAACAGGTCTGAACTACCCTTTGCTCCAGAGGGAGAAACTTTCTCTGTCTTCCAAGGCTATTCTCTATACAGATATCCTTGGAAAGATAGAATAAAGGGATTTAGTGCTTCTGCTTGCAAGATATGCAGAAATGCAAGAGAGCTATAGAAAATTGTCTCCCAGCACACCTGTAATGCCATTACCCACAGATAGCCATTAACATTTTGGTTTATATACTTCAAGCGGTTTTTGTTTTTTTTCTTTTTTCTTTTTTTCTAGGTAAATTTTTACCTCTTATTTTTTTCTGTCTTGAGTTGGTAAAGGCTACCAGCACATTGTTTAATATCAGCAGTGATAGAGGATCATTCTTGTCTTGCCATTAATACTTTCACTGCTATGTATGATAGCTGTTGTAGGTTATTGAAAGAAAATCATTAATATAAATGAAAAAGACTTAAATTATTTTAAAATAAAAGAAGTCTGACTCTTAGTTTTATTAGGTCATGGATATGAAAGAAGAATGTGCCAGTGATTCTCTCCTGAATTGACAAGAGTATTTATACCATTTGATGTTATAGAAATTTTAAGACAATCAGAAGTAGTTTTTTCTTTTTTTTTTCTCCCCCTTTTCCATAGCTATTTCTTTTGAAAGTTACTTTCCCCATATCTGAAAATAATTTTTATTGTTAAGATTCTCACAAAAACACTTTGTTCAAGTAACACTTTTAAGGACAATTTTATTTTACAGAGAACAGAATAAGTTGGTAGCAGGAATGAATATTCACACTAATCACCATATTGCTCAGGAGAGTATGATTGATAAATTGTTGTGAACATTTTTCATTTAACATATTAAATTGGTTTCTCTTGTTTTATGGCACAGAACAGTATCTTTACTCACACAAGTGCAAGGGAGAAGGGACATTCTAATGTTTTTCTTAATTCTTTTTTTAATAACAAAGATTTGTATTTCTAAGGAAAATCTCTAGAACTTTGTTGGCTAACCATTTTACTAATCATGCCTTTTTGTTTCTGATTCTTTGACATCTGGGACCTCAGTGACCCTGGGGAGACTGCCCTTCCCAGGGCTACTCAGTTCCCAGAGATAGTAAACAATTTATGTGTGACCACACCTTTCATATGCAAACCAACCAATCCAGAGTCCATCCCCAACCACCAACTATATCCAGCTCTCACACTCTGGGCCACTATCCCCCTATCCTAATAACAGTCACCCCAGAACCAGGTACCAGACAGCTAGAGAAACAACACCTATACCCTAGAGTCTGCTGAAATTATGCAAACTAGCCAACCCTAAACCTGCTTGCTCTGCCTTGCCTTTTTCTTCCTGTGGAAACCGCAATAAAAGCTTTGACTCACATTTCCTTCCCCTCTCTCTGCTTCCTGAACCTCCTAGGTGCTTCCCCCGGTGGCACCTCATGGTGCGGCATGCCTCCTCTTCTTGGGAGCTGTGAGTAACAAACTCTCTTTTCAGTGGCAGCGATCTCTTGATCTGTTGGCCTCACTATACCAGAATAATAATAAAATCGACGTTTTAAAACAACCTTATAAGCAAAAGCCATGCCTGTGAAGCTCCATTTCATTAGCAGAAGTAAGAAAACAGCGTAAGAGGATTTTCCTTTACACCTGGGAAATAAATACTTTTATTCTTCACTAATCTTTACCAGTTAAGATATAAGGAAGTCACATTCTCTTCCTAATTTGCTAATAGGTTTATCAAGAATGAACGTAGGGTCTATTTAGATGTTATTGTCACCTGTTAACATCATAATAAGATTTTTCCTTTTGATATAATGAATTGTCTTGAGGTTTTCTAATAATGAACTATGCTTATATTCTTTGGGTGAATCCTGCTTGATTATGATATATTATCTTTCTAAGGCACTAACTTTGATTGGACAGTTTATTTAGGATAGTTTATTGTTTCATTTATTTCATAAGCAATTTAGGTATAATTTCTATCTTGAACCCTTCTTAGGTATTAGTTTTATTTCACACTTGTAAAATGGATTGGGTATCTTCTAATCTTATTTCTGTGTTGTAGTATTGTTTATATGAAATGGGAAATATATTTTCCCTGAATTTTTAATTTAAAACCTCTCATAAAATCTTCTGGAATAGGTACCCTTTTTAGACGTAAAATCTTTGGCTATAGATTTATTGTTTTCTATGATCATTGGTCTATTCAGGTTTTCTGTTTCTTTCATGAGCCAGTGTTTGGTAATACATGTTTTCCAAGAAAATAATCCATTTTTCCAGTCCTTAAAATTACAATTGTATAAAAATGAATACAGTATTCTTTTGTAACTTTTTTTTTTTTTTTTGCGGTACGTGGGCCTCTCACTGTTGTGGCCTCTCCCGTTGTGGAGCACAGGCTCCAGACGCGCAGGCTCAGCAGCCATGGCTCACGGGCCCAGCCGCTCTGCGGCATGTGGGATCTTCCCGGACCGGGGCACGAACTCGTGTCCCCTGCATCAGCAGGCGGACTCTCAACCACTGCGCCACCAGGGAAGCCCTCTTTTGTAACTTTTTAATATCCCCTCTGGAATTGTATTTTAGGTCTCAATCCCAGTCTTTTTTTTTTTCCTGTTTTTTTTTTTCCCCTCTTCGTATTTTCATGATTAGACTCACTAAAAGCTTTATTATATTGCTCTTTTTTGTGTGTGTGGTACACGGGCCTCTCACTGTTGTGGCCTCGCCCGTTGCGGAGCACAGGCTCCAAACGCGTAGGCTCAGCGGCCATGGCTCACAGGCCCAGCCGCTCCGCGGCATGTGGGATCCTCCCAGACCGGGGCACAAATCCATGTCCACTGCATCGGCAGGTGGACTCTCAACCACTGCGCCACCAGGGAAGCCCTATTTTGCTCTTTTTGAATCATCTTTTCGTTGATAAATGCTACTTTTTAAAAAAATTCAGTATTTTTTTTTATGCCCCTTCTTCCCACTCTTCCTTCCTTTATTTTCTGGCTTGGGTCGAAAGCTCGTGTCTTCTGCAGTCTGAGTCTACTCATTTTCTTCTGAAAATCTCTATGGTTATGATATCTATCATTTATTATCATAGTTTTATGCTCACCTGCTAGGTGATGTGGCTTAGTTCTTAGTATCTAGCATGTTTTTCCAAAGGAGTTTTCATAGCCCAGTTAGATGTGCTGTATGTACCAATTCAGATGTTGGATCATAAGAGTGAACTTGGTAATTGCTGTAGGCATGAGGGTAGGATACTTTATCTAAATGAGTGGACACATGGAATTAATAAAATACAATCTGCTTAATTCAATCTAGACTGCTTTTTCTGATTTATATATTTGTTTATTGGTGATGATGTCTATCTTAGACATAGAGTTCCATTATATTCAAGATATTTCGTTTTATTGTTATTTTAAAATTATATTACTAAGTAAAAGGGAATATGAAATAAGTTAGAAAACACATTATGATTGTTGAAAGTGGGCCTTAAGGACATTGAGGACAACGATGGTTTGTAGTAATACTCTTTCTACTTTATATAAAGTATTTTTTTAATACTGTATTGCTCAGCTAATATTGTTATAAGTTTATTCATATTTAATTTTTTAATAGAGTAAAGACAAGATTGCATCCTATAGCAAAACTCCAAAAATTGATCGGAGTGATGTGGGCAAGGAGATGAAAGAGAAATCGTCCATGAAACGTAAACTTCCTTTTACCATCAGCCCATCAAGAAATGAAGAACGAGATTCAGACACAGGTAGGAAATTTTGTTGTTTTCTGGTAAAATCATAATCCTTCTTTTACTGTGATTTTCTTTCTCATTCCTTGTTCACTGCATTTTAGAGAGAAATATTTGTATTTCAGAATTTCAGGTTTATCATTGGGGCAGAAATTCATATATTCCTCACCCAAATTTGATTTCTATCATAGATAAAAGCAATTAGCTTTTTTTCTCAGTCTCAGTGTTTATTACAAATTTCTTACCACTTTAAGAACTTAATTTCTTGAGGAGCATTTCAGTGATGAAAATTTACTTAGTAATATGGAGCATTGATACGGTAGATTTGAGAAAAAGCTGTTGAGTTTTTGTGAACAAATTATTGAACCCACCAAAGAAAAAAAGTTAGGCATTTTAGATTCAGAAATGAATCAGAAATATGTCCCTTTCAAAAAAAAGAAGAAAAATATTGAGGCTTCCTAAGCCCAGTTCATAGTACTTTCTTCCTCAAAACTTTTGCTATGTCAGGAATGATACTTGACATCAGTAAATCCCAGTTATTTGTAATAGATTAAAACCTTATTACCACTATCGGATAAATTACTAGGTTGTATTTTAGCCCTGAACTAATCGTTTCTTGAAACTAATATAAACTTGAATGTTCATTATTTATCATAATTGTTTTAGCCCCTGAATGAAGTATTGGTAATGAACTGTTCTTAAGAATGTTTTAGTTTCACTCAAAGAAAATCAGTGTTACATGCTAAATTTATGTACAGAGATCATATCCTACTTTTATCTTTCTAGCCATCTTAATCATCAGTATGGGAATGATCTTGACTCCAGAATCTGTGAAAATAGACTTTTTGAAAGACTATTTTCAAAAGACTAGACTTTTGAAACTCCTTGTGCTAATCTTTAGAAAATACTTAATTTTAGTATACACTGTTAGTAAGTAGATTTCCTTTTGTATGTTTGGCTGTTTCTCTTAGCTTGAACTAAAAATTTTTCTTAAACGCTTATGACAGTTTTAAACTTTGAAAATTGCTCTTTTATTGAGTGATTAAGAAATTATGTGCTTTGTTCATTTTAAGTTACACTGTCTTCTTCTAGAGGTTCAGAATCTTTCTTTTTTTTTTGAAGCTTGACTCTCCTTTTTTTTTTTTTTTTTTTTGCGGTACGCGGGCCTCTCACTGTTGTGGCCTCTCCTGTTGCGGAGCACAGGCTCCGGACGCACAGGCTCAGCGGCCATGGCTCACAAGCCTCCCAGACCGGGGCACGAACCCATGTCCCCTGCATCGGCAGGCGGACTCGCAACCACTGCGCCAGCAGGGAAGCCCTTGACTCTCCTTATTTTTACAAATTGTTCTCAAGGTATTACTAGGTCACTTAGCTGAGAAGAAGGTGCTTCTGTGCCTTCGAATATACAAGATTTAACTTGTCTCATACTCTCTCCTTAGAAACCCTTTTGCTAGTCATTTTTAAAGTACTTACATTAACCAGGTTTTGTTTTCCAGTGACAGTGATAATCCTACTAGTAGTTTGAAGAAGGGACTTAGAAATAAGGTTTCAAAATAATACACTTCCCATGAGAACCTTTGTTATTAGATCCAGTGGGTTATTTGTCTTTTATTCAGTGTAAAATAAAAGAAAGACTTAGGAAGACATGAACTTTAGGCACTGAATAAACATAGTCTAATTCATACTTTATTGATTGGATTATATGCTTATCCCCTGCTACAGTCTTTCCACTATTTGAATTTAGTGGGACATTGCAGCTCTCTCTAAGACTGTTTCATAAAACAGACTCTTACTTTATTTTTTTTTTTGAAAAGGTTACATGGCTAACATTAAATGAGATTTTGATGGACTTAAACATGTATATCTATATTTTTGGTAGGCTGAATTTATAAATTTTAGTAAATAACAGATGAAGGCTTTAGTTTTGCACGCACACACATACACACACATCCAAAGCATTAAGAAGAATTTCCCCAGGCCCAAGGCAAAACGTCTTATTTTCATAATTTTAAAAGAAGAGTTCAGAGTACCATTAACTGGTATTTTCCATATGAAAGATAGTTATAGCACCAAACCCCGTATTTGACATTGATCTTTTTAAAATTTTAAATCATTAGCTGAAACTATACAGAATAAACTATAAAAGGGAGAAATATTTATAACATATATGACAACCCTTATCTTAATATAATTAGTAATTAAAGTTCTCTTAAATGTGAAGAGAAAAATACAGAAATGGGAGAATGGACAAAAGATAGAAGCAAGTAGTTCAGAACAACAGAATTACGGTTGGTGAAGAAATATATGAAATGTGTTAATAGTACTCAGAGAAATAGAGTTTACAATGATTGACAAAACTGTCATTGGCTTAAATCATACAAACTGGTCACTGGTTTGAAATAGGAACTTGCTTTAGTTTGTCTAAATTATGGAACTACCTTGTTGAAGGTAGATATAACAGCATATGTTAAAAACTAAAAGTTTGTTAACATTTGATTTATTCTTTCTTTCGTCATTTATTCTATATAAATAATTATTGATGAGAGTAAAAATTATCTTCAAGTATATTTCTCTCAGCTTTCTTTGTAATAGAAAAAACAAAACAGGAAAAGATTGTCAAGAAATATAGGATTTGGTAAATTATGGTAAATCCAATGAAGAAATATGATCTTTTACCCTTAAAAATAACAATTGTAGAGGAATAAACTGTATGGAAATATGTTCACAGTATACAAAGTAAAAATGTAGGTTATGAAATAATATGTACTGTTTGCATTATGTCATATTCTTTATATTTGTATGCATATGCACACAGGACATACATTAACACACATACAGAAAGATAAGATTGTTTAAATATAGAGACTGTTTCATTGTAGAACTAAGGCTAAACCTAGTGGGTTTATTAAAGGTCCTGAACAAAAATGTAAATATTATAAGCCCTGACTTAGGTGAAAAATAAAAGAATAGGGAGTGGGGAATAAGGAGAAAATGCTAAGAGTGCTACTCAACTCATCATCTCTCATAGCAAGGGATTAACTGAAATTGTCTGAAACTGAAATATGTTTTTAATCTTTAAAACTTTTAATCTTTCATTTAAAATTTTACCTATATGTTTATATATGTGTATGTTTATACTTTAGTATATGGTATCTCTTATAGAGAAGAGCAATTCCTTTAGTTTATTTTCTTTTTATGTTGGGTTAAACTAAAGTTAATCTTTCAGATTTTTATTTAAATATAGCACATATGTATGATATTTTCTTATTCTTACATAAGTTGATTTCTCTCTCTCTCTCTCTCCTAGTTCCTCTGTCTTTATATACATTTAGAAGGATGCTTGGCATGATGCTCATGAGATGTTAACATTTTGTTTCCAGGATTTGGAATGATTTGTTACTTTCTTCTTTGTATTCTTTATATGCCTTGAATTTTTAAAATAATAAACATACATTATTTTTATAAAACACGGTCATTATTTTTTTTTAAGACATTCATATTGTCCAAGGAAGATTCAGTGGTCCTCAAAATCAGCAGTAATGCCATCAACCGGCTAAGTCATTCCTAGTCTTCGTTTTGAGATACCCTAGTGTGTCTTAAACTTTCCAAATTCTCAATTATTTACTGTTTATTAATTTTTTAAAAGATAACACTTTTTAGAAAAGAAATTCAGATAAAGTTTTGAGGAAAATTACAGCATAATTCAAAGTCATGCCAATGAGTTCTTATAGCTGTATCATAATACTGTTCATTTCAGCAAATCTCCAGTATATCTGCTTATATCATTCCAGTATCAATCCCACATTGTCCTATCCTATTAGAGAATTCCTATAAATTTTGTCCCATGAAATGTTGAGGCCAATCTGTACAATGACTCATTGAACCTATGGAAGCAACTACTTCTTATCTAGAAGACAAATTATTTCTTACAGCTACTGCATCAGCTTGCTTTATCACCTACTTTTAGCTTTTACTTTTAATCTTTCCTAGTCTAGAATCCTGACCAGATAAGTTATTGTAGTTATAACAGAGGGAAATCATAGCATAGTGTTTATCATCAGAAGTTTTGGAGTCTGACAGACCATTGTTGAGTCCTTGCTCAGCCACCTACTAGCCCTGGCCAAATTAGTTGAGTTCCTTGTAAGTCCCAATTTTCTCATCTATAAAAGTGCATATAATACCAACTTCAGAAAATTGTGACCTCTAAGTGACATATCATGTAAAATCAGTTTACGATACATTAATTAAAACAGAAAACTAATACTGGCTTAAATGGAGATTTTTTTCATCTAATGCGGTAAGACCAGGCATAGGCAGTCCAGAGTTGGTATAGCAGTTCAGTAACACCGTCAGGGACTGAGCTGTTTTCATCTTTCTGCTCTGCTACCCTTAGCTCATACGTAGCCTTTGTCCTTAAGCATTTTGCCTTATAGTCACAGGATATATCCTTCCTGGGCAGAAAAGAGGAGAGGAAGGACCAAAGACAGAGGTATCTTTCTCCCAGAGAGACTTTTGCCTTTTTACTCATGAAACAACCTCCCTAGAAACTTTTGCCTGCACCTCAACTGGTTAGGCTCCCCTAGTTGCTGGGGAGTCTGAAAAGTCAAATATTTTTGAGCTGGACATATTGTCACCCTGATCAAAATTGGAGTATGCCTAGTAAGGGGAGAATGAATATTGAGTAGGCACCTTATAATACTGTTACTGTATATAAAATTTTTGACATAGTAATTAATAACTGATAACTGCTATTATCTTTAAGTTATTAATGTTTCTACCTAAGGGAACTTTTTTCCTACACTATCCGTCATAAAATCGTACTTACTTTCTTTCCAAGACTAATGGCATCCAAAGGATGCCATGACAATCCCTTAACTTGAAAGTACTGAGCAGTTATCTTGAGGCTACACATGAGTGAATCTCTTCTTAGCCTCCAAAGTAAATTTGCAATTATTTTGTTGTGAGTAATGCCATAGAGCGTCTTTGCAGATTGTATTTTTATTATACTCTGAATTTTTTCTGTCTTATTCATTCCCAAGAGTAGGTTTACAGGGTTAAAAGGGTAAAACATTTCTATAACGTTTCTTCAAAATAGTTATACATACTTATAAAGGCTCCAGCAGTATATTTATGTTCTTTAATCTCAAATAACATCATGGCACTTGTTTTTCTTTAGGTTTGATAGCTCTAAGTATCTATAGGGATAAACCAGTAGTACTTCATTTTAGTTTGCATGTTTAGATAAGTAAAAAAAAATACAACATTCTTTACTTTTTAAAAAATACTTGTTTCTTCTTAATAGGCATTATTTATTTCCTTACTGATTTTTTTTCTTGTGGCATTAAGTAATATGTAAATAAATGTGGTAGGAGAAAATGTAAAGAGACACAATATGATCTGTTCCCAAAGTCCGTGGTCGCAGTTGTAGAGTATGTTCAAACGTTTTGAACTAAATCTCTGCCAGCCAGCCGTAGAAGGCCTACTTTCCCGAGGCTTTGGATGCCATTAAAGGATTTACCCTATTTAATGACACAAGCAAATTTGGAGAGGAAAACTTTTTTAAAAAAAGAAAATACATGTAATTTTTCTGGTAACTGTGTTAAAGTAGCAGATAAAATTAGTGCTTTGCTTAATAAGGATAGTCCTCTTTTGGTGCTCTTCGTGGTGATTATTTATTATAGATTTACTCTGTCCCTTTCCCTGATATTTTATTATAAAAATTTTCAGACGTAGTGCACACTCTTAAAATCATACGTGATATTTTTCTTATTCTCTTGCAATCCAGAACAGAATATTAACTTAAAAAGATGGCTTGTACAACAAGGATTTACTTTATAGTACAGGAACTATATTCAATATCTTATAATAACCTATAATGGAAATAATCTGAAAAATACATATATATATAATGAATCACTTTGCTGTATACCTGAAACCAACACAGTATTGTAAATCAACTATACTTCAGTTGAAAGCAAAAAAGATGGCTTTTAAAATATAGGTATTGCTTGTCTTGCCTTGCTGCAAAGAACATATCAGGGAGAGAGAATTGCTCTGCTTAGCACTCAGTGTTTTACAAAAACCTCATAGGTAACAATAGTCTCATTATGGTCTAGTCTCAGTATAGCACTGAAGGAAGAAGTAGTTGAGTAAAAGGACAGGATATGGAAGCTTTTAATTTTCTAGCTCCTTAATTAAATCTTTATAAGAATATACATGCAAACGCCCCCAAAATAAACTTACTTATTTGAGTAAAAGCCAAAAGGGTGTGTGGAGTCTGGATGGATTAATTACTTCCAAAGGAAGGTTTGGAGAAACTACTTCCTTATATTAATGAATATAATTGAAAGTTTATTTTATCCACTATTCTTTCATCTGTCACAGTCATATGATCTGCTTTCAATAATCCATTTAATTCGATTTGTTGGTGCAACTTATTAGTTGCCCCTTTTTCTTTGCTTTGCAACCTATGGAGGCCTTTTAAAATTTTTGCTTATCTTTAAATGAAATGACAAATATTCTTCATAGAATTCTTCTAGTTGCTAACTTAATGGGTTAAATTTTGAAATATAAGTGTTTATTATTGAAAGGCTTGTAATTCAGTCCATTTACCCACTTGCTCTAGAATTGGTCTAAATATTATTAACGATTTCCCCTTTGATTGAGTAAGCCTTCTCATAACTAAACTTTTAGGCTTATCTCTAAATTTTTCAAATACTGTGTTTAGGAGTTACTTGTTCTCTAAATTGGTTTTTTTTCCAACACTTTTGTTTCCTTACACCTAACAACTCATGAATAATGTCTATAATGATCATCCTGGAAAGAAGACCATAAGCCAATAAATTGAGAATGTGAAGATCAGAATAACATTATGTTGAGTTAAAACAGCATATTGTTTGTAAGTAAAATTATTTGCTCTGGCCATACTGCCAGAAGTCAGTTCTCTACTTTATTGAGTTGTTAGGCAGCATTCCATATTCTTAGCTGATAAACTTTGTTTTGATTTAGGCTACTTTCTTTCTAAGATGTCTTTTGTAGTGGTCAGTAATAATTCATGTTATTTGAAATGTTTATAAATTATAGAAAGGTCCGTGGTCTAGAATGATACTGTAGTCCGAAATGTTCTATTGTCTTCTGAATAGTTTTGGCACTCATAGAACAAAAAGAATGATGCAAGTCCACTATTCAAGTTTTCTAAAGACAAATTCTAAACAGAAAAACGTGATAAGAGTACTGCCTCTTTTATCATTATTCAGAGATTGAAAAAATATATCCTCAAAAGAGATGATATGTTTTAATAAGCAGCCTCAGTAATAACTATTATTGCAAACTACGTGGTTGACTTTTTCAACTTTAAGATCAAAGAAACTGAAATCTTAGGTATTGGCCAAATATGTGTTTGAAATGTACTTTTGGCTTTACCTTAAAAATTATCTTTTGGAAAAACAATGATACATCATTGTGGTCTTTTGAAAAATGTTGGTTTGTTGAATTCTGCATTTCCCTTCGTATGCTTTTTTCTTTTCTCCTGTCTCTTCTTATTCTGTAGATTCAGATCCAGGACATACAAGTGAAAATTGGGGGGAGAGACTTATGTCTTCTTACAGGACATACTCAGGTAATTAGATTATCAGGGGCTCCTGTTTAGCCAGTGGTTTCTGTCACATTTATAATTAACTATTGTACTATAAGTAACTTATTTTCAAACCAGTATATAGGTATCTGTGGTTGAATAAGTGAACTATATGAGTGACACAAGATTTTCCAGTCTTCATTTGAGATCTCCAGTGCATCATGTCCAAGACATACTCTGTGTGAACGTTACAAGTAGGACTCCTGCACACAGCCACTCAGGTGTGCAAAGCAACCTGGGGGCACCATTCATGTAGAAAAGTGTGAAAGTCACCGCCTTGGAGTTGTGCGGTGCAGCAACGCCTGTGGGAAGGTGCCCAGGGTCCTTAGTGTCTTAGCTGTATGCCCGTCACACAGTATTACCATGTGTAGTGATTTTGATAGACAGTGTCATCTTACTCTTCAAACATGCAGTGTTTTTTTAAAAACACATCTAAAAATTTTCAGTTGACCTCTTTAGTGTATTGACTTTGCTGCCCCTGTTGAATTTAAAAGTAGATTAAAACACCAGGTTTCCTGGAGAAATGCCATTAAAGAGTAAATGTATCCCCTAGTATGTGAAAACTAAATTAGTTAAGTGTTTTGATTATCTTTTTTTTTAGTTTTTAATGAGCTTACATTCTTATGTCTGAACTTTTTAAATGTAAAATATTGTTCAGTCCCTGAATGTCCAGTTTTTACCATATGACATTTAACTCTAAAAGCTGAAATAAAATTTCTGTTTCTGATATACCTTGTATTCATTTAAAAAATTTGTGGGGTTGGTATAGAACCAAATAATTATTCTTAAAATTATGCTGAAAGCTGTTAATTGAGCTGATGAGTCAGTAATACTTAGTTATCAAAATTTTGGGGTGGGAGGCAAGTTTACAATCTGCCTTAAATTGAACAGACCTACACTTTCTGTGGAGTTAGGTGTACTTTTCTAAAGTGGGGCTCCTAAGTACCAAGGTGCACCTAAAAGAGCTGTATGTAATGAAGCCATCCATGGTCTGAGGATCTCTGCTGGAAATCAGAAGATATAAGCACCACCCTGTCAAAGAGTGTGTAGATACTTCACAACCAGAGAGTAATTGGCAACGTTTTTCCTCAGAATTGAAGTATATATACATTCTAAATCTGATTGATTTAATTACGTTCATCTGTATTTGAATCGTAGGTTCCATTCTTTCATGCCTTGTACAGTGACTGCTTTGTGGGAAAATGTCGTATTTAGTTTTTGAGACACTAATAGGCTTATGAGCTAGTTCCCCAAGAAAAACAGTTTTGTCTCTTCTCCTTAATATACTTAATTGGGATGTGACAATGTTGAGCTTTCTGTTTATTCTGACAAGACCTGGAAAGAAAGCACTGATTTTCAGGATTATAAGACTGAGACATCTCTATAATTCTAAAGATCCTCTGAACCGTGAAATAAAGAATATTGGATTGTTGAAAAGTCCATATCTGTTTTTCTTTAGTCTTAAGTGAATCACCTGGATTTTTCTTTAAAAATCTCTTAAGGTGGCTGAGTGGAATTGCAAATCTATTAGTATAGATTGAGTGTATGTGTCAGTATTCCTGTGTTTAAATTTTAAAATTCTGATCTGTCATTCAAACAAATAAGTACGTATTTCAGATACTGAAATTTGAAAAAGTACCTAACTTTTTCTAATATTATCGTATATGATCGTTTTTTACTTATGACAGGTCAGAGGAAACAAGTTCTTCACAGGATAGATCCCAGATAGTCAGATTTGAATGCTTTCAACTCACACTTTGGGACATACTAATCTAAGATTTATGATTTTGAAGAATGGTGTATAGTTATCTCTAACCTAGCTATCTTGCACCAGCTCCTGTTCAGTTACCTTCTTTTCCAGTCTCATGTAAAGCATGAACTCAGACAAATGGCTAAGGTAACTCAGAAAAAATAGAGTTCATATTGAATGCTAGTATCTAATTTGAATTTTTGCTTGAATATTTGGAGTATATCCAATTTGTTTGTTCTTTTCCAAAATGTAGTAATTATATGTTTGCTCATTTGGCAGCATGGAATTTTAATAATGAATTCATAAGTGTCTCACTTTCTTCTGTAAACTGCGTGTATATCACTTTAGAGCATATTCTTTTTTTTAGGAGGTCATTACAGGTGTAGAGGAACACAACTGATTTTTGCTTTTAATCTTAATCTCACTGAATTTCCTTTTTTTTTTTTTTTTTTTTTTTTAATTTTTTGGCTGCTCCTGCGCAGCATGCAGGATCTTAGTTCTCTGACCAGGTATCCAACCTGCACCCCCTGCAGTGGAAGTGCAGAGTCTTAACCACTGGACCGCCAGGGAAGTCCTAGAGCATATTCTTCTTAAAAGATTGTATTAAAATCCAGTTAATATCAAAAATCAATAGTTTTGCAAATGAGAAAATAAAAGACAAAATTTTTCCAAAATTTTAGGAAGTATTTTAAGGATAGATACTGTGTATTTTTAATTTTACTTCTTCCAGTTACTGAACTACTTTTTTTCCTTAAAACAACTTTTCTACTTTCTTTAAAATTTTCACACTGTTAAATATTTTAATTTTGGATGAGAAGTACATTCATTATATTTAAAGATTTGTTATTCAGTTGGAAAACTATTAAAATAACAATTGTGGTTTCTCATTAAATCAGAGAACCAAAGCATACAGAATGTTATTAGGAGAAAGTATATGTTTCAGAAAAAAACAGCCTTCTCCAAAAGACATATTTAGGGCTTTATAATACATTTAGTACATTGGGTGAAACACTGTGCTGAAACTGGCTTTATACTAATTGGATCATTAATGACAATGAAATGAGAAATAAGAAAATAATCTATTAGAACTATTAATAAAAGCTGACATTAAAAATCTTGAAATTCTTTGTTTCTGTTATGTAAAATTTTGCAAATATCAACAAAACGGACGTTTTAGGAGCTGTTGAATTTTGAGTGATTTGTGGGCAGCAGAGTTTAAACATTAGGACCTCTATAATTTTTCTAGGTCATTAGGATGCCAGTTTATCCTAATTAACTAAGTGGTACACTGCAAGTTTTATGTCTTAAATTATAGTACGGTAATATTTAAATAATATCAAATTTTATTAGTTTCTTGAAAATTTTACCAGATCAATAAATGCTTATCTCCTGGAGTAGTCTAGCTGCTGGCCACATCTGCCTGAGAAAAACCACAATATTGACTACCAAGCCTTCTCTTCTTCCACTCAGTTTTGCTGTTTTACATTTACTTAAAATTTTTACTAATTTATTTAATTTTGTAGCCCCTCTTTATACCACAAACCTGGATCAGTAAATCCCAGATATTGGTACAGGGTTTCCCAAGAAATAAATGCCTAGACAGTTAATAGGCAGCTCATCTCACAGGGCCACTTGAATTAATTCCCAGAAAAGTCCTAAAGGAAGGAAGGAAGGAACAGACACCTGTATTGCTTTGACCTATGGAATCCAGTTCCATCTGAATTTTCTGTCACTTAATGGGGAATGCTGGCTCCATTGCCAGAGATTTGCCAAATAGCTAAATCTGAGAGCTGACTTTATGATGGATCAAATCTCTTTGAAAAATCTTAGACATTTTTGAATCTTTTCAGGATCTCTATTAACCATCCCCGGCCCCTTACCGCACACATGTAGAATCTTTAATTTGCTCAGTTTTAGCTTTGATTAATACTGTTCCATGTTCAGCTGTCCTATGACTGAAATAAAGTGATTTGGCGTTTTTTTTTCAATAATTACTCCGTGTGATGTGCTTTGTGTTAAACACCTCCTTAGAAGATTGTACAGATTATTAGTGGAATTAGGGAGGTAATATGAAGGAACGTTGCTATATAAACTTATCAATAATAGAATAAAATTATAATGAATGAAAGAGTCATTTCAAAGATGTAAAACTAAGGAATGTTTGAAGTGTTATTTAATAGAACAAATCATTAAAAATTTTACTAGTACTAAATTTCCGAATGTTATTAATTTTCTGAAAATTACACAAGACTATTTTTTTTCAAAGCATTCAGGAAGAAAATTGCTTATATAATAAAGGCCTAGTGCCCTTTTGTCTGCCTATTGCAAGTTCCTCTGTGACCCTTGTTTCTCATAAACATGTATCATCTATTTTTAAGAAGTCTCCTTATGTTTTACTTTTGAGTGCTTACATTTGTTTCAGATTCTTACATATTTATTAATAATTCCAGAGAAAGAAGGTCCAGAAAAGAAGAAAACAAAAAAGGAAGCTGGAAATAAGAAGTCCACTCCAGTTAGCATTCTTTTTGGTTATCCACTCTCAGAGCGAAAGCAGATGGCACTTCTTATGCAGATGACAGCAAGAGACAACAGTCCAGGTGACACTTACCATCATCGAGTTCTTGTGTGTTCATAGTTTTCCTCACACTGTAGCTTTGCCTTGACAATTTTTTTTTTATAATGACTGTCTTTGGACTTATTTTTACTTTATTTATTTATTTATTTTTGGCTGTGTTGGGTCTTCATTGCTGTGTGCAGGCTTTCTCTAGTTGCAGCGAGTGGAGGCTGCTCTTTGTTGTGATGTGCGGCCTTCTCATTGTGGTGGCTTATCTTGCTGCAGAGCACGGGCTCTACGCACGCGGGCTTCAGTAGTTGTGGCTCACGGGCTCTAGAGTGCAGGCTCAGTAGTTGTGGCACATGGGCTTAGTTGCTCCACGGCATGTGGGATCTTCCCCAACCAGGGATCGAACCCATGTCCCCTGCATTGGCAGGCGGATTCTTAACCACTGCGCCACCAGGGAAGTCCTTGACAATAATTTTTAACTACTTTAAATGTTTATCCTTTCTTGGATTTAATCAGTTTCTTATAACATAAGTTTGCAATTTTACATTTATTTGTGTGACAATTGTTTATGCCTGTATCATCCACTAGATGAAAAGCTATACATGGGCAGGGACCTTTGCACTTAGTGGACATTCAGTGAATATTTGTCAACTAAAATGAGTACAGTTGACACCTGAACAACAGAGGTTTGAACTGAGTGGGTCCACATATATGCAGATTTTTTTCAATAGTAAATACTGTACTACTGCACAATCCGTGGTTGGTTGAATTTGCACATGCAGAACCGTGGATATGGAGGGCCCAACTGTAGGTTGCACACGGATTTTCAAATGTGAGGAGGGTGGGTGCCCCTAATCCCCGAGTTGTTCTGGGGTCAGCTGTAATTTAGAATTGGGTCAGTCAACATGAGAAATCTGTTGCAGAACTGTGTGTGCTTTTACCTTACTGCAGACATTTTTACCCCAGTTTCTGTAAAGCTACTTCTGGGTTTATAGCTTACTTTTCAGTTCATTAGCACACTGCTGTAAGCTGGTAATCTTATCACATACTTTTAGAAGAGTGTAATTCATGTTTTAGTGTTTAAGATCTGCTAAAATTTATTTTAAAAGGAAGAATATCTGCAGTATACTCTGTAAATTTGTTTCATATTTCATTTCACACTTCCAGTTAAGGTGTTGTGCTACTTGTGTGTGTGTGTTTATTCAAGTAGTTTGCCCTCCAGAAATGATTAACGATGGCTCCCCAGCAGGATGACAACGAAGAAGGAACAAACCAACTTGCTAACTTATTAAAAGGGGTTTAAAAAGTAGATAAAGCCCAGACAGCTGGACTGAGATAGTTATTACTACTGAGCATTGAATTTAGCTATGCATTCTGGTAGCTCACAACACAAAAATTTTAAGTTGTATAGTTCTCATTGACCAATACAAGAAGAAAGTAAATCATTTTTCTCTAGAGAAAAAAAATTTGTTTTGGCTCTGACTTCAAGGCGTCTTTTTATATAAGACTTTGGGTAACATAACAGCCTGTTGAAATGCATTGAAAAAGACACAGTTTTTCTAGTGAACTTTTCCAGTGTTAGCTCTTTTTTTAAAAAGTGGAACAACTTGGTAAAATTCTTAGAGTTTCTATATATCATAGTTTCATTAAACATGAGTGTATCTATATCTTTCACTAATAAAAACACATTAGGGCTTTCTGCTTTTTTAAGTAGGGCATATTGTTTTGGTTATTCTTCTGCCTTTCCACCCACAACTGGGGAAAGAGTGTGGCCAAATTAAAGTTGTTTACAGTGTTAAACTTTAAATGTTTCTGTAAAATGTTGACTTTGAGTTGGACTTAATAGTTAGATGGGAAGACTTATTTTTTAAAACTGTTTTTTTAATACTATGAACCTCTATCCATAGAGTAAATTAAAGAATTAATACAGTAAGGCAAAAAAGCTAAAGCCTCCCTCATTTCCAATGATCTCCCCCCTTGAGAGGCGAGCACTATTAACAGTTTATTTTCTAGAAAATTTCTAGATATAAACATGCAGACATATATCTTTTGTTGCTGTTCATTTTTAAATATAAATAAGATTAATACTATAATACTGTTCTGCAGTTGGTTCTTTTCATTTAAAGGGTACATCAGTCATCTTTATTAATATATGTAGAACTAGAGTGGAGAGCTTTTGAAATAACCTGTTTGCCATCTTATAGATATGCTTGGAATTTAGGGTTCATTGTTTTATCCATTACATAATTCGTTTTCCATGTTTTTGTTTATTCTGATTGCCATTATGGATAGTACTACTGTTATTTTGTCTGTGTGTATATTATTTTGGAATGGCTAAGAAAATTTTATATGAATTAATTCCTTTCAAGTTGTTTGAATTTAAAAATGTCCTTTTGTTTTTAAGAAGTTCAACCACTAATTTTCTAAATAAATAACTTGACTATAAATATTATAATAAGAATCATGTATTCGTTCAACAAATATTGCATGAGTACATTGTGTACCAAGAAGTCTTCTAAGCAGCCGAGATACAGTGATGATTAAACAAGGTTCATGCTCTTCTGGAGTATACATTATAGAAATCCATAGATAGGAAACTGTTACTAACTGAATGTACTTTAAAATCCAAAAGGTAAATTTTAAACTTTTTCTTATTGAGAAAAGGATGATAATGCTTCAGTGCTCTAATCATGTCAGTTTGCAGGGAAATTATTATATGATATCAGAAAATGATTTTCCATAGACTTTTTTTCTCTTAGAGCTGTTGTTTCTTTTAAATAGTTGTAAATTTTCAGAGTTAATTATTAACACTGTACATATGTCTTGAATCCTTAATTGATTAAGAAACTAGTTTTTTGTTTTGTTTTTTTCCCAGTTCTGAAATGGGGAGTAGAGGACTTTGGGTGTCATCCAGTTTAACTTTCTTGTTTTTGAGAAAGAAACTGGAACAAAAATCAAAAGATAGGAATCAAAGCAAAGCACTTTTTTTCCCCTCTTTTATCACCCACTTTTTAAAGGCCTTTTTCTAGACTGTCCTTATTTCTCATAGATATTAAGCTTCATTTCATACTAAAATCATCTATGACCTTGATTTGCACCTAATAACAGAATAGAACTCCAGTAGTTTGAGTCAGAGGTGTAAACTCTAGCCTTCAATGTCATTTCATCTAGTTCTTGAAATAGTATCATAACATGCCATGAAGAACATGTTTTTTTGCAGTTTATCAAATTATTCATTAAGCAAACACTTTCAGGGTGCATACTTGATATTTTATTATCATTTTAAACCAATTCTATAAATTGACAGAATGAAACATTTTTTTCTTAATTGGCTCCTGCAATATTTGATAACCCTAAAGGAAGATCTACTACATGTAATTGGGTCAAATTATTAGTGTATCATCCAAGTCAAGTTTCAGGTTGTTTGGGTGAGAAGATATTCCCCGTTAGCACGTTACCTATAAAAACCTTTAAATGAATATACAAAATATTTAGTCTAGAACTTTTGTTAACTTTTCTCTTTCTTATAGATTCCACACCAAATCATCCATCACAAACAACACCAGCCCAAAAGAAAACTCCCAGTTCTTCATCTCGACAGAAAGATAAAGTTAATAAAAGAAATGAACGTGGTGAAACTCCTTTACACATGGCAGCTATTCGAGGAGATGTAAAACAGGTCAAAGAATTAATAAGTTTAGGGGCAAATGTGAATGTGAAAGATTTTGCAGGTAAGACTTGTAGTTAAAGACGGATACTCAGGAACTAAAATTCTGAGTTTATCATCTAAACAGATGCTGGTTACAATTTAATCTATACTCTTCATTCCTCTTTCTGAAATGAAAGAGTTCTAAAAGTATAATTTAATATAAAACTATTTTGGAGTGTATACCTAAAACCCTGATCTCTGCTACAATTCATTGTCAGTAATTACTCAAATACTTAAATATTAAATGTGCATTTTATTTGGCATATTACCATGTAATTTTTTATCCAATTTAGGTTCTAGGTGAACCACAGTTAAATAATGTTTAGACCGTTTATTAGCTTGAGCACAAGGACTGTAGGAGAGTGGCAGTGTTGTTTCACACAGTAAAGGTATTGAGGAACAATGTAGAAATTCCCTTTAGTTTCACATACTACAGTACCCTACCCTCTCATCCCCCAGGTTCTTTCTTTTTCACAGAACTGTGGTTAACAATTTGGAGGCTGTCCTTTCTGTGCACTTGCAGGATCATATATACAATGAACATTTAGTTATATAGAGACTTTTTTTAAAAAATCAAATCACTCTATCTGTGTCAGCCTGTAGTTCTGCAATCTCTCCTTTTTACTAGTGTCGTACAGATATTTCTGTCGGTACATGTAGGTGGTTCTACTTCATTCATTTCAACAGCCACATAATAGTGTATAGAATAGATTCCGTGGACAGTACTTCAGTAACCCTCTTGTAGAAATATATTTGTGTATAGTTATGGAAGGACGATATTTCAGTAGAAAGGAAACTGCTAAATCAGAGGAGACGCATATTTAAAATTTTTTGAAAATCAGGCAAATGACCCTCCAAAAAATCTTTTATCAATTTACACTCCCATCAAGAGTATATGAAAGAGCCTTGGGTGGGGGGAAGAGATAAATTAGGAGTTTGGGATTAACATATACACATTACTATATATAAAATAGGTAAACAACAAGGACCTACTGTATAGCACAGGAAACTATATTCAATATCTTGTAATATTGAAAGACCCTAACAAGCTTATTTTGCCTTTTTCTACTTTTTCCATAGTTGAGATGATTGTTCTAAATTATAGCAAGTTATTGGATAAGCTTAAATGTTTAGTACTTTTGTCAAATAATTTAGTCCCAATGGAAATAATATGATTGTGGATGAACCTTCTGTAAAATTGGCGGTTTTCTTAGGTACTGATTTTCAGTAACTTGTTCATCACTCCTTTTTCCTTCTGTACTGTGTGCATGTAGAATCAGTATGTCACACATGGTTATGTATCTAAAAAGCATATGTGTTGAATTAGTAGAAGTGAACCATATGTTCAATTAATATTGTAACTTTAGGTTGGACACCACTGCATGAAGCTTGCAATGTTGGATATTATGATGTTGCTAAGATACTTATAGCAGCTGGAGCAGATGTTAACACACAAGGATTGGATGACGACACTCCACTCCATGATTCTGCTAGTAGTGGGCATAGAGATGTGAGTATGATGGAAGGAGCAGTAATATACGTCTTCAAAATATAAATTTCATCCAGTCATTTAATTCGTTTCTTAGTCATACGATCTTATGTCATATTTCACTCATTGCATGATCAGCTCATCTATATTGTATTTTTTCTACCTTCTAATTGCTAATTCCTATCATAGATTTAGCATTTTCTTTTCATAAAACCTATTTAACTTGGTAATTAAACAACTTGGCAAATATTTAGTTAAAAGGCCATTCTACTGTCAGATAATTAGATGCAGCGGTTAAAGCAGATTGTACTTAAAATAAAATTTTACATTGTCATGATGCCTTTTTTTAAGACTTATTAATGATTCCTCTATATATAACATCTGTTGCTGAATTTTAGCTGACATTATTATTCAGATGCTTATGTATATAAGAAGACATGATTTAAACAAACATGATTATATATGCTTGCAAATTTAATGGCATGTTTAATTTGCTTTGATGTAATATTATGAACCATGCTGGGTTTTAAATTCCATTTTCATTTTCAATCTCTGGCATGCTGACGTCAAAGCCTAACCAGTCTTTGTTGTAATGTAGCTTATGTTTTAATTGTGCTTAATGCTTAGCTCCATTACTATAACCTGCTTATAGCCAGAGCAGATCAACCTGGGGCACTATTAGCAATGGTTCTAAAGTAGGATTTTGTTTATCACATAAGTAGTTTTTCTCTTTCACTTAATTTTAACTTCTATCAAAGAATACTTGTACATAGTTTAGAAAGTTGAAAAGTACTACTTAGCTTATAAAGATAACTACCTGCTCCCTCCCATCCCTCCGCACTTCCCAGTACCTTTAGCCAAAAGCAGCTCTTGTAGGTGTTTCTTCTAGTAGTTATCTCTTTATTTCTAACAAGATGGAAGCTATTTTGCTTTTTATTTTTTTTAGTCACTAGTTATTGACCCCCTGCAAAGGGTTTTAATATATATTGCTGCTCAGAGACGCACAAATTTAATATAATTGTATTTTCTCTTGGATTTTTGTTTATTACCTTGGTTACTACACTGCCTTGTTCTGATTTTTCTTATTTAGTTTTCTATGTATCTATTTCTGTACTTCCTTACTCTCTCTGACATAACTCTAAAATGCCCCTGAATAAGGTCAAACACATTGATCAGTTTATTATGTTTGAGAATATCCTTGTATACAAGATATCTTGTATCCTGCTTTAATTGGGACTAGCTTCTCTCTAGATCTGTTGCATAGATGCTGTCTAGGGATTTGTTTTTGCCATTAATTTCATGTGAGATTCTCAGTCTCTTCATGAGATTTCCAGTCTCTGGCAGGAGTGGTTGTGAACCACATTACATTAACTTCTCACAGCAATATTTGTGTGTTTTCATTATGGGATAAGAAGTGTTGTAAATGCTTTCTTTATACGTATTAATTTAAAAAAAATATTTATTTATTTATGTTGGCTGTGCTGGGTCTTAGTTGCGGCACGCAGGATCTTTGTTGCAGCATGGGAGATCTTCGTTGTGGCATGTGGACTTCTTAGTTGTGACATGCAGACTCTTAGTTGCAGCATGCGGGCTTCTTAGTTGCGGCATGTGGGCTTCTTAGTTGTGGCATGCATGCAGGATCTAGTTCCCCCACCAGGGATCGAACCCAGGCCCCCTACACTGGGAGCACAGAGTCTTACCCACTGGACCACCAGGGAAGTCCCAGTATTATTTTAATCATCGCAGTAAATGAATAACCTTCTGGTGTTTCTTGTTGAAACTGTATGACCCATTGCATTCCAGTACCCTCAGCTTCTCCCAGAACATGGAGAAACAAAGACACAGGAGACACAAAGACAAAGACGCACTGGTCTAAGATACTCCCAAGTTTATTAAACTGATATGAGTTCAAATTAAGGGACTAAAAAGGATAAATATCAGTGTTTTTTTAAGACAAAGTGAGGTAATAATTCATTAATCTGGAAGAGTTGTTATTCAGTACACTGTCTCTCCTCTCTAGTGAATAACGTAAAAGGATTTTGGTCATCTCATACCTTTGTGCTGGAAAAGTCCCTTTTTTTTCTCTTGTTAGCAGCAAACATTCTCTGCCTTATTTTCTTTTTTGACACAAAAATTTCAGTGTCGTGGTGCCTGTTTTTTAAAAGCCACTTTAGTTGAGAAAAAAAATGGAATTTGGAGTGAAGATAGATACGAATTCAATTCTGGCCTGGCCAGTTTCCCAAATGAGTGATCTCAAACAAGTTACTTTTTTCCTCTCAACTTCCATTTTCTCATCTTTAAATCACATAATAAATAATACCTGTCTAAAAGGGATATTTTGAAGGAAAAAAACGACACTGTGCACATAAACATACCTTGAAATCTAAAATGTTATAGAAATGTCAGAGGTCAAAGATTAAAAGGCAACTTTTATATTGCTCTTTTTCAAATATACTGAGATATTTCGGAAATTAAAGATGCCATTTTTCTCATTTAAATCTTTCTATAAGGTATTTTTCATAATTCTCAAGTTATAATTTTGAAGAAAAATGTAGCCTGTAACATTATTTTTCCTAAACTGATCCTTGCTTACCATCGTTCCAGTCTTTTTTGCTCCCTTGACAATTCATACATACCTATGTGATAGCACTTACTATATGATTTTTTTACTCATGTGCATGTCTGTTTTCTTCATTGAATTTTGAGTCCCATGCATACCTGATTTATGTTCTGGCTGTGCTATTTTAAATACTGTACTTACTGCCTTTTTTTTTAAAAGCATTATTGATAGTTTATCAAGCATGAATAGTTTTTCTTTAAATGTTGCATAAAAAGATTTCCTGATTTCTAAATGTAATGTTAAAGAACTGTGCCTTATGAGTAAGACATGTTTCTATGAATACAAGTTTCTAAATATGCACATTGCTGCAAAATATTTCCAGAAGCTGACCTTTGAGCTCATGTACTTACAAAGACGCAAACACTATTTCCAGTCTCCTTCCAGAAGGAGACTGACATGCTATTTTCAAGAGATCTTTGCTTTTCCTCCTACCAACATGCCTAGGATAGTAGGAGTCACAATTCAGAGCTGTTGAGGGTTATTTTCTCCTTGTTCTTTTACTTGTCCCCAAGGAGGAGGAGGGAAATGAGATATACCAAAACCCATTGGTATATATTTGTACCATATATTATGAGTCTCCTCCAAAGAATTAGATTTCTTTCACTCAGTAACACTCATGACAACTTCAGCCATCCATAAAACATTTCTGAGGTAGGAGAAAAAGTTCTGTTCTAAATTGTTTCGAGTAAGAGAGGATTAACATAACTTACTAAGAACCTAATCTTTGGCTTACCTTTCACAAATGTATATTACTTCATAATATACATTCTTATAATAGCCCTATTCTTAGTTCTATTTTAGATACTACCTATGTTTATTTTCTTCTTGTCTCATCATTTTTACTTACTTCTAATTTGCTGTCTATGTTTTGGGGTTTTTTTTTTAAATTTTTTTATTTATTTATTTTGACTGTGCCGGGTCTTAGTTGAGGCACGCAGGATCTTCATTGCGGCATGTTTAGTTGCGGCATGTGGGATCTTTAGTTGTGGCATGAGGACTTAGTTGAGGCATATGAACTCGTAGTTGTGGCATGCATGTGGGGTCTAGTTCCCTGACCAGGGATTGAACCCAGACCCCCTGCACTGGGAGCACGGAGTCTTACCCACTGGACCACCAGGGAAGTCCTCCTGCCTGCTCGTTTTAAGCAACTTTAAGTTACTTTAAATTCTTTTTAGAATAAATAATTTTTTGCATATGAGAATGATCTGTAAAGTATTGGTTATTTAGGTTAGGGTTATTGTAGCATGTTTGAATGAACGAACTGTCTAATCATAGTCAGGAATAAATTTTTTTAATATTTATTTATTTTTGGCTGCATCGGGTCTTAGTTGCAGCACACGGGATCTTTCATTGTGGCGCGTGGGCTCCTCTCTAGTTGTGGCATGCGGGCTCAGTAGTTGCGGCACACGGGCTCTCTAGTTGTGGCATGTGGGCTCCAGAGCATATGGGCTCTGTTGCAGCATGCAGGCTTAGTTGCCCTGTGGCATATGGGATCTTAGTTCCCCGACCAGGGATTGAACCCTCGCCCCCTGCATTGGAAGGCGGATTCTTAACCTTCTTAACTGGACCACCAGGGAAGTCCCAGGAATAAATTTTTTTTTATTATTTCCTGACAGGTATAGAAAGCGTTCAGTAGTATCAAGATCCTTCTGTTTTCTCATTCTAAGACTCTAACCGAAGGAAATAAGCCTAAAAATGGGGGAAAAATTTTCAACTTATAAAGGTGTTCACTATAGCATTATTTATAATAACTAAAAGTTTTTAACTTCAGTTACCTTCTCAAACCCCTAAAAGGGGAGATTTTAAAGGACACAGTCCCACAAGGACAAAGAACAGAAGAAACAAGAAAACCCGTATTTTGGGAGATAGAAATTTGAGGAATGAGTGGTGACTACATAGAACAGGATTTGGCAAACTTTCTGTAGAGGGCCAGATAGTAAATATTGTGGGCTTTGCAACCACATGCCACCTCCACTGACCCTCCTCCCTTCTCCCTCTCTCTCTGCTTCTGTTTCCTCCTATGTATTTCTCCTTTATCAATTCTTTTTAAAGTATTTTGTAAGAATATAAAAACTATTCTTAGTCAGCAGGCCAGATCTGGCCTACAGACCAAATTTACCAGCTCCTGATTTTAAAAATCCAAGAAAATTGAAACCAAAGCCATTTCAACACAGAATCCCAGAAAAACTGAGGCTCAGCAATTGATGGCTGGGTTCATCTGGAGGTGCCCATTGAATAAAACTGAAAATAAGAGGATTGAATCAAACTGGATTTTTACCCTCATATTCCCTTCCTAACCCTTCACAACTAGATGACGGCACATTTCTCTGGCAGATGATTGGAGGTTTATTTCCTGACAAGTATAAACCATACTGTCTGGACTGACATACCACAAGAATAGTTGGGAGTAAGGATTAAATGTAAGCTAATTAAGTAAAACATACTGAACATTAAGACCTCAGTCAACCAGAATGCTAACAGTAAGGCTTATGGTTCTAGGGCAGGAATGGAAAGATTTCTCAATAGAAAAGTGAACTAGCCAAGAGGGGGTTCTGATGAAATGGCCTAGTCATATCACACTAGCACAAGGTCCATCTGTCAATAGATCCTACCTATGCCTAAAAAACTTTCAGCAAGTCTTTTAGTGCCTTACTCTTTTTTTTTTTTTAATTTATTTTTTGGCTGCATTGGGTCTTCATTGCTGCGCATGGGCTTTCTCTAGTTGCGGCGAGTGGGGACTACTCTTCATTGCGGTGAGTGGGCTTCTCATTGCGGTGGCTTCTTTGTTGTGGAGCACGGGCTCTAGGCGCACGGGCTCAGTACTTGTGGCTCACGTGTTCTAGAGCGCAGTCCCAGTACTTGTGGCACACAGGCTTAGCTGTTTCGCGGCATGTCGGATCTTCCCGGACCAGGGCTCGAACCCGTGTCCCCTGCATTGGCAGGCAAACTCCCAACCACTGTGCCACCAGGGAAGTCCCTAGTACCTTACTCTTAAATATGGACAGCCAGTGATCACCTGACCTTTGAGAAAGGTCTCTAATATGGAAGGCAAAGAGCCGAACAAGCAAATAGAAAAGTAGAAACGTGGAGGACATGATAAGGCCAAGAGAAACTTCAAAAAAAAAAAAAAAATGAAAGAAACACATTACCTTCCCCAAAGAGATGAGAGTTTCTTGTAGCCATGAAACAAAAACTGAAGGATTGCTAAATAAGGAACAGTTAACAAATTTAAAAATAAAAACAAAAAAAGCTCTTGGAAATTAATAATATGGTAGCAGAAATGAAAAGTGGAGTATGGAGGGTTAAAGATAAAGTTGAGGAAGTCTCCCAGAGACTAGGAAACAAAAGACGAAGGTGGAGGAGGGGAAATGAGAAAAAAGAAGATTAATTCAGGAGATCCAGTATTATCTTAACAAGAGTTCTTAGAAGACAGAACAGTGAAAACATAGGACATTATCAAATAAATAAATCCAGGAATTTTCTCAGAACTGAAGGAACATGGATCTTCAGATTGAAAGAGCAGTTGAATGCTCATCAGCACAATGGATGTTAAAAGACCAAGATCAAAATTCATTATCCTGGGATTTCAGAACAATAGAGGCAAAGAATGTCCTCAAGCTTACAGAGAGAAAAAGCAAGTTCCATATAAAGGTAAAAAATCAGAATGGCATCAGACTTCAATAACAACACTAGAATCTAGAAGATAATGATGATGCCTTCAAAACTGGGGGGAAAAAAAAACTGGGGGGAAAATTATTCTATATCAAGAGTAAATATTAATCAAGTGAGGATAGAATAAAGGTGTTTTCTGACATGGAAAAATCTCAGAATATTTACTGTTTCTTAGAAATCTCCTGGAGGTGGTGTTTCAACAAAATGAGGGAGTGAACCAAAAAAGAAGATAAAAGGTCTAAAGAATCCACAGAATTGAGGGAAGGCCATTTCTAGGATGATAGGATAAACGGATATGTCAAGATGACAACTGGGAAGCAAATCTAGACAGCAACCAGTCCATTTTAGAGCAAGTTAGAAGGCTTGGAGAAAGTTTAACAAAAAAATGGTGGTATATTGAATTGAAGAGATCTGTACTTGTAGCAGAACGGGGGATGAATTAAAGATGAGTATGTAGAAAACCGAGTAAGTGAAAAGTCAAGATAATTAAATCTCTGGGATAAAATAAACTTGTGTAAGAATGGAAATTTTGTCATGGTGTACTACTTGGTTCAACATTTACATTAATCATAATGACACAAAAAATAATATGTCTATCTTGGAAAGTTAGGAGGAGGGGGAAGTGGATGTGTATGGGAGAGGGATGGAGTTGGTAAAAGAGAGCTGAATTGTGTTTTCCATTGTAAGACAATAGGCAGTGCCTAAAACCGAAAAATACGGAAGCAGCACGCTGTTACTTAAGTATATGGACATAAATGTCAGGGATGATTTTGTTCTTCACCAGCAGCCTTGAAAAGCCGTTTGATCTTTTAAAATCATAAACATGTAATTTGATAAAAATTAGTAAACAAAAAGGGAAATTAAATATTAACAGTTGAGATCATGCATAATTTGTTTTCTTTATACATTCTTACATTTCAAGTATTCTGTGTTGATGGTTTATTCTTTGATAGTCTAGAAAAGATTTTTCATTATTTAATTCACTGTGAATCTTTATTATTCTTAAATACTTTCATTTGTTAGAAGTTCCTAATTTATAGCATACTGTTTAATATTGCTTCTTTAAAAAGACATGATACATTTCCTCAGTACCAGAAAACACCATAGTTATGTGTTAGGAATACAGAGACGAATAAAGATCTCACATGAAGTTTATGGTCTAGGACAAGGGGAGAAATGTGTTAATAAATTATAGTATAGATTTACCTATGATAGAACACACTCATGTCACTGGAAGTAGAATCTCAAAACAAGAGGAGATGTTAGGGAAGCAGAATTAATAATACTTGGCCACCTACTTGACGGTAGAGTATGAGTGAAAAACGAGAATGTGATGACTCCCCACTTTCTGGTTTCAGTGACTGGGTATACTTTGGTGCCAGTCACTGAGAATGGAAACAAAAGATAAGGGTGCACGTTTAATGAACTCTGGGACCTATTGGTTTCAGCTTTTGTATTGAAATACAGTATATCCAAAGAATATTTGGGTATTTGATTTTGAAGGTCAAGAAGAAGGCTGAGAAAGAGCAAGCGCGAGAATGAAAATGAATGAGTGGATTGCATAATCGTCATCGCATTCAGAGTGGGTGAGCTCTCCAGGGAGATGATGTAGACCAGAGCATGAATCAAGTGAATCAAGGACAGAGCCCTAGGGAAACAATGTATGGCTCAGATATTTACAGATCTTAGGAGACATTTCATTGGACTGATGGTAACATAATTTTAGGTAGAAGAGTAAAGGGCCAATAAGAATAAAGAAGTCAAGGCCCCAAGGGTAAACATCTTTTCAGGAACTTGACTGTAAAGGAAAGAAGAGAGATTTAGCTAGAGGAGGAGAGTATAGGTTTGAGCAGTTGCTTTTTTTTAACCTGTGTTTCATTTCTTTATTGCCATTATTGTTCTAAGGCAAAAGAGACATGAACTGGAAAGATTGGCTTCTAGAAAGGAGCCAATCGAAAAAGAGGTAAGAAATATAGAAAGGAAGAGGAATAAGGAGCAACAAACAAATGAAATGACTAACCAGTCGCATCTTGGTTTGTGGAGCCCAAAGCTTTTGAAATTTGTGAGGGCAGGGTTCTTTAAGAAATGAATAAAAAATTAGATATAGGGCCATGTAAGGGGACCATGAAAATGAGATGCCTTGAAGTTTAAGCTTTAGTAGTTTTAAGTAAACCCATGTCAGTTAGCGATAGTTTAAATCCCAGAGTGATGGGGAACAGGTGATTAAGAGCCTTGGTAGCGATGGTAGCCTTAAACAGGGGAGATACTTCTTTTGAGACTTCCTGTAGCCTGTACATTCCAGGAGGCCAGGGAGCTTTATACTCTTGTTCACTGATTTATCTGAAGGACTTGGAGCAGTGCTTGTCAATAGGTACTCAGTAAATATTTGTCAAGTGTATGATGAAACAGGAAGAAAAATAATAAGATTCAGTGCTAAAATAGCCCAGGAGCAAATTTCTTTGTAGTAGATACGATCAGAAGGGGGATGGCGATGAAAATGGAACTTGAGAGTAATTATGATTTAGTATAAACACTGAGGAATGGAGGCAGAGGAGATGAAGCAGGAGGATATTATGAGTGTGATCAAGAGGAAAATGGTTGAAATAATGCAGTCTATGAAAGGACTGAGTCTTCCTACTGTTTAATGTTGCAGATAGTGAAACTGCTACTTCGTCATGGTGGAAATCCATTTCAAGCTAATAAACATGGGGAGCGTCCAGTGGATGTAGCAGAAACAGAGGAGTTGGAATTGCTGCTAAAAAGAGAGGTGCCTTTATCTGATGATGATGAGAGTTACACAGGTTTGTTCCACATAATCTGCATTCACCTGTTTGACACGATATTTAGTAGAATATTCTACTTCTGCTTTATAATACCTAAAATGTTGAGTACCTTAGGTAATGCTATCTAGCTATTAAGAATGGTGAATTTAGTAACCTAAATTTAGGTGTTTGCTACATGTCCTCTGTGTAAATGGAGTCATAATGCTCTCACCCTATTTCTGTGATTTCTTTTCCCCACAGATTGCTGATGTTACATTCAAGCCTATTGCAGCCTCTCTCCCCATTAATAGCTACCACCACTGCTATACACTACCACTAGCTATCCCACATCTTGAGTTCTTTTAATTCTTCTATAAATTAGAGCACCACTAACCGAACTCTTCCTGGCATTAATGAGTCATCTTTGCATTTTTATTTTTGCAATTTAGGTTGTTGAACTCTGGTCATTGTTATAAAATATAGGCACAATTTTACAGTCACAGTTTTAAAAAGGAAAGACCCGAAAAGAATATTTCATAAAACTTTTGGCATACTCAGAGTTTAAAAAAATAAACATAAACAATTAAAAAAATATAACAGAGAAAAACTTTCCTGTATTGAAGAAAGTCTTTTGTGTACAGATTGGAAGGTTTCACCATGTTTCAGGCAAAAATCAATGGAAAACAATTCAATAAGTCTCATAACTGGCCATATCTTTACAAAATTATAAACAATTCCTATAAGCAATTAGGTAATAATACTAGTTTTATATTATTTATAAATAAAATGAAACCATACTCATTTAATCTCAGCCATTGCCAGAGGGCAATAGGACAACATCTATACTTCTAAAAGAGAAAGGTCTACCATTTACTTTTTTTTTATTGAGGTATAATTGACATATTGTATTAGTTTCACATGTACAGCATAATGATTTGTATACACTGAAACATGGTCACTACAGTAATTCTAGTTAGTAATGGTCACCATACGTAGTTACAAAGTTTTTTCTTTCTTTCTTGTAATGAGGACTTTTAAGATCTACTCTCTTAGCAGCTTTCAAATGTGCAATGCGGTATTAAGTACAGTCACCATGTACAGTACATCCTCATGACTTATTTATTTTATAACTGGAAGTTTGTACCTTGTGACCCCCTTCACCCATTTAACCCACCCCCTCATCTCTGACAACCACCAGTCTGTTCTCTGTATTGATGAGCTTGGTTTTTGTTTGTTTTTTAGACTACACATGTGAGATCATAGAGTATTTGTCTTTCCCTGTCTGACTTATTTCACTTAGCATAATGCCCTCAAGGTCCATCCATATTGTCTCAAATGACAATATTGTGTTCTTTTTTGTGGCTGAATAATATTTCATTGTGTATATGTACCACATCTTCTTTATCCATTTATCCATTGATGGACACTTAGGTTGTTTCCATATCTTGGCTATTGGAAATAATGCTGCAGTGATCATGGAAGTGCATATAGTTTTTCGAATTGGTGTTTTCATTTTCTTTGGATAAATAACCAGAGGTGGAATTGGTGGATTACATGGCAGTTCTATTTTTCATTTTTTGAGGAACCTCCATCCTATTTTTTTATAGTGGCTACACCAATTTACATTCCCACCAATGGTGCACAAGGGTTCCTTTTTCTCCACATCCTCAAGCCAACACTTAAAATTTCTTGTCTTTTTGATAATAGGTGTTCTGACAGGTATGAGGTGATATTGCATTGTGGTTTTGATTTCCATTTCCCTGATGATTAGTGATGTTGAGCATCTTTTCATGTGTTTGTTGGCCATCTATACGTCTTCTTTGGGAAAATGTTTATTCAGATCCTCTGCCCAGTTTTTAAATTGGATTGTTTGTTTGCTATTGAGTTGTATGATACCAGTTTTTTATGTAGTTTGAATATTAACCCCTTATCAGATACATGATTTGTAAAGATTTCCTCCCATTCAGTAGGTTGCCTACTGAATTTTTATTTTGTTGATGATTTTCTTTGCTGTGCAGAAGTTAAAATCTCATTATTTTATTATGAAAATATTCAAACACACAGCAAAATTTGGAGAATTGTACAGTGAACCCCCTGTGCCCACTAGCTATGTTTTGCAGTTGTTAACTGTTTATTACATTATCACATATCTATTGATCTACCCATCAATTCTTATTTTTTGCTGCATTTCAGAATAAGTGGTGGACATCTCTAAATAATTTAACATGCATTTCATTATAACTAGAGTTCAGTTCTTGTATATGATTTTTAGGTAATATTTACATTTGTGAAATTAATAATTCTTTAATAAAACATTCTATGAGCTTTTAAGATACGCATAGACCTTGTGTAATCCAACCTTATCAAGATACAGCATATCTCCAATACTCCAGGAAGTTCCTTATGCCTCTTCCTAGTCAGTGCCCACCCCTACCTGATCATTTACAACCCTCATGGTAAAGATGACTAGACAAGAATCACTAAAGGCTGGTAAATCTAGGGAGAATTCTTTTTTTATAAAAGCAGATATTTACATGACCTTTTCACATTACAAGAGAGGAGGAAAAAAGAACAATGATTATATGGTAGAGAAATCCAGTACCACCTGGACTGAGTGATCAAAATTAACATCATCAAAGGAGAGACAGATGCATATCATGTGCCTCCACATGTGGTACCCTGAGAAGGATAGAACATCACTTATAGCATTCTGACTGGGAATGTATAATCATGAGGAATGTTCTGCTTTTTAAAAGCCACTGCCACCAAAGATTAAGAAATGTCAGTGTCATGAACCAGTAAAGGCAATAGAAATGTTCCAGGCTATCCAAAGAGGTAATAATTAAAGGCAATACCTGCTCCACGACTGTTTTCTGTCCTGGAGGGGGGGAAAGATTATAAAAGATATTATTAGATCATTTAGCAAGGAATATGGACAGTAGGTTAGTGTTGTATCAGTGTAAGTCTATGAAGTCGACAGCTGTGCTGTGGTAACAAGAGAATATCTGTATGTCTTGGGAAATACTAAAGTATATAGGGATAAAGAGCCATGATATATGTAATTTACCCTCATATAGTTCAGGGAAACAAATGTATTTATACACATGTGTATATATAGAGAGAAAGTAAATTATAACACGAGAGCAAAACGTTAACAGGAGGAAAGCCTGGGTAAAGGATATATAGTGTTCATTATTTTTTATTTTTCTAACTTTTTGTGAGTTTGAAATTATTTCCAAATAAAATCTAAAATATACAAATACATAAAGTTTTTTTGCTTTGTCCATTGAAAAGATCTAAAACTGACTAAGACAGTAACAGTAATCTTTCTTGGTACCCAGATTATAATCAGGAAATAATTTCTCCTAAAAGAAAACCAAGGTTTCTTGGAAAAAATGGGTGATGCTAAGTCTAGGACAGGAAATATGTAAGATGAGCTTGGAACATCTTGTCATTTCAGATTTCAGGTCTTGTCAGAGGCCTTAGGAGATAACTTGAACAGTTCCCCACTGGCCAAAATGCAATAGTTTGAGTTTCATTAAGGGTGTTAATTGCAAAGATTTGAAACCCATCAAATATGTTTAAACCCATGAGTCTATGATGATAAATTTTTAAATTTACCATGGTCATCAGAGAACCAATTTGTTATCTTAAAAATTAGGCAAAAAAGGGGCTTCCCTGGTGGCGCAGTGGTTGAGAGTCCGCCTGCCGATGCAGGGGACACGGGTTCGTGCCCCAGTCCGGGAAGATCCCACATGCTGCGGAGCAGCTGGACCCGTGAGCCATGGCCGCTGAGCCTGCGCATCCGGAGCCTGTGCTCCACAACGGGAGAGGCCACAACAGTGAGAGGCCCGCGTACCACAAAAAAAAAAAAAAGAGGAAAAAAATCAGTCATTTATTTCACCTTCATATTCGTATATGAACTCTTGTCACTGGGTAACCTCATTATGGGTGAGGAGAAATGTTTTTTATTAGATTAATCCAGCTAAAAGAGTGAAAAGAAAGACTGACCGTTTTGCAACCCCCTGTTAGTTAATGTATGGGAGCATTGAGGATCAACAGTTGCTAACATTAAATTAAAAAGAGAAAGAAAGAGGGCATTGCCTGCCCTTGCTGGAATGCCCCTGTCCTCCACTCCCCAGTCCTCAGGATCCAGCTGCCATTTGCAGGAAATACCCAGACAGAGGAGCATGCTGAGCTGCACCAAGCAACATTCAGACCATAGGAAACCCCAACAGCAGCATCGTTTCCCAACAGATAAATTGTACGAAAATAAGAAGAACCTGTAGAAAATAATAAAAATTACTTAAGTGGCATATTTCAAAAATGGGCAAGACTAAACTATTAAGCATGTATTTAACAGGTAATTTATACTTCAGGGGAATTTTGTATAAAACTCAGTTAAGGGCTTGCCTGATGACGCAGTGGTTAAGAATCTGCCTGCCAGTGCAGGGCACACGGGTTCGAGCCCTGGTCCAGAAAGATCCCTCATGCCGCAGAGCAACTAAGCCCGTACGCCAGAACTACTGAGCCTGCGCTCTAGAACCCGCGAGCCACAATTACTGAATCGGCGTGTCCCAACTACTGAAGCCTGCACGCCTAGAGCCAGTACTCTGGGGGGAGGGGAATAAAGAGAGAAAAATGTAATGTTGGTTAAAGGGTTGGTAAGCAGTATATTGTAGTAGGAGTGGTAATGATGGAGCTGTAGGCAAAATTGTAAAGGTGGCAGCTTTCCTTTTAGTATGTATTTTCACTCCTTCAGCCTCCAATAAATGTAAACTAAAGTGTTTGGTACGTAGACATTGCTTAATAAATATTTGTTGAATTGTGGGGGAGGGGTAACTGGCCCTAAGGGATTATGCTAGAATCCTCCATCCCCCACAGATCCAAGGAGTAGCTGGGCTGAGTTTGTCCATTACTGAGACTGGGGAAGTTGGGAAAGACCTAGTCCAGCAACAGGGAGGTCTCCTCCTGGTGCTTCAGTGCTGACTGGCAGTCCTGGGGGAGCCCACTTTCCCTTCCACTGCTTGCAAAGAGCTGCCTCTTGGACTACTTCAACAGCGACAACAAAAGGAGTACTTAAGAAAATTCAAGGACAGCGCAAAGGCTTTTTGGAGCTAATAAAAAACATGATTATATAATCAGACAACACAGTAGATGAGCTGAAGTGGGACTTAAATGATTAGGCTATAAAGTGAAGTAAAACAAATCCTCACAACACAGCAAAAATACAAAGAGAAAGAATCCTGAAAGAAGAGATAAGATAAAAGACTTAGGGAATAGATCTAGGAGCTCTAGCAGATCTTTTTTTTTCTTAATTGGAATATAGTTGTTTTACAATGTTGTGTTAGTTCTGCTGTGCAGCAAAGTGAATCAGTCATGTGTATACATATCCACTCTTCTTTAGATTTCCTTCCCATTTAGGTCACCACAGAGCACTGAGTAAGTTCCCTGTGCTATACAGTAGGTTCTCGTTAGTTATCTATTTTATACATAGTAGTGTATATATGCCAATCCTAATCTCCCAATTCATCCTACCCCCGCTTCCCTGCTTGGTAACTGTAAGTTTGTTCTCTACACCTGTGACTCTATTTCTGCTTTGCAAATAAGTTCATCTGTACCATTTTTCTAGATTCCACATGCAAGCAATATTATACATTTGTTGTTTTCTTTCTGACTTACTTCACTTTGTATGACAATCTGTAGGTCCATCCACATCTCTGCAAATGACACTATTTCATTATTTTTTATGGCTGAGTAATATTCCATTGTGTATATGTACCACATCTTTATCCATTCCTCTGTCGATGGACATTTAGGTTGCTTCCATGTCCTGGCTATAGTAGGAGCTCTAACAGATTTAGCATATGAATAATAGCTAGTTATGGGAATTTAAAAGGGAAAAAAAGAAACAGGTGGAGAATAGTCCATAATTATACAAATAGAAAAAAATGTTCCTGAGCTGAAGCAAGCCCAAGTCTATCAATTATAAAGCTCCAGGTGGATATAATATATAATTTATCAATTATAAAGCTCCAGGTGGATTGATGGAAGAAGCATGTACACATACCCCTAGACATATTTTGATCAAATTCCTTGTAAATTCTGAGTGTAGCAAGTTACAAGGAAATACAGTCGCATTGGCATTGGACTTCTAACTTACAACAGTGGAAGATAGACTACTGAGAGAAAAGAACTGCAGCATAAGAATTATGTACCTGGCCAAGGTATTGTTCACCTGTTAGGGTAAAGGAAAGATAATTTAGGGGTTTAAAAGCTATATCAATGTATTTTCTTACTTTTCAAAAAAAGAAGTCATGGAAGAATAAACCAACAACCTATAAAAGTGGTTACCTAATAGGAGAAGGGGTTAAAAGAAAGGCATGTGAATTGTTAGTCTTTTTGAAAAACAGCCTGGCAACAGCTAACAAAATACAAGGGCTCTTACCTTTTAGAGAAATATACTGAAATATTTCTGGATGAAATGATACCATGAATGGGATGTGCTTCAAAATGATACAGGAGTAGGATGAATAGAGGTATGGGTTGGCCAGAGATTGATGGCTGTTGGAGCTGAGTGATGAATACATGGGGGATCAGTATAACATTCTGTCTACTTTTGTGTAAAGTCAAATTTTACCATTATAAACACAGTTTTAAAAATACTTATGCTCCTTAATATAGTAGTCATACTTCTGGGAATATCCCATGTTTATTACAGCAGTGTTTTCAGTGGCAAAAGAAAAAGTGTGTAGTCATACAGGGGATCAGTTGCATAAATCAAGGTGTACAGCCACACCACAGACTATTGTACAGCCATGAAAAGGTGTATCTTAACACTGTACCAGTCACTTGGAGAGATTTTCATAAGATATTGTTGAGTCAGAACAGTCAAGATGAAGGCTCATAATATCTCATTTTTGTAAAATGAACAATGTTTTAAAAATCTGTATGTATATGCACATATATTTGTGTAAAATTTTATAAACATGGAGTAAAATCTGGAAGGATGTATCTTAGGTTGCTAATGAGGCATGTGTTGGGGGTCAGGTGGCAGAGGAAGGGATAACTTGGGTGGACGGAAAGGAGGTAGAGCTGGACACAGTCATGTGATAATATTTTTGTACACATAAAATATACAGGACTCTACAAAATCTCTTGCCCTGCACCACTGTTTATTTAATCCCAATTCCATTCCCTTCACAATTAAGTTTCTTAAAGTGCATTGTGGTGCACTTGAAGTACCTTCCATCCAATCTATGTTTACTAACATCGCACATGATCTTCCAACAACAGACCCCTTAGCTGTCTTTTTGGTCTCTCTGTGGGATTTGACAGTGTTGACTGTGTTCTTCCCAAAATTCTCTGGTCCTGGTTTCAGAGAGGCAGTTCTCTCCTGGCTTTTTCTCCTGGAAGATAATTCTCTTCCAGCTTCTCAGACTGTTCCTTCTCAGGTTCCTTCCAGATCTCATCTCTTCGTTTCTTCCTCATTCTCTTCCCGTACACCCCTGTGTTTATTTTTCCAAAGATTTACTTTCTGGAACCCTCTTCTCATACCAGATAATCTCCCAAATAAAGTTCACCCACACTTACAGCTTTAACTACCATCTATGTTGTGAAGCCTTTTAAATATCTCTTTATTCCATACCTTTCGCTTACGCTTCATGCGTATATATTTAACTGCTCTCCGGATGTTACCACTTAGAATTACCACAGAAATCAGTGTACCTGGAATGAACTACTTTTTCCCCATTTACACTCCTCTTCTTGTTTTTCCTGTCTCATCATTCAGCTATATGTATGTCCTAAACTTGATAGTCATCCTAAATTCGTCTTCTTCCTTTTTCTTCAGGTCAATTAGTCTACAACTGTGTTTGTGCACCCATGATGTGTTAGGCATTGTTTAAGCACTGGAGATCTAGCTGATTAGGAAAGTGGAGATACTAACATAATCATCCCCTAACCCTTGTCACTTCTTATTTTCAAAATATTTGTAAATCAATCTACCAGTTGCAAGCTGAAAGTCATTTGAACATCTT
The DNA here is from genome assembly GCF_963455315.2 of Globicephala melas. Classification (NCBI taxonomy): domain Eukaryota; kingdom Metazoa; phylum Chordata; class Mammalia; order Artiodactyla; family Delphinidae; genus Globicephala; species Globicephala melas. Next base: position 59,840,921 of record NC_083326.1, read on the forward strand.
TGTGCTATGTGAAATCAGGATTATAATAGCTGAATTACATAGGCTTCCTCAAGAAAGTAAGAAAATAAGATTTGAAAAATAGGAACATTTCATATGGTATGTTAATACTCCCATTTATTATGGCTACAAACTCTGCAATCTTGGTCTCTTCAGAAAACAGTAGCTGTGAAAAGCAGCTTTGGTTAAAAATCTTTCTATGAGAAAGCAGCACTGCAGTAAGTTTTTCCCATGGAAGAAGTTAGGTATCTTATTTGAACTTACATGTTTCATTAGAGTGAAACACATCTTTTAGAATCTTTTTTGATTATCACTGATATTGTTTCATGTGTTCATCAGCTATGTATTGATTTTTCAGCATACTTATTTTCCTCATGGTGAATGTGCCTGAATTATTGCTTGATCAAAATCCCTCAAGGAATGATTCAAAAATCATCAGTAAAAATCATCCGTAAGTATCATACAAAGATTTTGAAGTTGCTGAAAAAGACTGATAAAAATACCCAAATTTATTGCTTAATTTACATGAGGTCCTTGTTAGACTTAACGTCATCTAATCTAAATTCAGAATGTGTTAATATTTAATCAGGTATTCATTTTACTGCCCATAGACATTTGTACATATAAAGCCTGATAGCATTGTTACCCATCTTGTATGTTATGTCATCCATGTGACAGATACACTTTAAGTGTTGCAAAGTTAGAGAATATAACTGACTATGGATTTCAGAACTTAATAAATTTGGAGTAGATAAAAAGGTACTATACATGTAACATTTTAAAATACGGTTTATTCCATTAGTCATTGTGCTTTGTGACAGTGCTACTGAGAGTAGCTGTTCTACAAACTGTTACTATTCCTCAGGATACAGAGCTTGTGCCAGAATGTACATCAGTGCACTGCTTCCTTCATCATAGAGGAAAAAGTGCTGTGACAAAGATGTCAGCTGAACTAAGTGTGCTCGTGACATAACTGATTTCCGTCTCTGGCACAAGCCCGTTATTTCATTGTTTCATCACAGATTTGTAATAAACAATTGGCAGAGTGGCCTTAAGTTCATGGACCACAACTGAGTAGCCATTTTATGTTGTGCATATCAGACGTTTATGATATTGTTGCAGGAAATACATGTCCTGGTTACTACAGCTTATTTGTATACAAATGTGTGGCACTTTTAAATTTGCATAATTCTTTAGTTGTTTTCCCCCAACCTCTGCCCTTATTCCACATTACCTTCCTGACAGAATTCTATCTAATAACAGTGTTTGCTACAAATAATTGCTTCTTGCTACCCTGCTGAAAACTCAGTCATATTCAGAGAGCCAGACCATGCTTATACACCATAATTATGGTAACAGAGGTGTCACACAGTGCCTACCCCGATACTTTCTGACACTCCTTAATTGCCAAAGTAGAGATTCTGCTGCAAGTTTGCAGACCCTGGTTTTATTACTTAAACACAGTGCCCAGTGGGCAAAGTTGAAAATGCCAGGCATTGTTAAAATAATTATTCATCCTTTTCTTATCTTACTTTGACTGCCAATAATCTGGCCATGTTTATTAAGCAGCTGCTATACACTTTCCTCACTTGTATGCTTCAGCTTAAGCAAGGAAATGCTCCATCATAATAAATAGACAAGCTACATTTAGAGTCTACCATAAGACAGATTAGGAAACTTTTTAAAAGACCGTGATATGTTGTTACCCTCTAGTGTTTACTGAGTGCATTTCTGTGTCATAAAATACACAAAATGACCAGTATTTTGAAGTCTTATTTTCTTAATGTTAAAACAGTAGATTGTAACTATTCTAAATATATTGTCATATTTGGTAAACTCATATCCTCAGTTTTATATTTCAGGAGCTATGAAAATATGACTGTTGATACATGCACATATGGAATTATAACAGTTAATAAATCAAGAGGTACGAAAAACAATTATTTAAGTCAAAATATACCAGAAATTTTTATTAAATGGATTATGTGATGTTAACAGTTTAACTATAAGTAGGAAGAAGCATCACCTTTGGAAGTTTTAAAGCAAACTTTTTAACCTTGGAAGCATAAACACTACAGGTAGAAATTACATAGCATAAGCACCATATTTGGTGTCAGCACCCTTTATTTTGCACATGTATGTCACTGTAGTATTGTTGCTTACAAGAAATGAAAAGGCACTTAAATATCCATGATGTGCAGAGGGCTGAGCATATAGCATGATAAGCAATGAGATATTCTTTAATGATCAATTAAAAGAAATTCTGGGACTTCCCTGGTGGCGCAGTGGTTAAGACTCCACACTCCCAATGCAAGGGGCCCAGGTTCGATCCCTGGTCAGGGAACTAGATCCCACATTCATGCCACAACTAAGGAGCCTGCGAGCTGCAACTAAGACCCAGTACAACCAAATAAATAAGTTTAAAAAAAAAAAAAAAGAAATTCTATCACTGTGTTTTGCATGCTCTGCTTTTTCTCCTCTGCTTTGTGACATATATGGTGCACTTTATACACAGAGTTCTGATTTTACTTTTTCAAACTTTTTTCTAAATATCACCAGCTACTTCTACCTGAAACTTAAACAGCCAAAACCCCTACAGTTCTCTTATTTGAAAATCAGTACTTTAAAATCAATACAGATTTTATCATGTGTTTTATGTGGATTCATTATATCAACCTAATTCTAAAGCTTAAGAATTTTAAATTCAAAGTTGAGTGTTTTTTTTTAAGAAAATTTTATATGTCAAATTTTGTTAAGTAGAGAAAAAGGGAAAGAAATTATGAATACCTAAATTACCGTACTATAAGCATTTATTCTTTAGTAGTGTCTATAAAAATTACATAGTTCTATATTTTTTCCTTGTTCATGTATCAGAAAAATAAATGGGAAATTGTGACTGCAGCTGGGATGCTCTTTGGATGCAAATGAATATGTCTTTAAATTTTTATGTTACACAAAATAATAGTCTTCTAAATATCTCTCTTTGAATTTTATGTAAATATAGTAGTCAAGAAATTTTTAGTGTGTTTGCCCAAAATATGTAAAATTGGCTTATTGCAAATACCAAAACTAATAGATTTTTTGTTAAAAATATTTTAGCTTGATGGTTTTCCTTAAAAACTGAATTTGTACCAGTGCCTAGCAACTTAAAGTGAGTCTGTCACATAATTATGGTCCTTGAGATATTGCTGAATATTTAAGACTTAAAGCTCTGTGAAGGGTACATTTGGGCAGAACCCTTAAAAAAAGACCTTTGACTTTAAAATATATATGCATACAGTTAAATGAGTTTAGCCTTAGTTATCATCATCCTGTTTTATCTAGTCATGGTTTGAAGGACCTCCATGTAATATATATATATGTATGTATGTGTGTGTGTATATATATATATATATACAGAGAGAGAGAGAGAGAGAGAGAGATAAATATCTATCTATTTATCTATCTGTCTATCTGTCTATATATATATATATAGATGGAATAGCCGAGACTGGGTGATTTTTGTCAGTTTCCTATAGTGACATCAAAATTTTTGTAGTGATACCAATCGTATTTTTCAGAGGGGGAAAATCTTGATTAACTTATACTTTATAGAATTCGTTTCTGTGTTACTGACATGTTGGTAGAAAGGCCATGCATAACTAATAGAGGGAGTGTAAAGAATGGTGTGATACTTGATTTTACTTTTTATGTAAATTTTGCTTTTAGACATAGTATTTTCAATTATTGATTATATTCTCTTCCCTCTCCAGCTCACCCCAAAATTCTTAGCTATAACTCTCTTATCTATATCTGTTACTTTAGAAATACAGTGAAAATATGTTCTCATATGGCATACTTACTTCCAAATAAATGTATGACTACTTTTCTCCTGTATAGTAGAATTAAAATATCTAACCTTTACTTAAGAAAATTGAGGTTTAGAAATGGAAATTTAGAAGAAACTGTATACAGTTACCCAATATTTTATTTTCCTGTTTCTTAAGCTGCATTTCTCAGTCAATTTAGGGATATAAAAGCTGTAAAGATTTGTTTCCTAAAATGCAGGTGTTTTTTTCTAATGTTACTTCCTTAGCTAGGTAACATAAATAAGTTATATAATCAATTCTTAAATATATTAGTTGTGGTTAGTGGACTATTGCAAAGCAGAGGAACAACCCAAATAGGCATAAGAGAAGCCTGCCTCAGTTGTGAACTACCCCTGTCAGTGGAGCCCCGGAGACTCTGAAACTCAGAGAAGACTGCAGTTAGAGAGGACCATGGACCACTCCTGCAGGGGTACACCTGCTGTAGAGGTCCTCCACAAAACTGCTGAAGAAACAAGTTTTCCCCTTTATCAGTATGAAAAGAAATCCAGAGATTTGAGGAAAATCAACTGAATGAAAACAAGAAGGGCCAAAATGAACAAGCACAACAGCTGATTTGGAGAATGTAAATTACATAGGAAGCAGAAGGGTAAGTTCTTCTCAGTATGCGTGGAGACACTGGGGGTGGGGGGCAGTCGATCCACTAACCATAACAAAAGGCCACCCTGAAAAAGTCGACAAGGGAAGTCCCTGAAATTCAAAATCTTTATCGTTACTGAAAGTAAATATTCCATATAGGACTAAAGAATAGACTGGACATCGCTGCAGATTTAATTTGAGATCTATGAGAAGGACAACATATAAAACATTAAAAAAATACATTGGAAATATGAGAAAAATGGTACAAACATACCCAGGATAGGTAGTATTCATTTTACAAAAAAGTGCAAATGTTGGGAGAAAGTAATTTTTTAATGGAAGAAGATGTCCCTTAACTGAAGAAAGAGGGTAATTTTACTTAAAAACAAAAGCAAAACAAAAAGCAAGGAAAGGATACATTTACATGTATCTAGATGTATCCACATCTAGATACATCATGACTTCAAGGATAAAGATTATTTAAAATCTTATAAACACCTGGACTCAGAGGTAAACATGTTACCTACAGAAGGAGAGGGAATCCGATTTCTTGTTCTTAAAGATGTTGTGAGAAGACTGTGTAGCTACAGTCACAACGTTCTGTGAAAATTATTTTGAACCTAGAATTCTATTCCCAACCTGTCACTCAAGTGCAAGGGCTAAAGAAAAACATCATTAGACATACTTTCTATTCTCTTTCTGAAAAAATTATTCAAATATATTACTTTTCAGTGACACAGAATACAAGTCTAAGAGGAAAATATGAAGACTAACTACGGATTTTGATGAAAAATTTGCAAGTGACAGCAATGAGCAACTGGCATATTTTAGGACAAAATGTCAGAGAGCTTTGTGAAAAATGTTATCAAGAAAAGAGTAGATTACAATATACATAGTGTGTTAATTAGATTCTGAGAATTCACTGTGTCATGATATTGATAATATGAAGATGAACAAGACAGAAGGCAAAACCTCAAGGGAAAATAAACTATATATACAAGTCACAGGCTAAATATTGACAGAAAGCAAGCTAAAATGTGGTCTGAGTTGGAGGTGCTCATGGAGTATAAGCGTGCTTTCTGAAATGACAATAGTAAACCGCCTTGGTCAGGGAATTTAGAAGAGCCAAGAGGACAGACTTGAGGTTCAGAAATTCTGTTCACTTTATTATTTCTAAGTTAGTTAAATTCAAATAAAATCAAATGTAATACTTTAAGTTATGAAGGATGATTCTCTTGAGTGATGGGGCTATATTATGGTTGGCTTTTCTTTACCCATCTCTATATTCTCCTGGTTTTCTAACATTAACTGTTTTTTACTTTTATAATAAAAGAATAATAAATACTATTTGAAAATGAAACAAAAACAATGTTAATAAATGAAGATCACTAAAGAAGTTTATGTTAGGACTTTTTTATGCATTAGTGCATCTCTGAATAAAAATGATATATATAAACACAATTCCAATTTTTTTTTTAAAGTACTATTCCTGTTAAAAGAATTCATCATTCTGATTGAGTACGTTACACCAAAAAAAAAAAAAAGGCTTTCAACATTGTAGACTTTTTGGCAATGGAAATCAAGCCAAAACCATCATTTTTTCCCCACTGTTTGGAGTGCTGTATTAATTTAATCATAAGAGCTCGTATTTTAGTGCTCCTATACTATTATCTAGGTTTCAGCCCTGGATCTCAAGTTGTGGGCAAGTTAGTTAACCTGTACATGCTTACGTTCCACATCTGTAAAATAGGAATTACAGTACATAGAGTTCCTGAGTACATACAGTACTTATGGTGGTGTGGTAAATAAAGGTTAAATGAGTTAATATACAAAGACACATAGACTGTAGACTGGCACAGAGTAAGCACTTGATAAATGTTTCCTTTAAAAACAGTGAAAACCTGAAATAAAGTTATCATATTAGTCATGTCCAGTTATTTAAAATGAAACATTCAGGACCATCCTTTATATGATACTGCAGTCTTATAATCTTTAAAATGTCATTTTTATTTACCATCGTAAAGATGAAAACTCTAATCAAGTTCACTGGTTTATATAATCATTTAGTCAAGATGGCTTTTTTCCTTTATTTTTTTTTCTAGCTTTATTGAGATAATTGACATATAACATTGTATAAGTTTAAGGTGTAAGTGTAATTATTTGATATATGTATATATTGCAAAGTGATTACCACAGTAAGGTTAGTTGACACATCCACCACCTGATTACAATTTTGTGTGTGTGTGTGTGTGTGTGTGTGTGTGTGTGTTGTAAGAACGTTTAAAATCTACCCTTAGCAACTTTCAGGTATACAATACAGTATTGTTAACTGTAGTCACCTTGCTGGTATGATTTTTTTGTTTTTTGCCATAGAGCCTACAGTTACCTAATTTACTGTCTTTTTTTTTTTTTGTCTTTTTTTTTTAATTTACTGTCTTTAATGAAAGAGTATCTTTTCATATGTATTCCTGAAAATGTGCTTACATATTACCTGATTTTATACTCAGAAAATTATTTATTTTAAAACTCCCTAAGTATAGTATATATGTTATGGTGGGGGGGTTAATTCTGTACATTGCATGATATATTCATTGTTGATAACATTTTAAAATAGATTAATTGTATGCAAATTAATGTTTTTTGTTTCAATATAGAATTTTTTTTTTTTTTTTTTTTTTTGCGGTACGCAGGCCTCTCACTGTTGTGGCCCTCGCGTTGCGGAGCACAGGCTCCGGACGCGCAGGCTCAGCGGCCGTGGCTCACGGGCCTAGCTGCTCCGCGGCACGTGGGGTCTTCCCGGACCGGGGCACGAACCCGTGTCCCCTGCATGGGCAGGCGGACTCTCAACCACTGCGCCACCAGGGAAGCCCAATATAGAAATTTTTAATTTTTAATCTCTATAGTGAAAGTACAGAGCAGAAAGAGGAGTAGTATTACAAACCCATGTATACTTATTACCCACTTTTAATCATTACCACCTTGGCAATGGCCAATCTTATTTTGTTCTATCCATTCTTCCCTATCCCATCTTTGAAGTCATTTTATTAGAAAATGTTTTAGTAGGTACCTCTTAAAAGATAGGAATTAAAAAAAAAAAACATAATATCAGTATCATACCTAAGCTAACTAAACTGGATTCCTAGTAAATATTTGGTTATTGTTCCAAGTTCTCATTGCCTCATAAAATCATAAGTTTTTTTCAACTTTTTCAAAGTCTGAATCCAAATGAAGTCCATATATTGCAGTTGGGTGAGACGTTTGAGTATCTTTTAATCTGTAAATATTCCCTTCCATTCTTACGTTCTTGTATTCTTCTGTTGTTGAAAAAATCATGTGCCTGGCAGTTTTTCCCAAAGTCTGGATTTTGCTCATTGCATCTCCATGACTTTAGTTAAGGAAAACTATTTTCCAAGTATTTTTCTTATCTCAATTTCACATTTTCTTTGTTAACCTACAATGAGTTTAGTGGTAAACTGACTTTAATACTGGAAAGGAAGAGTTGCTTGTGGTGATTACAAAGGGATTTAGCCACAGGTTGAGCAGGAGATTATTTTAATGGTTCTGATCAATTTTCTTAATTTTTGTCAAGACAGAGGTGAACATTAGGCTCCTTTTGAAACTAATTTCTAGCACTTAGTATTGGCATAAACTCTGTATAAGTTATCTAAATATTTTACATGCTGATATTGCCTGTAATTTTAAACCTTATTTTTCATCACTGCTTTTCAAAATGTGACACACTCTAATATATATCTAGTATTTATATGGGTTCTCTAATTTTCCTTTTCTTCACAATTGAACAGTCTTTATTTCAGCTTCTGAAGGGGGCTAATTTTTCCATTTTCATAAAATACAAAATACATATGTACTCAAATAATTGTACAGACACCACACTATATAAAGATGGTGCCATTGTTTAAAAGTAAATTTCTGGCTGACTCAAAAAGGTTCAGCAGCTGATGCATAAAAGCATGCGCTCAGTACAGGAAGAATATTGGAAGTGTTAGTGCATAAGGTGTGAAAGTGCAGGCTATACAAAATCTAAGGGTGGCTGAAAGCCGTTCAAGTGACAGACCTAATCTCCACGTGACCAGTGCTGTGGGAACTGATACCGTGTGGGTGAAGTGGTTGCCACCTCTTCAAAGTGCTGACTTTAAGAAGACGTCAGCAATGAATGAGTCAGACTGTAGTAGTAGTCAGTGGCACTTGGACGTTAAACAGAATTGTAAAGTGGATAAATTTGTGTTACATGGCTTTTTTTTTTAACGTCTTCAGTGGAGCATAATTGCTTTACAGTAGTGTGTTAGTTTCTACTTGTGTTACATGTTTCTGTTCCTTTCTACAGTCCTCCTGTCTGTCCAGTATAAGCACCCCGACTTGATTTCTTGATGTCTTAATCCAGTTCTGAAATCCTCTAGTTGTATACTCATTCTACATTTATTAAGTATCTGCACATGCTAGGTATTACAAAAGTCCCTAAGTATAAGTCACAGACTTGTATTTGAAGTATCTGTTGGGTAAGTGAAAAACAGAACAGTAGAGTTACCTCACTGGAGGTTACCTTCCCACAAAGAACTCCCAAATTCCATCAACAGGCCTTTTTATTCTCAGTAAATGCACTACTATCCCTACCATCATCCGACCCACAAATAGATGATACCTAATTTTTTCATTCTCCAGGTGTTATAATTTACACAGGTGCTTATTAATAAAGTAATATACTTTTATAAGTTTACAGGAAGCTGAAGTGTGCGCGCATGCACGTGCATGTATGCACGTATTCATCTAGAATAGGTGGAATGTATAGGGGATATTGTAGAACAGATAGTCTTCTCTTTGCCCCTTGACTTTCCTGGGAAACGATCTTTGACCTCCCAAATCCCAGTGATCAGAATAGCAGCAATAAAATATACACATCTTTTGGAATGGTTTCAAACCAGTGATGTTCCCAGGGGTAAATGAGAAGTTAACTTTACCTCCTTCCAGATCAATCCAAATAAACATATAAGTAAATACCAATGCAAACGTAGCCTCAAGACAAGTCCCCTACCCAACCTCCTCCCCACAACAGATTCCTACCCCTATGCCCTTCCTAAAATATAAATTCTTGAACTGCACCTCTCCTTGACCGATAATCTAAAATATCTTCTAGTTAAGTAGTTGGAAAATAATAAAGAGTAACTGAGTAAAGACAAATATATGATATTTAATCTTTGGAATCTAAAATAAATGATACAAATGAGCTTATTTACAACACAGAAACAGACTCACAGACATAGAACACAAATTTATGGTTACCAAAGGGGAAAGTGGGGGTGGGGTAGATTAGAGGTTGAGATTAACAGATACACACTACTATATTCAAAATAGATAAACAACAAGGATTTATACACAGAACTATATTCAGTATCTTATAACTACCTATAATGGAAAAGATGGAAAAAAATATATACATATGTATATAAAACTGAGTTACCTGAAACTAACACAATATTGTAAATCAACTATACTTCAGTTTTTTTAAAAAAGTAACTGATGAGAATCTACATAAACATGCATAGAAGTTTGGGGAATAGGAAGTAATACACTGGTATGGCAAATGTGTATAGCAAGAAGGAATGAAAGATGGGAGATTATGTGTAGAACACGCTCTGAAGGCGGATGAAGACACCCCAGGATATAGCCCTTCATGGTGAGGTGACCTTGGACAAGCTACTTATTAGCTCTTACTCTGTTTACATGTCTCTTAAATGGGGATAATAATTGATGGTATTAATAGTTGATGGTAGTAGTAGTAGAGATAGTGCTTCAGTTTTGGGGAAGTCTTTTATCCTAGAGGCAGGAACCCTCAGATGAGAAGAAACATGATATGATCTGTAATGCTGGCCACATTGTGGTTTCAGGTGATAACTGATCTAGGCAAGCACTGGTGAGGACCTGAGCTGGGACAGTGGCCACGGGGATCGAGAGAAGATGGATGTAAGAGATAGTCCAGAGAGTGACACTTGAATGGTTGAATTTGGAAGCTGAGGAATTGAGAGAGTTGCAAAAGACTCTGAGGTTTTTATTTTGCATAAGTGGGTTGTTGTCATGCCAGAGGTGGGAAAACATTGGCTTTTAGCAGCAAGAGGAAGCAGTTGTGGGAGAGAAAGTAATGAGTTGAATGTGCTCAGTCTTGAATTAGGGTGATTGAAAGGAGTCCAAGAAGTTCCAGGTTAGGCAGTTGAATCTCAGAGGAAAAGTAGAGACTTGGACTTGCCTATAAGTTCTTTAAGTTTAGGGTCATGGTATATTTAGTTTTGTTTTGTCATCACCCACTCCCGAAGTATATGTGACTTTAGTAGAATATAGTTATGTTTCCTGAAGATGTGTAATCATTAATATAATCAGACTATTTTAAAAGCCCAGAATCTGTTGATTTTCTTATTAGGCATGTGAAATATAATTGCTTCGTCAAATGCATGCTGGTTATTTTGGAGAGATTTTGAAGGAGGAGGGATTTACTTTATATACTGTCATCTTCCTGTATTGGTCACATCTGTTCCTTTTGGATTCCATACAAAATAAGATGGAAATTTATGGTAGCCTCAGTAGGGGAAAAGTCAAGCCTAAGGATAATTGTGATCTCAAGTAACATTTAGCTATTCTTTAAATGTCACTAGTGTTAGTTGCAAATATCTTAGAGTGCCTTGAGAGGTACAGAGCAACTTTCAAATGTGTTTGTTTTTTAACAATTAAATTTCATTTTGTTATTTAGCATTTTTGCATGGAGAAGAAAAATGTTTTAATGAAAAATTTAATGTTTTAATGATTGCTTATTTCTCACTTTTCTTCCTAGTTTCCCAAATAAAATTGTTGAGATGCTAAACATAAACATTTTTTAAAGGAGCTTTTTATCAGAAATAATTTGGTAAAATGTTTTAAGTACGAGTTCAAATTTAGTGACTAAATAGATATTAAAGACTAAAAAGATTGCAACAGATTAGAAAATAATGCAGTATAATGATAACCATGGCCATTTTGAGAACAAGGATTTGAGGATTTGGATTCTAGGTGAATTTCTTACTCTAAGCAATCATCTCCTAAGGGAGGCAGAGCAAACAATTTTTTTAAGCTACTACTGCACTAGAATTCCAAGACCAGCTTGATCTATAGTCCTGGGTAAAGTAAATCAAAAAGGTTTGGACTGCTTAGGGAAGAAAAGGGTTTCAGCCTGGTCTGACAGTGAAATGGCATCACAGAATTGTAGTATCTTTGCTGGGGTCACAGACTAGCCAGCTTCATGAGAACCATGCAGGGTCGTTGCTGCTGGTGCTGAGAATCACGTGCAGAGAGGAGCGAGCCTGTTGGGCAGGTGCAACTCAGTGACCAGAGCCAGGCTGCTATCCTTCCCTGGAGTAATTCCACACTCTTCATCACGGACATATCATGTACCATGAGGCTAACTTATTCACTTTAGAACTTATGTTTTTCCCTTTTAAAAAAGTAGGAGTCTCTTTAAAAGAACCATGGGGGAAAAAACATATCTGTGTTGGAGAGCATTGCTTAATTACCTTCAGTTGATGAATCAGGAGCACAGATGACAACCTTATATCTCTCAGGTACACGTATGTGTGTAACTCAGAGAATGTGCATTTGACCTTTAATATGTATATTCAGAATGGTAAGCACTATGATATAGTGATTGAAACATACACAGGAGTATGTGTGTAGTATAATTTAAGTAATATATTAATATGCATAGGCAAAGAAGACCAGAAGAAAATAGGATGAAGAAATTATAAAGTGATGTTAACACAGGAGAAATACAAACACATGGAAAAATGAGCCACACCTGTAATCAAAAAATCGAACAAATAGTGGTACCATTTTATACCTATTAGTGTAGTTTTTAAAAATATTTTTTCTGATGTTAAAACTAATACATGTGTTAGGCTAGGAATTTGGAAAATACAGCAAAACTTGAAAAAATAAAAAGGCATAATTCCTCTGGCCAGAGTTTAATATGGATACTATTTTGATGTATTTCTCTCATTTCTTTTTCCCTACATACACACACACACACAGACAAATTTATATACTGCTATTTTCAACTGATAAGCTATACAAAAGTTTTTTCTAAATTATTAAGTATAATATCCAATAATTAGGACAACCTGAATGTCCCCTCAGGAGAATCCGTTTAAATGATTACACATTAACTCCATGTAATATGCAGCCCTTAAAAACAGTAATAAAGAAAATGCAACTTCAAAAGAAAATATCTACAACTGTTCAATGAAAAAAAGCCATATATTAAATGGGACATACTGTGGTTTGAGCTCCTTATTTTCATAATAGTTGTTTTCATGCCGTTAAAGCCTACCTGAACTTCCTATACATCCTTCCTGCCTCAGTTCAGTGCTGTTGCTTTGAGAAGCCTGCTTCCCTTCACTTCTCCCAGTATACTGACTCTTTCCCAAGTGCACCCGTTGGACCTAGTGCCCACTGCCATTTTAGCAATTTTCAGGTTGTGTAACTGTTACAGCGCAGGACTGTGTTCTTTTCATCATGTCACCTGTAGCACCTAGCACTCTGTGCCTGGAGGAGCATAATAAATATTTACTTAAGATTGATTCTAAGTGTCGAATTAAGGTTTTGTGAGATATAAAAAGGAAAAAACCATTCCCAATTTCCAGTAAAACTTACCTAATGAGAAATAATATAAATAGAATACTTACATATAAACCCTAAAAAGTCAAGTTCCTAAAAACGGCAAGGGGAGAACAGTCCTCAAGAACAAATTGTAAACAAGGCACCAATAAGACAAAATAATACCTGTCATATCAGTACATATTCTTGTATTCATTTAATCAAGGAGCAGAATAAATACTACTTCCAAAACAGCTGTTCCTTTTTTGCAGCAAAAAGTTCTATGGCTTGATACTCTGTATTGCAGTATTGATAACTGGGAGTGGAGTTATGCTTACAAGCAGTTGTAATTCCAAAAATGTTCTTTTTTATACCACATGTCAATATAACCGTGTCACTCATTGGCACTTAATAATAGTATTGTCTTAGAATATTACCACATCCTCTGCGAAAATAAGATTGTGATCTCTCCATAGCTCCTATCCAGTGCTCAAAACCTTATAGACACTCTACAATGCTTCTGGAATTTGAATTTCCATGTAAAGAGAATATTTGGGAGTTAGATCACTTTAGAGGAAGCTTGATGTATTAAAATAAATTTATAACTTTAATATTAACAAATACTTAGCCAAAAAAGTGTTCAGTTACTTTTTATAATGAGTTTGGTTTTTTCCTCTTTTGGTCAGAGGCCTCAGTTTTCTTTTAATTAGAGTTCTGGGTTTTCTTTTCAGTTGGAGGCCCCATGTATGCAATGTACATTTCAGCTAAGAAAAGATGCCCAACTAGGAAGAAAATAAACTATAAATAAAAAAACTAAAGAATAAAATAGCTTTTTTCTAATTATGTATCTATTCAATTTATCTGTTATAATCTTGACTGTGTAATTGGGGGATATATTTCTTTTTTTTTTAATGGATAGTAAAGCAGATAGTCATGTATCTTATATAGTTAAAACCATTCACCTTTATTCAAGTTCTATCCTTTATGGGAATCATTTGCTCTTTTATGCTTTTACTAATAAAATTCTGAAGCATATAAAACGATCTGTGATGTTTACTTAATTATAAACCCTTTAAGTTAGTGATTGTTAGTCTTTTTTGCATCAAAGAATTCTACTTAAATATTCTCTCTCCAGGAAAAAAGAAACTGTACATATATGTAAAATTTTATAGGGGACTTCCCTGGTGGTCCAGTGATTAAGACTCGCTGCTTCCACTTCAGGGGATGCGGGCAGGTTCCATCCCTGGTCAGGGAACTAAGATCCCACATGCCGCATGGCACAGCCAAAAAAGAAATTTTTTTTAACATGACATTAGTAGCCAGTGTTTTCCTGAATCCAGTCCCCTGAGTTATGAACCTCTTCATTATATTATACATACATTTTAATATTGGATACGTCTTTTTGGTATCTGTTGTAAATCCAGTGTATTGTGTGCTTTTAGAAGTGTCACGGGGTGTCATCCTGAAGCAGATTCTTTATCAGGCTTTTCCACAAAACTGTAGCAGAGTTCTTACATATTGCTGTTGTATTATTTACATATAAATATGATTTTTTTCTCTGAATTGTTCGAAATATTTGATGTATATGCTATATTTTTCTCTCAGTCTTACTTTTCTGACAGTTGTCTCTTGACTAACAGCAGATTTTCCTTTCTTATTCTAGATTCTGAAGAGGCTCGGTCTGTAAATCCTTCCAGTGTTGATGAAAATATTGACTCTGAGACAGAGAAAGACTCTCTCATCTGTGAAAGTAAACAAATAGTTCCCAGTAAAGCAGCTCTTCCATGTGCCCTTGATGAGTATGAGTTCAAAGATGACGAGGAGGAAGCAGTGAACAAGATGATCGATGGCAGGCGCATTCTTAGGAAAGAGCTGAGAAGAGAGAACGAGACTCAAGTAGAAAAGAGTAGCTTATTTGTAAAACAGGAGAAAGCTTTCTATCCTAAATCATTTAAAAGTAAAAAACAAAAGCCATCTAGGGTTTTGTATTCAAGTTCTGAAAGTTCAGATGAAGAAATTCTTCAGAACAAAAAGTGTTCTGCTCCATGTTCTGTCCCTGAAACATCGAATTCTGATATACAAACCAGAAAGGAATATGGAGTTTCAAATGAACACAAACAGAAAGGCAAAGTTAAAAGAAAATTAAAGAACCAGAACAAAAATAAAGAAAACCAAGAGCTGAAGCAAGAAAAAGAGGGGAAAGAAAATACCAGAGTAACAAACTTGACAGTTAATACTGCACTAGATTGTTCAGAAAAGACCAGAGAGGAGGGGAATTTTAGGAAATCTTTTAGTCCAAAAGATGATACTTCATTACATTTATTTCATATTTCCACTGGTAAATCTCCCAAACATTCTTGTGGACTCAGTGAAAAGCAGTCAACACCACTAAAACAAGAACATTCTAAGACATGTTTATCACCAGGAAGTTCTGAAATGTCATTACAGCCTGATCTTGTTCGGTATGATAATATAGAATCTGAATTCTTGCCAGAAAGTTCAAGTGTAAAATCTTGTAAGCATAAGGAAAAAAACAAACATCAGAAAGATTTCCACTTAGAATTTGGTGAAAAGTCAAATGCCAAAATAAAGGATGAAGATCACAGTCCAACATTTGAAAACTCAGATTGCACGCTGAAAAAAATGGATAAAGAGGGTAAAACATTAAAAAAGCATAAATTAAAACATAAAGAAAGGGAAAAAGAAAAGCATAAAAAAGAAATTGAAGGTGAAAAGGAAAAATACAAAAATAGGGATGGTGCTAAAGAGCTGCAGCGGAGTGTGGAATTTGATAGAGAATTTTGGAAAGAGAATTTTTTTAAAAGTGATGAAACTGAAGATCTATTTTTAAGTATGGAACATGAGTCCCTAACATTAGAAAAAAAATCAAAGCTGGAGAAAAACATAAAAGATGATAAATCAACCAAGGAAAAGCATGTCTCCAAAGAGAGGAACTTTAAAGAAGAACGAGAAAAGATTAAAAAGGAAAGCGAGAAATCTTTTAGGGAGGAAAAAATAAGAGATTTGAAAGATGAGAGAGAGAATGTACCAACTGATAAAGAAACAGAATTCAGTTCTTTAGGTATAAGTGCCAGTGAAGAGTCTATAGGGTTACATTCAGTGGAAAAGGAAATAGAAATTGAAAAACAAGAAAAGCATATGAAAGAAAGTAAGGAAAAATCTGAGAAACGGTTTCAGAGTAAAGAAAAGGATGTTGAGAAGGCTGAAAGAAAAAATTCTGAAAAAGAGAAGAAGATAAAACATGAGCATAAGTCAGAGAAAGACAGGTTAGATCCTAGTGAATGTGTTGACAGAATAAAAGAAAAAGACAAGCTATATTCACATCACACAGAAAAATGCCATAAAGAAGGTGAGAAGATAAAAAACATTACTACCGTTAAAAAAACTGATGACAGAGAGAAAAGTAGAGAAAAGATAGATAGGAAACATGACAAAGAAAAACTTGAAAAAGAGAGACATCCTGCAGAGAGCAAAGAGAAGCACTTGATGGAAAAAAAAAAACAATCAGATAATACTGAGTATACTAAATCAGAAAAAAGCAAAAATAAAGAAAAAGATAGGGAGGTAGATAAAAAGGAAAAATCTAGAGATAATGTAAATATAACTAACTCCAAACAGTTCCAGGAAGAGAGGAGGTCAAGTATAGCAGATAGCAATAAAGCACAACATGAAAAAACTTTCTCTCTTAAAGAAAAAACAAAAGATGAGCCTTTGAGAACTCCTGATGGAAAAGAAAAAGACAAAAAAGATAAAGATATAGACAGATACAAAGAACGAGACAAACACAAGGATAAAGTTCAACTAAGTAGTTCACTCAAAGTAAAACCCGAAGCAGATAAGCCTAAACCTAAGTCATCACCAGCATCAAAAGATACTCGACCCAAAGAAAAGAGGCTAGTGAATGATGACTTAATGCAGACCAGCTTTGAGCGGATGCTAAGCCTTAAAGACCTAGAAATAGAGCAGTGGCACAGAAAACACAAGGAAAAGATTAAGCAAAAAGAAAAGGAACGGTTGAGAAATCGTAATTGTTTAGAACTTAAAGTAAAAGATAAAGAAAAAACAAAGCATGTACCAGCTGAGTCCAAAAATAAAGAACTTACTAGGTCGAAGAGTTCAGAGTTGACTGATGCTTATACCAAGGAGAAACGTTGCAAAGATGCTGTAAGTAACAGGTCACAATCTGTCGACACCAAAAATACAGTGAATTTAGGCAAGTCATCCTTTGTTTCAGATAATAGCTTAAACAGATCTCCTAGATCAGAAAGTGAAAAGCCAGGTCTCAGCTCCAGGTCCGTATCCATGATTTCGGTGGCTAGCTCAGAAGATTCTTGCCATACTACAGTGACAACCCCAAGGCTTCCAGTGGAGTATGACTCAGACTTCATGTTAGAGGGTTCAGATTCCCAAATGTCCTTTTCCCAGTCACCGTTTTTGTCAATTGCCAAATCTCCTGCCCTTCATGAGAGGGAGTCGGATAGCCTGACTGAACTACCAGAGCGGATTAAAGCATCTTATACGAGCAGACTTCCAACAGCCCATCTCCGGTCCTCCTCGGTAGAAGATGCTAAACTAGTTATGAATGAGGGGAGACCAACTGCAGAAGTTCGAAGATGTAGCATGCCATCTGTCATTTGCGAACATACAAAACACTTCCAAACAATATCAGAAGAAAGCGGTCAAGATGGCTTAGTTGTGCCAAGAGATGCTTGTCCTTCTCCCAAACCTGAGGTACCCTCGGATGTGCCTGAAAGAGAACTTTCAAGTGCGTCTAACACACATTCCAGTTTTGCAGCCTCTCCAACTAGATCTGTAAACAGCAAATACACTTCTGCTGATACAAATGGTATCAAGAGCACTGCTGCAGTGGGCACTTTGATGGACAGTCCTGTGTATCTAGAGCCGTCTAATCAGGTTGGTGTGATCCAAAGTAAATCATGGGAAATACCTGTTGATAGACGGGAGGCATTAAGCGCCAGTGACTTCATCTGCCCAAATTCTACTACATCTGATCAAGATTCCTCTGTTCAGGGTTTTTGTAACTCTGAACACAAAATATTGAAAGAACAGAATATTGATTTTGTATCCTTGCACCAGACTGAATTGCCAGGAAACACTTGTGCTCAGGATCCAGCATCCTTTCTCCCTTCACAGCAACCTTGCTCTTTTCACAGCCAATCACTTTCAGATGCTGAATCTATTTCTAAGCCTAGATCTTTGTCATATGTTGCCAATCAAGAACCAGGTATTTTACAACAGAAAAATGCAATTCAAATTATCAATTCTGTTTTAGATACTGATAATGAATCTACAAAAGATATGGAGAATACTTTTATCCTAACAGATGTTCAGAAGACAGATGCCTTTGTCCCAGTGTTCTCTGAAAGCACTGTTCAAGAAACAGCACCGAATTTTGAGAAAGCTAATACTTTGCCTGTATTACCATCAGAAAAGGACTTTAATGGAAGTGATGCCTCTTCCCAGCCAAATACACATTATGCATTTAGCAAACTGATGTATAAGTCTTCCAGTGGCCATGAGGCTGAAAATAGCACTTCTGATATTCAGGTTATTTCACATGAAAAAGAAAACAAACTGGAGAGTTTGGTTTTGACTCATTTGAATGATAAGTGTGATTCTGATTTATGTGAAATGAATGCAGGGATGCCAAAAGGAAACCTGAATGAACAGGATAATCCAAAACATTGTCCTGAAAGTGAAAAGTGTTTGCTTTCCATAGAAGATGAAGAATCACAACAGAGTACTTTATCGAGTCTGGAAAACCATTCACAACAACCAGGTCAACCAGAAATGCACAGATATGGACACTTAGTTAAAGTAGAATTAGAAGAAAGTGCTGAAGATGATAAAACTGAAAACCAAATTCCTCAAAGGATGACTAGAAACAAAGCAAATACAATAGCAAATCAAAGCAAACAGATTCTTGCCACCTGTACACTGTTAGCAGACAAAGATACTGAGTCTTCATCTCCTCGAGGAAGAATAAGATTAACTGAGGAGGATGATCCTCAGATTCACCACCCACGGAAAAGGAAAGTGTCACGTGTGCCTCAGCCTGTGCAAGCAAGTCCCTCTTTACTGCAAGCAAAAGAGAAAACTCAGCAGTCTCTGGCAGCCATCGTGGACTCTCTGAAACTAGACGAGATCCAGCCGTACAGTTCAGAGAGAGCAAATCCGTATTTTGAATACTTGCACATAAGGAAAAAAATCGAAGAAAAACGCAAATTGTTGTGTAGTGTTATCCCTCAAGCACCTCAGTATTACGATGAATATGTGACATTTAATGGATCGTATCTCCTGGATGGAAACCCTTTAAGCAAGATCTGCATCCCCACAGTAAGTAACCTCACTTGATACACACCTGCAACCCGTTCACTAGGAATGTGACGAAAGTCATGTATAGTTTTAAATTTTCTAGTAGCCACATTTTAAAAAGTAAAAGGGAACGGGCAAAATTAGTTTTACTATTTCAGTGTCAAAATAGAATCAATATAGAAAAGTTACGGAGATAGTCTGTAATGTTTTTTTTTCTTTTCGGTGCCGAGTATTTGGAATCCGGTGGGCTAGCAGTATGTCTCAGTTCAGACCAACCACGTGTCAGTCTGTGCTCAGTAGCCGTGTGTAGGCTGTGCTACCTTACTGAACAGCACTGGTCCATGGTATTTTGTTCCTTACCTGCTTTTTCTTTCAACCCTAAGGAGTTATACTTTTATTTCTCTGAAGGGTAATTCCTTTCCATGTGCTTTTGATCCCATTCCCTCCAGTCTTCTCTGGAACCTTCCTCTATGAAAACACTTCTTGCTAATATATTTTAAAATTTTCTCTCTCCACTGGCCTTTATCCACCCACTGTGAACATATTTGGGTCTCCTTCATCCCAGGGAGAAAAAAGTTGCCCCTTGCCTGTCACAGTTTGTCTAGCTCAGCCTCTCTCACTGCCACAGCTTGGAGAGTGGTGTGTGCCTGACGTCTCCTCTCTGTCACTTCCTGTTCCTCCCGTCACCGTTATGTGCACTGACAAAGCTCACCAATGAGCTTGTAATTGCCTGATTGTTTGGCCTCTCCCTTTTTCTTTCTACTTGATCTCTGTCATATTTGATATCGTGACCATCTTGTTCATAAAACTCCCCCCACTCCCCGGTCTTTCATGATGGTGCACTCTTTTGGTCCTCTTGCCTCACTAATCTTTTTCTGTCTTTTTATGGCTCCTCTACCCACTCCTTAAACATCAGAGTTCTCCAGGAATTAAATTTTCAGTCACCTTTCATTCAGTGAGGTCCTGTCTCTTTCTGTGGCTTCAGCAGTCTTCCACACACCAGTTAGTCCCAAAAAATTCTGTTGAGCCATATCATCTCTGTTGATCTCTAGACTCAAATATAGGTGTGTCCTGGGCATCATCACCTAAACGACCTGAGGCACCTGTAATGGGCTTGCTTCCCCAGGAAGCTGACTCTGAGACGGTGAGCAATCCCTGTCTGTGAGGGAATCAGAAGCGGATAGAGCAAGCTGGTGAACTGAAATAAATGCAGGTGCAACAGTGACTCAGGGCACCTGCGGGAGCTGCTAACGGGGAGTCTACCCTCAGGGAAGGAATGTGACCTTGGGCTCCCCGCGTTCTTTGGGGGAGGGTCTAACCACGCGCCCACTCCCACTTCAGACCTCACACAGACCAAAAGGGAATGAGTTACCACCCGCTCCCTTAAAAACAAATTTGTATTTTTTAGTGAGGACACCCACAGTAGAAAACAAATTCTGACCATTCTACCTTCCAGAATCTGTACCTTCTACCACTGCCTTCGTTTAGGGCCCTCGTCATTTTATCTCACTCTCAAGGTCGCAGCAAGTTTTTCACTTCTTTTTTCTCCTAGTTTCTTTCTACTGGAGCATTCTCTCTTGTTGTTAAATTTATTTCCCTTCAAAAGCAATAAAAAGCTGTTTCCTTATTGAAGTATCTCAGCTGTGATTAGTTGGCTTCCCATTGCCCACAACATAAAACCCATATCTAAGCCCAGCGTAATCATTCATTCACAGTCTGACCCCAGTCTACCCCTCCTGCTTCATCTTCTCACCACTCATCCAAATCACCTAGTGTTTCAGCCAAACTGAACTCACTCTTCTTTGGAATCTCTTGTTTCACTACTTGGGTTCTTTGGCAGTGCTCTTCCCTCTATGCGAAATGTCGTTTTCGCTGGGCCCACTTTTCTCTCCTCTTCCATCGGTTGTACCCACTGTGATATCACCTCTGTGCAAGGTCTTGTCAAAGCAGAATTGCTTGTGTCTTCCTTATATCTCCCCTGTTATGTTGCAGTTAACTGTTTACATGTCTGCTTCTCCCTCTGAGCTATAATCCGATTAAGGGTTACGACACTTTTGATCTCTTGTAGAATGAGTCTTACATCTATCTTCAGCCCTTAATACACTACTGATTTCCATAACCATGTGTCTAGCTGCTTCTGGACGTCTCCTGAATGTCCCACAGTATCCTTAAAATCATTATGTCCGATACCAAACACGCTTATCTTATCTCAGAAGTGCTCTTTTTGCTCCATCTGCTTCAGTTACCATCATTATCTGTTATCTCACTTCCCAGGCTGGGAACCCAAAACTCAACTCTCCCCTCTTCCTTCCTGT